>NC_141688.1:64039513-64352013 GCF_964263255.1 Lissotriton vulgaris | reverse complement strand
CCAAGTCACAGAGAAGAGGGTCACATCGTAATATATAAGGTAGAATCTGTTTTGTTTCTCGTTATGTTTTCTATTTATGTGTATCTATGGTATGCCCCCATCACCGGTGTCCGACTATGTGGCTGTTGGCTAAGCTGCTGGTGTTTAAGGGTGCTAATTATGAATTGGTGTGTCAATAAATATAAATTAAAGCAAGTTTACCAGGTTCAAATCTCGGCGTCGGCTCGACCTCCTTTGATCCTGGGCAATTCACCAAATCTAAATCTAAATCTCCCTGTGCCTAAAAATAAATGCACATGTCTTTGTATAAGGTAATTGGTGCTTATGTAAAGCACTAAAATACCTTCTTACACCCTTAGCATGAAAAGTGGTTTTTTTCTTATTACTAGGCAGTAGGGCATGCAGTGCTGACTGTCACTCAGACACACTGCAGAAACTATTTAAATTGTAATGAATGTGTGGCGTTTCCCTTGATGAAGTGTGCTTCAACGTATTTTCATTTTTTTTATTGAGCAAACAGTCAAAAAGTGTGCTTTGTTCACCATTGTGAAAAGCAGCAATCTTGCCTCGCAATAAATCAGGGAGAAGGGAACACTCCAGTGTTTTCAAGCCTTTGCAGTTATGGGGCATGGTCAACTCTGTTTTGTGTTAGTTTCAGCTATACATTTGATCTAAACTGGGGTGAGTGCAAGGCCTTATCTTAAGGGAAATGGGAACATGCCGATGTGAAAAAAGACTTAGGCCCCACAAATCTGGACTTTATTTATGGTAAGGGAGTCTGCTCTATCAACACTGCAGACTTGGCCACATATGGTACTTGTCACCGGACCCAAAAATTGACACCACCCCTTTACTGTTTTTGAATCCTCATGTGCTTTTAAAATGAGAAAGGACAAGATCTGCTAATGCCGAGGAGTGAAATATAGTCCCGGAGGTAAAGGAACGGTTGAAGTTCTGGAGGTTACGCTGGTGTTGCCGGGACAGGAACCACGTGCACGTGAGGTGTGAGCGAGAGACGTGGTGTGTCTTGACTGCCATGGGGCTGCTCTGCAGATCTCTCCGTGAGAGGGGGCACCGCGGGGCTGCTGGTAGGAGGGATGCCTGCTGAAGCGCGGTGCCAAGGTTGTGGTATGCGCTCTAGTCTATGACCGTGTACGCGATGACGCGTCACGCCATAGACTCGAGCGGTAAGCGCGCGCATGCGCAGAGACAGGAGGTGAAAGGCGCGAACGAGGGAAAACGGCAGTTGGCGACCGGAGCTGGAGAGAGATAGACGCTCGGCGCCCTAAGCTCAGATTACTTTGTATTTGTGAATAAATACCTGTTCATCATCATCACTGGTCTCAGTGTATACTTGTGGGGAGAGTAAGGAACATTACAGTGGCGACGAGGGTGGGATCTGAACACCACCAGGCGCAGTGGACGAGAGCAAGCACCCCCCACAACCCACACACGAGCCAGCAAGGCAGGACATCTACAAGGAAGAGCAAAGGGCGTAGCAGCAGCGCAGCAGCACGGCACAAACCAAAACACCAACCTTATAAGCCAGGTTAGTGCTGCCCAAGACACAAGGAGCCCTCAGCCAGCAACCTGGCAACCAAGGGCACCACCCCCAAGCTAGAGGACGGGGGGAAGACTGAGCAAACCGCGCAAGGTGCGAGGGACAATACCCCAGGTAGTCCCAGGGGCCAAGGCGACACGGCAGAGAGCGCAGGAGCATCCGGTGAGCCTACCCAACGAAGGGCCCAGGAGGGAGACCCTAGAGGCGAAGTCAGAATGGCAAATCAAGCTTCAGCCCTGATGGCACCCGTCCCTTTCCTACCCAGACCGGGAGAACCGCAGCTAAAATGGGAGGACTGGAAAGAATATTTTCTGAATTACATTGAGGCTCTCGGAGATGAAAGTGAAGGGGAATACACGCCGGAAAGGAAAAAGAGACTGTTGCTCCACAACTTAGGCCCGGAAGGGGTGAGGGTGTTTAAGAACCTGGTACCCAAGGAGAGGGGTGCAACGGAGACAGATGTCTTCCAGAATGCACTGGACGACTTGGACAGCCATTACCGCCCAGCAGTTTGTGTCTCTATAGACCGCTATAATTTCCAACAGAGGAAACAAGAGGTGGGAGAATCCATTGATGACTATGTGGCGGCGCTCCGACGCCTGGCTATCACGTGTCGGTATGGGGCGCTGCAGGATGAATACATAAAGGACCAAATTGTGATGCACACCACCAGCAGAGCGGTCCAGGACAAACTATGGGCGCTGAATGAGACATCCCTTAAAGAAGTGGTGGTGATGGTCAAGAAGGCAGAAATGTCTAAACGAGGCGCAGACGCGGCAAAAAGAGAAAGTGGGCCGAGGCAGATGATTAACAAGATTGATGAGGCACCACAGTCCAGCAAGTCCAAAGGCACCTATGGAGACCAGAGGAAGGACACAAGAGGGACTGGAAAACAGACGGCCCGCTCCAGCCCTGGAAATAAATTTGCCTGTTACAGATGTGGCAGTGCAGCGCACACGGCTCAGGACAGACGTTGTCCCGCGTTCCGCGCCAGGTGCTCGTTCTGTGGTTAAACTGGCCATTTTGAAAAGGTGTGTCGGAAGAAGGGGTCGAAGTCCACCGTCAAGTGTATCGACCCAGCCACAGCAAACGTAAGTGAGGAGGATGACCTGGAAGAGGATGATTTGGTTCTGTGCATAGAGGACCAAGTGCTGGAAGTGGCAGGGAAGCGAAGAGATAAGCCCCGCACGGACATGCTCATCGGGGGAGTGAAGGTACATGTGGCCGTCGATTCAGGGTCCCCCTGGACCATCGTGCAAAGATCGATATGGGAAGAGGACTTCGCACCGGTTGTGGGGCCAGACCTGAGGCCGCCGGACATCAGACCCATCTCGTATACAGAGGATTCCATCCCCCTGGTGGGGTGCCGGGACTTCGTGTTCGAATTCAGAGGAAGGTCGGCCACGTGCACCCTATACGTGGCAGAGAAAGGCCCATCGGTGCTGGGATGGAGAGACGCTGGGGATCTCGGAATCGTACTCAACCCAGGAGGGAAAGAGCAGATACTGTTGACGGATGAATGGCCCCTCACGAAAGATGAAGACTGGAAGGCGGCATACCCCAAGGTCTTTGAGGGCACGGTGGGCAAACTGGACAAATTCGTACATAAAATGGTCCTCAAGGAGGGGGCAGTACCAGTTGTACATAAGGTCCGGAACATACTCATATCTACGAGTGGAGCAGTGCAACAGGAACTGCTGAAGTTGGAAGAACAAGGCATCATAGAGCCAGTGGACAGTGCGGAATGGCTATCGCCCTTGGTGGTGGTCAAGAAACCTAATGGTAAGGTCCGGCTCTGTGTGGACCTCAGAGAGCTCAACAAAAACCTCATCGTGGAAAGATTTCCGCTCCCCAGGATCGAGGAGATGCTGGCGAGAACAAAAGGTATCACCCATTTTTCCACAATAGACCTCACGTCAGCATACTACCAAATAGAACTGCATCCGTCAAGTAGGAAGTACACATCCTTCATTACGCCGTTTGGATGCTACCAATTCCGGAGGATGCCCTTTGGTTTGGCATCCGCTGCGGCCGTCTTCCAGAAGCTGATGCATAGGCTGTTTAAGGACATCTCGGGGGTGCAGTATTTTCAAGATGACATCTTAGTGATGGGCTCCGATAAAGGAGAGCACGATAAGAAGCTGCATAGAGTTCTAGGAGTGTTGCAAGAAAAGGCTTGACGGCAGAATGGAGCAAGTGTAGAATTGGGACTCACTCAGTGACCTACTTGGGACACGAAATAGGGACACATGGCATCTCGCCGAAGGAACAAAATGTGAAAGCAATAATGAATGCCAAAGCCCCATCTACCAAGGAGGAAGTGCGGTCATTTCTCGGAATGGCCGAGTATTACAGCAAGTTTGTCAGACACTTTGCCACTAGAACATACAGGATGAGACAACTAATCAGAAACAATGCAAAATTCGAGTGGGACGCGGAAGCGCAATCTGAATTCGAGACAATAAAGGACTGCATCAGCCAAGCGGTCCCACTGCAAGGGTACGTCCCCACCGGCAAAACCATAGTAACGACAGATGCAAGCGACAAGGGCTTGGGAGCGGTCCTGGCGCAGGAAAGGGAGGACGGATCCAAGGAAACGATCAGCTTTGCGTCTCGAGCGTTGTCCCCAACGGAGCAGAGGTACAGCGTCATTGAAAAGGAGATGCTGGCGGTCACGTGGGCCTTGAACAAGTTTCGGCAGTTCATCTGGGGCACGAGATTCAAGCTTCAAACTGACCACAAGCCACTCATCAAGGTTTTGACGTCCTCGGGCCATGACACCGCGACCCCAAGAATCTCGAAAATGACCTTAAAACTGCTGGATTACACCTACGACGTGGAATATCTTCCAGGTACGCAAAACAAGGTAGCCGATTACCTCAGCCGGGCTGCAGCTATGGAGGAAGCGCCGGAGGAGGCCCCGGACAGGGAGGAGATGGTGGCCAGCATGGAGGATCACGGGATGTCGATTAGTGCTCAGGAATGGGAGGCCGCCTATGAGCTAGATGCGGAGAAGGTGGAAGTAAGGAGGCACCTCACGACGGGGTGGCCGGACAAAAAGAAGCTCACAGAAGGAGTGCGAAGGTTCTATGAGATGAGAGAGGAACTGTCCCTGAGCGATTCGGGAATTTTCTTGTACAGAGGAGAAAGGGTTGTGCCCCCAGTGACACTGATACCACGGTTGTTGAAGCTACTACATGAAGGACATTTGGGCATTGTGAAAACCAAGGCGCTGGTCAAACAGATGTATTGGTGGCCGGGCATGGATGCCCACATAGAAAGACAAGTGCGGGAGTGCGGGCAGTGCCAAGGAGCGGACAAGGTGCTACGCCCACTCAGACCTGCATTGGGGAAGTTTGACACCCCGCAAAGCCCCTGGGAAAACGTGGCAATAGACATTCTGGGGCCCGTCCTGGACAGTAGAGGTGTGAACAAATATATATGTGTGATAATAGACAAGTATTCCAAATGGCCTGAAGTGGACATACAAGAGTCAATGGACACTGACACGATATTGAAATTCCTGACCTCGGTGTTCCTACGAGAGGGTATACCCAAATCCATTCTCAGTGACAATGGACCGCAATTTGTATCGGACAAATGGGTTCGATTTATGAAAAGGAACGGGATCGAGGTGAAACACACAGCCGTCTATCATCCGGCTTGCAACGGCCAGGTAGAAAGGTTCAACCGTGTGCTCATGGGCTCCATTCAAGCAGCCATATCACAAGGAAAGGACTGGGACACGGAAGTAATGAGCATGCTGTGGGCCTACCGGATCACTCCCTCAGTAGTGGGGTACAGTCCGTTCCAAGTGCTGAGAGGACGGCATCCCTTCACCCGGGACAACGTAGCGTGGAGGGAGAAGACCATCACCAGCAAGTGGTCCCCAGCGGTGGTGCAGCACAATCTGGAGAAGGCTCAGAAGATCTACGCTGCACACTATGACAAGCGACGCAACACAAAGGAAACCGTGCTGGAAGAGGGAGAATGGGTCAGGGTCAAACTCCCTACCATACAAAAGAAAGGTGAAAGTAAGTTTAGCCGGCCCCTACAGGTTAAGGAAGTACGTGGAAGGGCGGCTCTCCTCAGCGACGGCAAGGTGTGGTCACAAGACCGCATGGCCAGAGTCAATAAAATAATAGTATGGCCCAAGTCTGAGGAGGATGAGAGACGAATGGACCTCCAGGAAGGAAGACCCCTATCGGGGCACAGCACAGAAGACCGGTGGGAAGGTGCAGGTGAGGACAATGAAGTGAATGTTTCTGATGCAGAGTCTACTGACAGAGATGGCACACCGGGGAATGCTGCGCAGAGAGAAGAGTCGAGAGAAGATGAGAGATCCCAAGGAGAGACAGAGGTGGAAGAGAGCATGCCGGTAAGACACACCCGCAGTGGAAGGGCAGTTACTGTGCCCTCTCGCTATAGAGACTTTGTAATGGATGGACACTAGACACAGGGTGCCACCCCCTGAGGTGCCCCACAGAGACTATAACTCACTGCCGGGGACACGCAACCAGTTGGGGGGAATGTTATGTTGTTTATATTAAAGGGGGGAGATATGTGGTATGCGCTCTAGTCTATGAGCGTGTACGCGATGACGCGTCACGCCATAGACTCGAGCAGTAAGCACGCGCATGCGCAGAGACAGGAGGTGAAAGTAGGCGTGGGCGGAAAATCCGTTCCGCTCGCGGATTTTGCGGATTTTCGGGAAATCCGCAATCCGCGAGATTTGCGAATTTCCCGCAAAATCCGCAAATCCGCGAGCAGCGGATTTTGCTCGCACTGCTCGCACTGTTCGCGTGAGTTCGCGCCCCGCGAATAAGTGCAAAATTGCAGAAATACGATCTTAGCAAAACTGAAAGTAACTACTTACCAGGTTCAAAAGTTCAGGCTCATCATTAGTAGCCATTTCCTGGAGTGCTTCCTGAGGGGCCCCTCCAGAGTTCAGTTGCCAGTTGAAACTAGTATGTGACCCTGCTCTGAACCTCAGAATAGTTACACATATGCCACAAAGGTCCTGAATTACAGCTAAGGGAGACAAGCAGGAGCCAGGCTGGAAGTTAAAATCCATTAATCAGCCCCTAATTCATTATTGTCAGTTGGGGCAGGGCAGGTGTTGTAACTAATTTTGCAACAATGAAAGCACTTAGCAAGTGCAAAAGATCACTAATCAGGGCGCACTAAGGAAGCAGGTGCCAGCTAAAAAAATATTCTGTGACACATGAATCAGCCCCAAATTAATTCAGGTCACTTGAGGCAGGGAAGGTGTGCTTTGCTTTGCCGAAAATAATGTACACTGGACAACCAGAGGGTGTGGTGATGAAACAGAGGGTGGCATGGGTGGGCCAGAGGGTGGCATGAGTAGTCAGAGAGTGGCAGTGGTGACAGAGAGTGGCAGTGATGAAGAAGAGTGTCCCAAACAGGCTGGACACGTAGAAACAAAGAGTTCGCGAAACTTGCGACCCGACAGGTAAGTTCGCAATTTGCGAAAGTGTACAAAACCCTCGCGAACTGGCAGAAACACGGGCGAACACAAAAAAAAAAAAATCCGCAAATTCGCGGGAATTCGCGGATTTTGCGGATTGCGAATCCGCAAATCCGCAAAATTCGCGAACGCGAGATCCGCAAAATTCGCTCATGCTTAGGCGCGAACGAGGGAAAACGGCAGTTGGCGACCGGAGCTGGAGAGAGATAGACGCTCGGCGCCCTAAGCTCAGATTACTTTGTATTTGTGAATAAATACCTGTTCATCATCATCACTGGTCTCAGTGTATACTTGTGGGGAGAGTAAGGAACATTACAAAGGTGGCAACTCTTTCCAGGCCTACCCACTCGTGTAGGGCTGCGCTTATTTAGGACTTCTGTATGCGTTTAGTCTTAAAAGACACCCCTACAGCACAGCCATACGATCGGAGGAGCACTATCTCGCAATCTCGGCATCAGAACACAATGTCATAACGGAGACTTAGCGGTGTACTAAAGCAGGTTGAAGCCTATTTTAATACATCTAGTATGATATCTTTATCATTTTTAAGTATAGTCATAGAGATGTTAATATATATATTTCCCACCCCAGGAGCAAGAATTTGGAACTTATACATTCCATCTCGGACCATATCAACTTAAATCTATACAACGTGCTCCTTTAGTGAAAATATCGGGTACGATAATACCAGGAAATATTTAAATAAATAAAAGAAACAATCGCTGACAACCATAAGGGTGTCAGTTAACACTTTGTGTGCTTTAATTCTAGATCTCACCCCTTGCATCCAGAAACACTAACTCCGTCAGAGACGTTCAGAATCTTTGAACTGGCTATTCAGCTTCAGTGCATACCTGTGCAGTAAAGGTATGAAAGGTTAAAATCTATACAATTAACTCGGCAAACACATTCAGGGGCCAGTAACTAACATCCAGTATTGAACTTACAACATATCTATGTGCCCCTCTCAAACATCCTTTTAGTATTATGGTATCTCTCCAGGTTCAAATATCTTTCTCTTCTATAAATTCCTTCTCCCCCGCCCTCCCCTTATACAGCCCCCGTAGGATATTGTAGCAATACTGTCTCATTTCCAGCTTCCATCTGCAAGCATTAGAGTAATAGCATGTGCCAACATTTAAGGAATATACTAAGAAGCTATGCAACTGTTGTAAATAATGTATATAAACGTTTACATAACGGATGAGAGAATTGTATAATATGTATATAAATGTACAGGTCTATAGAAAAATGTATATAAATGTAGAAACCCCAGCACTCAGTAGGTCAGGATCGGCTTTTAGTGGAGGGATAATCACGGCAGATGGATAATTGAACAGAATCATGTATATAAAGAAGAGAAGAAGTAATCGTTAGACGTTGTTTGTGAATAACATTTTGAAATAGACAAAATACTAACCTACTATCTCTCATCATTAGAGCTACTGTTTATGCAAAAAAAGAAAATGCAGAATTCCTGAGGAAGGCACTCGGCCGAAACGCGTTGAAGGGAATATATTCTGTATTCAAGAAATGAAATTCTGAACTGTTTAAATTAAGTTATTTATGAATTAATCAGTGTAAATTTATTGTCATGTGTTATATGTAAAAAACAGCAAAAAAAACAAATTTTTTTTGATAAATTGAATAGATGAAATAAAATATGGAAAAAAAACTATATACTTTAAAAAAAATTAAATTGAAACATTCAACAGAAGTTAGTTGGTGGAAATCAGTCTATTAAAAAACAATGTCTTGCTTACTCTGAAGTAAATGTGCACATAACCCGGTGTGTACGGTTCACTGTTACAAATAGTACTATACCTTGCTAGGGTTCATCCTTTAAGGCAGGGGCCCCGATCTTCCAAAATAAGTAGAACGTACTATTGCAATCCATCTGCTTCTGTGCAGTGTACACAAGGGGGAGGGTGGAGACACACACTACGTACAGGTTTGAGTTGCAGGACAGACATTGCCTTTTTAGGGCTCGCCTGCTGATGCGCTCAAGCGCATAGCTGGTGAGCTATATTGTGGCTTAAACAGAGCTTAACCATCTCGGCGATTTGTTGCAGTGCCCGAGAGCGTGTGCACATCAAAGCCACCAGCCTCCTCAGGCATCTCAAGCTTCCCCCAACCGGCATTTTTCCTCCCCTAATTATTCAATGCACGGCCGGCTGGCCGGCACGTCAAAGGCTGCTGCTCCCGGCCTCTATTCTTCCCTTCTTGCCTCTAACCCGCCCCCCTTCCCACCACAGCAATGCCGAGGGCTTGTTTATATTGCAGCCTAACCATCTTGCATGCTGCTCTTGTTCAGAAGTGGCACCTTCACTCACCACACATACACAGTGGGGGGGCAGGTTAACAATTACAAAGTGCCTCGTAGATTGCTGGTGGTGGCGGAGGGACGCTTGAGCGGGAAGAGGCGGGTGGATGGTGCTAAGCTGTTGGCTTTTAGTATCAGCCTGACCAAATTTTTTTTCCATACGGGTCATCATGTGTGTTTCCTTTGTGCTGTTACTCACGCTGCACTCTTTTTCCTGCAGGGAAACTCCATGCTCTCGAGTCTCCCCACCAAAAAAAGAAACTAGACTCTGCTTAGCTTGTTCTTGGTCAGGCCCTGCTTTAAGATGCTGTTGTCTGAGACGAGCGACCCTACCTATGAAAATACATTTTGTGTGAACCCTCAACGATCACTCGCGCCTGCGGATCCAAGAGCCTTTTTCCTGCAGGGAAATTCTTTGTTCTCTAGTCTCCCCACCAAAAAAAGAAACTAGACTCTGATTAGCTTGTTCTTGGTGCAGGCCCTACTTTTAGATGCCGTTTTCTGAGACGAGCGACCCTACCTATGAAAATAAATTTTGTGTGAACCCTCAATGATCACTCGCGCCTGCGGATCCTGGAGCCTTTTTCCTGCAGGGAAATTATTTGTTCTCTAGTCTCCCCACCAAAAAAAGAAAGTAGACTCTGCTTAGCTTGTTCTTGGTGCAGGCCCTGCTTTTAGATGCCGTTTTCTGAGACGAGCGACCCTACCGATGAAAATACATTTTGTGTGAACCCTCAACGATCACTTACGCCTGCGGATCCAGGAGCCTTCCGGTGGAGGAGGGGTGGGGGGAGGGTAATGCGTTTGAAGCCGGGAAACAGTCCCACCCCACTGCTCCTCGTACATGGATGCTGGTTCAGGGTCCACAACGCATACGCTATTCTGTGCTATGATCACAAGCGGGAATTCATGCAAGGCCAACCCAGCCTTCCATCCTTTCGATGTCGATATGCTAAGTGCCTTTATAATAAGCTGTTGTAACACTGATTATGTGCGGCTGTTAGAAATGGCAGAAGGATGGTACGAAGCTCTATATTAAACACTGTCACTATTGCAACATAAGAGAACTAACTAATACCAACGGCAATGGTGGGACCGAGCCACTCATACTGTCTCTAAGCCCCGTCCTTTTCAGACTGGGCGGCGTGTTTTTGACTTTCTTTCTAGGAAGTAAACAACAGTCAAAAGCACGCCCCCCAGTCTGAAGTGAAAAGGACGGGGCTTAGAGACAAATGGTTCTTCTTTCTATCTAATCCCTGTCGTTTTCAGACTGGGGGGGGGGGGGGCGTTGTTTTTGACTGTTGTTTACAGCCTAGAAAGAAAGTTAAAAAACAACTCCCAATCTGAAAAGGACGGGGCTTAGATCGAAAGAAGAACGTCACTAGGACCTCTTCTCCGATGGCAAGCCACCATTTAGGAGGCCAGCCAAAGGAGAAGGGGGGCGGGGCTTCACCTTCGCTAGTGAAGTACATTAAAGTCATTAAATCTTGCGAGCTCGAGTGCGCATGTGTGCACCCGACGCCACGCGAGACCTAAAAAAGACTCTGAACCCACTCCACATTCAGACTGATAGAGGTCGGCCTCAAGAACAGATGCTGTGTATCATTTCACATTGTGACACTACCTTAAGAACAGAGGTCCCACAACAATTCACATTTTAACTGCTTCCAGGACAGAGATATACAGATTTATTTATTTTTGACATTTATAAAGCGCACTGTCACCCAAAAGGTATCCCGGCTCCAGTGCATCCAACCGAGAGATCTGTCCCGAGGATGGAAGTCACGTGTCATTTTTATTCCAACTCCACCTTAAGAGAGGCCCTACAACACTTCACCTTCCAGTTCAAACTCTAGGACAGGGGGCGTGTATGATTTTCCCTTCTCTTTCCCTCCTGAAGAGGTCTGTGTCATTTCATATTCAGTCCGTCTCTAGAAGAGGTGCCACATATCAGTCTTATTCCAACACTATCTTAAAATAAAAAGAGAGGCCCATCACCACTTCACACTCCAACTCTTCCCGCCCTCCCCCAGGAAAGAGGCAACATATCACTTCTATTCCAACTCTACTTCTAGAAGAGGTCATATGTCATTTTCTATTCCAAATCTACTGCCCAAAGAGAGGTTGTGTATCACATCACATTCCAACTCTCTCTCCAGGAGAGAGGTCATGCATTACTTTCTCTGAGCTTGTCTTCCAGAAAGGAGTCCAAGAAGGGAGTTCAATTTTCACTTTCTTTTCCAACTCTATTTCCAGGAGAAAGATCATGTATCGCTTTCTGTTCCAACTCTACTTCCTGATGGGAGTTCATGCATCACTTTCTTTCACTTTCTCTTCCAACTCTACCTGCAGGAGCCATGTCACGTATTTGTTGCTTTAATTCAAGGTAAGAAAATCCGACACGCGTTGCCAGCCTACAGATCTGTGCCCTATCATCTGAATTTGTATTGAGCTTTCATTATGGTAGAATAGAAGTACTTTTTTTTTTAACAAAGACACCCTTTTTTTATACGATTGGTATGATGGTATGTAAAACAGAGAGAAAGAGTAGGGAGAGACAAGAGAGGGTTTGAAAAGTACACAATTATGTACTCAGCTCAGTTATGCTGGTGGAATTCCAATTCTGCACATCTTACACCCAGCAAAGCAAAACTCGAGGTGCACCATATTCATTGATATGAAGTGTTTACCGTCCACCTAGGATCTTATGGTTGGCATGTTTTAGTAGGGAATGGTTCTACAATTACTGAATCTTCAGAAAAACACACTATTCTGGAGACACGGTTTTTCATTCATAAAGCTTGTTGATTGTCTCACAATATCAGTTAATTAAGAATCTTCAAAATTAGATCATGAAGCTGGGATTAGATTCTTCTCAAGAAAGCAATGCATGCGAGAATGCCTGGATTCAAGAATAAGGTCCAATAAACCTGTGACCACTTGTTTGCAATAAAATGACCTCTGGGAACAAGTCCAAAAAAATCAATGGGTGGACTCATCGAGCTAGTCAATGTGAAAGAGACATCATAGGAAGTGCCTACATCAGTCTCACAAAGATCCTGGTGCCTTAAAAACAGGACTACAAATCCCAGAATTCACCATGACAAAAAATATAAAAGAGCACAACAAAACCCTTGTCCCTTCAGGTATTAGGCCAAAGATGTACTTTATTGGTATAACTTGAAGACTTTGAAGTTCGACATCATAAATGGCAAGGTAGTTCAAACCATTTCTTTCACTGTTTTAACAGAGCATTTTATTATAGGTTCTTTTTCATAGGAGAATGCGTCTGTTGTAGTCCCATACTGCATGTCCAAAAATAACTGTGTTTGGACTTCTGCGTAAACAGAGCAATACTTATGTCTCCTTCCTCCTGCCTACCGCATCGAACCTTATTGTCTTATAAGGCATATCATTCTCTGGTTTCTGGACTCCAACAGGAAATATGGTCTAATGGCTAAACATCTGGCTGTGGACCTGGGGGACCAACCAAGACCTTTAATCCTGAACTCTCCCCTTGATAAACTTGTTAAATACCTGGAACTTCACCTTATATCGTTGTGCTCATTACTCGTACCTGACACAACTTGAAACATTTAGAAACAGCCTAAAGAGTTTTAATGTAACAAATATAAATAGGTGTTCCATTCTTCATTTATTTTCCCCACATCCCCCACTTCTGTCCTCCTTTGGCTGGTGAATCGGAATGTAGCTCTATAAATGTACCATGCTGACAGGCTTCTAGGCGCTTGGGTAGTGGCCTGATAAAGACCTGCTATACTTCCTTAAATTTAATAAACATTTCCTCTACAAGTTCCTTGCCAATTTGTTACTACTATTGACAGGGGTGTAGCTCGAGGGGGCAGGCGTTTGTAGTGTTATTCCCCCTCAAAAAATGGATTCTAAAGTAGATATTTGGGTACAAGTGCTTTCAGTCTGGTAGTGTAAAGTGTCTGTCTGATTTTACTTGGAATTGTTACTTGCCCACTCTGACAAAACACACACACCCTGTCCTATGTTTTGAAGGCCTTAGAAAATGTTGATTAGTTTGAAAAAAATTGCGTTTTAATTATTCCTAACAATCCGCCCTTGTGAGAAGTTGGCCTGGTATATGGTGTTCACTATTCTAGTGAGCACCTTGCACCAGTCCAAATGATTATGGTGATTGGTTGTAAGTCAACCTTATAGACCAGCTATCCTAGGGGTAGCATGGACAAAAGCAGTCTTAGGCTAAACTCAAGAGGGCATGTGAAGCCAGCTGTTTTACCATATGCAATGCTTTTAAATACCAAAATGAAAGGACACCACACAAGTTATATATTACAAAATATATGTATTTATTTCTAGAATAATCCCCTATACTCTTTATGAGCACAGAAGCACAAACGTTAAACAAAGAACACAGTATAACATACAATAAGCTGCACAATTATGGATAGGCCAGGTGGCCACTCAAACCATATATTAAGAAAGTGGTATAAGTACCACGTCACGAACAAGGAACAGGCCTAGGGCCTTGGGAATCACTGGGCCTACACTGGACTAACGAAGGTTAGGACATAGGAGGCCCACAGGATGCGGGTGCAGTGTCTAAAGGCAACCGCATTTACTATACAAGTCAATGGTGCGTAAAAATCAGAAAGTGTTAGGTTTCGGAGACTTCCGACTGGACTAGAACTTAGCCACTTAAAACTAGGACACTAAAGGTGTAAACCACTATAGGAGCACCGGAGTTATATCGTTACCTCACCCACAGGAAGCGGGTGCATAGGTGCCAAAGGGTGTCGGGTTTCGTCGTGAAGTTCTATGGAGCCTGGAGGAAAAGATGCAGGCGGCTAGGAGAGAAGAGTCCGGTTGGATCCAAGGGTGGATCGAAGATGAAGAGTACCTGAAAGCAGAGGGGACAGAGTCTGGGTCACTAGCCAGTGACCAGGATGGAACCAGGCAATGTCGGGTTGCGATCAGGTGCTGTTGAGTAGTTTGTCTCCGCTGCCACGTGGACCAGGAAGGATCGAGGATGACCAGCTGGTGAACACAAGCTGTCCCACAAAGGTTCTTGCTGTCGGCGGTGTCGGTACTCGAATCAGAGTCACCAAGCCTTGGCAAAGGCAACCCACGCAGGACTCGAAGATGTCTTCTTGATCGGACCGGGAAGGTCAGATCGATGGCTCCTTTTCAGGGGAGCTGGGGTCAGTCTGGAGCAACCAGACCAGCAGTGTAGTTTTGATGGATCGTCGTCACAGAGGCCACTAGCCAACGGGCAAGCGACCGGACAACGCGTCGAGCAGGAAAAGTGCAAAAGGGCCCCACGCAGCACTCGGAGAGAGTGGAGAGGTGATCTTTGGAGCACAGGCTACTCGGGGCTGGGGCTTCTCAAACCCCTAAGCACAGTATCGAGAAAACCTCGGGAGCTGCACAGGAAGCACTTTGTCGACTTTTCAAGATTGCCGGTCTCATGTCTCACGTCGCCTCCACGGGTCTAAGCTTTGCTAGAACTGTGGATCGGGCTGTTGGAAGTCTGGGAATCTAGGTCTTGTTGGTCTCTGTTATTCGAGCTCCGGCGGGAGAAACGGCAAAGGAAGTCTCGATACGCTGATGGTGCCTGCTTGCACAGGGTGGCCACTCCTTGACCGATTCTTCAGTCTTCTACGTTGAGTAGGATGTCAAAGGGTCCAGAGTTTCATTTCAAAGTTTCAGTCAGGATGATCTAGTTTGCATTGGCACAGTTCTTACCTTTATTCCAAATCAAGTGGCTGGATCACCTGCTAGGTCCCTCCTATGGGTGGGACCCAGGAAGGGGGTGGTTACACCCCTTTCCCTTTGTCCAGTTTCGCGCCAGAGCTGGGGCTGGAGTGCCCCAGCACCGGTTTGAACTGGACTATGCATGGGACGCCTTGTGCGCCCCAGGCAGTGTCTATTTTCATTCAGCCCTGCCTGCCCCAATCCACTATCTCCTGTCTGGGGTGGTGTAACACCTCCCTGTGACAGGACTCCATTTGTCCAGGCCTCCCCTGCCGGAGGTTTGGTCAGCAGCAGGAGGCCAGACTTGTGTCTGTGGCAGCAGCATCCATTTTGTGATGCTGAGGCTCTGGTTAGATTTAACAGCGATTAAGCAAAGTAACATGTCTTCTCCCTCTAGATGGTGGAATGCTACCCCCATCACCAGAACTGGCGAGGGGGTAGTATTCCAAAGCATATGACACCTTACACGACATGTTTTGATAAAGCCAAACCAAAGTTAGCTCGTAACCGCGAGGATTATAATGCACTTAAGAGTATATGGTATGGCAATATCCCAGAACAGCTAAGGGACTTGGTTCCGACAGCTACAGACAGGCTCAGCTCATGCTAGAGCACCATCTCACATAAAACCAACGCTCTGCCTCCAGGATTGTTAAGGCCTGCCATAGAAGTGACTTATAGGTGTATATGTGTCCAGATATAGGGTTAGATATAGGTATACTATATCTAAGCAAGGGGTGGTTACACCACCTTGCCCCAGCTGAGAGATCAGCCAGTTGTGTCAGTTTGGATAGCCAGCCAGGGGTGGCAAAAGATATGCTGCAGCCCCTGGTAGGCCTTGGATGCGCCTATGCCCTGGGTACCTATAGTACACTGTACAGGGCCTGATAAGGTGACCCAATATCCAATTGGAGATGTACCTAAGGTACATGGAGTCCATTTTACAGAGAGAGCAGATAGCCTGGAACCCTGATTAGCAGGATCCCAGGCCAACTTAGTCGAAAACCAGCTAAACACTAGGCAAAAAATCTGGGGTAACCATAGTCAGGTATCCACCTTCCTACAGCCCTCCTCTTTTTCCAATGCCCCTTCAGCCCCCTACAAGTCCTGCTTCTCATATTATGAGTTTTAATAAGATGTCCCGGGGTGATTGGTGGGAAATCTGATGCTCACACCGCCTCCCCACCCCACCTCCCAATCATGATGCCCAAGCCACGCCCCTGACAACTGTTCCCCGCTACACCCATTGGGTTGCCAGCCATGCCCTCTGCTCGCAGACCCTCATACTTCGCAGCATTTGGGCTTGGGGGGTGCTCAGGATGAAGAGGTTGTGCTGATGGTTAAATCGGTGCCCTGCTGTTGCCATGGCAGCCGCCTGCCACTGCTTTACCTGGTAATCGAGGCTCTGAAATCTTTTATGCGGCTGCTCACCTGGGAGCCTTCTAAAGACATGGCTGTGTGACAGGTTATAATTTTTTTGCTTTTAAGATCAAGCTTTAAGGGAGCGCTCGCCTGCCCTTCCCGCCCTTCGCCGCAGAGCACCGAGGGGAAGGAAGGACGGGAACAATGCATGCCTGAAATAGCAGACGTCTCTCACTGGCTCCACTGGTGCCTGCCCAGGACCCGTCCAGGGAGCCACCGTCAGCCCAGAGCGCATGCGCACCACTGTGGCCGCGAGGTCCGAGCAAGACTTCCTCCTGCTCTCACGGAAGCAAAGTAATGCTCGTTTTTACGCCGTCGCGTGACACCGCAATCCCACCCGAGTGATACCAAAATGAAATCCCCACTGCCAGTCTGCCGATCATCATTGTCTATCCCGTGCCTTCTCTCAAGCAGCCCTCGTGTTCTTTATTTCACTGCTGTCATGAACTTCTATTTTCTCGCATTTTTTCATTTCCCCCTTCTCTTGTTCCTCTTCATCACCTTCATCTACCTCCTTTCTGCTACTTTCTCTTTTTCTTTTCAGTGTATCTGATGACTTCTAGGCGCTGTTGTACTGAAGGACTGGGTTCTTTAAGACCCAGCGGTGCCAGGGCACAACACCTGAAACCTTCGTGGGTAACCTGCTCCGGCGTACGAATCACAGAGACACGGGACACTTCCTTCGGCGTCAAAGATTCAAGGTTTATTTGCTGCAGGGAACACAGATGTCACGACAAGTACACCACGTGCAACTTGGGGAGACTGCTTCAAATTGGTTCTGGGGGTCGCTCCTTTTATACAGTTTTTACCCATAGGACAACATGACACACAAAAGTTTACAACCCGGTTCTCATCATTACCCCCCAGAGGGGTCGCTTTGGTCACTTTGAAACACATGAGGTCCGGAACATAAATGCGGAAACATTTGGCGGTTCCCAACTGTAAAAACCCATCTTCCCACCATTAGCAAATTCCAATCAGCAGTAAAATAGATCGAAATAGGAACAAAGACAGGTGCAGAGGAAGACGGAGACAGTGGGGAGATCGTAAAGGGTGTAAAAGGGGAGGTATCGGGAAACACGAGATACAGGCATCAAAGGGACGTGCCTAATGAGATGCACGGCTGAGACAATAAGTCCGTGCGGCTAGATGAGCCTCGAGCGGCGCCATCTGCCTTACAGTAGCATCCCCCTCGTCATAAAGACACTCACAAAGAACATGTGTCTTCCGCAAATATCTTGGGAGTCCCAGGGTCGCGAAGCGGACAACGTCCGTTCGCTGACTACTTGAGGGCAAGAGACAAAATGGATGCCGTATCTAAGATGGAACCCGTGGGTACAGATGAAAAAACCACATAACAAACGAACGGTTTAAGTTAGCACAGCGAAACTGCGCACACTTACGAAACTCGTCATTTGCGGTTCATAGATACCAGACTCGACTATATTCGTGCGAGTCAAAAACACCACTTACAATTGTCACGGAACCTCAGACGCTCCTTTTGCCCTCATGTAGGCAAGCACTAGTCGGAATCATATTCGATATTCATCAAACCATCGAGATGTTGCTGTAGCATAGCTCTGTCCAACCGAGTCCCCTTGGTAACAGATGGGTGTCTTATACACGTTGTAGCACAGAGGCCACATAAGGCAGGACCACACTGCACACAAAGGCAACACGTGAACAGGAACACTACAACGACTCCGATGATCATCAGAATCTTCCAACCCCAAGTCGACATCAGGCCCCAAAACCATCCAAGTAGCGTCCAATCCCCTACATCCACGTGTATGGATTCGGAGATCTTATGCAACCTCGAAATGGCTTGATAGACAGTAGGAGCATTATCTGGAATGAAAATGCAGCAGCTCGAATGGATCACCTTACATACCCCACCTCGATCTGCTAAGATGACATCTAAAACCATACGGTTTTGTAACGTCATAAGTCTCTCCGCCTGAAGTTCTGTGGTGATATTACCAAGGGCACTGGCAGTAATATTAGCTGTCGATTCTACCACTCGAGTCAACTGTCTCAGGTTCCTACTATTAACCATAGGTCCCCAAAACGGGAGGAAACCCTTGAAAAAGTCTCCTGCCTCTTGACCGGCAGTATCCTCTTCGCTAATTACGCCTCGCACAACTCTAGTCTTATGATAATCGGCATCTACGGTAAACGTCGGAGGCAACAGATTTGCAATGAAACATGAGCCCATGAAGTCAGCGGGCAACCATGTGTATGCACGATCATAGCAGATAAAGTATGTACTCTTGGCAGCCAGAAACACAGGGGACGAGGACATCGGCAGAATGTAATTTTCAGTGCAAGCACTTGCTCCAAGTCGGGCTTGCGATCTTCGGCCACGACCCATGAGACAGAAATTACCAGTGTGGGGTACGACCCATATCGGAGGCGAGCTTTTAAGCTGCTTTTCGCTAGTGAACACACTATATTCACCTCTACTTAGGACCCTATAGGCCTGTATCTCTTCTTCGGGAATGAGCGAAGGATCATAGATGTCACTATCTAAATCCTCTATTGCTATCGACAAAGGTTTTTGATACGAGGTAGGACCAGAGTAGGGGGAACGTGGTTCTCGAATGGGGTGGAAACCCAGTGCGCTTCGAAACATTGTTTGAAATGCTCGAGCCGACCCTTGGGAACTATACGGTAACACCAGATATGGAATTCCCTTATCCGTAGTATGTGGCATCAACCCACACACCCAACAATTAGTAGTGTTCACCACTAACTGATGCTGATGAAGGAGCTGAATAAAGGAATTGTTGCGGAATTCTACACGTCTAGCCTGCTCGTGTTCGGGTAACATATGAAAGGAATGAGGAGAAACAGTAGAGGTAAGATTAGAGTAAGGAGTAGGAGTAGGTGTAGCCGGTAAGAAGTAAGACATCGTGTAATACACCCCACCCGCCAATAATGCAGAAGCAATCAAAAACAATACAAACAGTTGGAATATAAAACATTTGGTACGACTGAGTTGCTGCAGCTTGAATCTGTGAACTTGAGCTCCCTCCAAATCATTCAGCTTCGAGAATGCCATTCCCTACGACCGTCCGCAACGTTTCTTGACGCACTTCGTTCTGTGTAGCAATAGTCAATCCCTAGGAGTTCCCAGGAACCGACGGCCTTTAACCTAGCGTCAAGACCTACTATCCAGAAGGAAGTACGCGCGCGGCCCTACAGCCTTCAATGCACAATATATATGTATGCAAAAGCAAAGTCTCTCAGCTGTGGAAGCAAAAAGGTACAAGGAATGAAGCTCAATATATATGTACAAAAAATAATTACAGTAATACGAAAGTTCAAAAACTGATCACGGGAAACAAGATAATGCAGTTGTCAATTCAGCAAAGCAAGATCTTTTATTTGTCCTTAGTGCGAGATCGCAAGAAGTATCGGGTTTTCCCAGGACGTGTCTGCTCGTCAAACAAAGGATCCGTTGAAGAGACAGCGTCCTGCTGATCAGTTGAGTGTTCTGGTCTTGAGTCTTTTGATGCTAATTGTTCAACAGTGTCTTTCTGCTGCGCTGAGGATTCTCCAACAGGCTGTGCGTCGCTAAAAGGTACAAACGCCGGCAAGGTTTCTGTTTCCGATGATGCAATGCCTCTCCTTACCCACGGGTCTGCCGGCAAAGGGATGGGGACTCTTTTGGTGTGCGTGGCATGCACCCAATTCTTACGTCCCTCAAGACGAACGGCAGTCCTCGTGGCCAGGAGCACTTGATAGGGTCCGGTAAACCTCGGGTCCAGGTTATTCTTGCGTGAAAAGTTTCTCATCACCACCCAGTCTCCGGGCTGGAGCTGGTGGCCGGGACCCTCCGTCTGCGTCGGTAATGCGTCGTGAACCTGTTGGTGAATTAACCTCAGTTTAGCAGTCAAGTCATGTAGATAATCGATCAACATTGGGTACTCAAGATCAGAAAACATTCCTGGCCTAGGAACCACCCACACATTCGCAGGACGGCCGAACACTATTTCATAGGGACTAAGCCCTACTCGGGAGTGTACAGTCGCCCTAGTTGACAGTAATGCTAAAGGTAAAGCGTCAGGCCACGAAAGACCAGTCGTAGCCTGAATCTTCGCTAACTTTAGTTTAAGGGTACCATTGTACCCCTCAACCAATCCAGCTGACTGGGGATGATTGGCGCTGTGGAATTTTTGATTAATTCCAAGGCCCTTACACACACTCTTCATCACACTTCCAACAAACTCACTTCCGTTATCTGACCACACGACTCTAGGCATTCCATACCGAGGAAAATATTCCTTCAGTAGGATTTTCGCAGTAGACAAAGCAGTATTGTCTTTGAGAGGATAGGCCTCGATCCATCGGGAGAATGCGCAAACCACAACTAAAACGTATTTCAGGTTATTGCATCGCTCCATATGGATGAAGTCCAATTGAATCACCTCAAAGGGATACGAAGGGGGAGCAAAACTGCCAGGAGGAGTTGGGGTTCCCTTGCCAGGATTGTACATTATACACACCATACAATTCTTCACCAGACGTTCAGCACATTTCGTAATACCATCATTCTTCCACACAGGAGACAGCAACTTGCAAATACCTTTCGCGCTGATATGCGCTAACCCATGTGCCATTGTCACAACGGCCAGCACATACGCATCAGGCAACAACCATCTTTTCTGATCCGACAAATCAATCCAACAACCATTCGCATCCAACTTTCCCGTGCTTTCTTTCCACTTCGTCTTTTCAGTCTCGGTGGCCTCATTCTGAATTGCTTTCACACTTTCGATAGTGTCCTCACACATACTCGATTCTGTAGGCCACCTAACCGAACTCGTCACATACATCCGAGTGCTAAGGTTCCGGGCAGTCTCCTTAGCAGTCTCATCCGCAAACGCATTACCACGACCAACATCATCCGTCACCTTACGATGCGCACTACATTTAACAATCGCAACTTGCGTAGGCAGCGTCAATGCATCCAAAAGATCATTCACCAACTGGCCATGCTGAATCTTCGTACCATGCGACGTCAAGAAACCTCTCTCTCTCCACAATCGTCCAAAGCTGTGAGCAACACCAAACGCATATTGGCTATCAGTAAACACATTCACACGTTTCCCTTTCGCTAACACACATGCTCTAGTAAGAGCAATCAGCTCCGCAGCTTAGAATTAAATTAGGAATCCATTGCCTGCAGTACGACGTGATACCTAGAAAGGCACGCACATCTCTTTGGGTTTTTGGCACAGCCATTCGCGCAATTGCTGCAATCCTCTCTGGGGTCAACCTCCTTCCCTCCTTTGACAATAAGTGACCTAGATAGGTTACTTCTTGACAACAATATTGGAGTTTAGAAGGGGACACCTTATGATTAAGCTCACAGAGATGTTGCAGCAACGACACCGTAGCAATTTTACAAATGTCCTGAGTATCAGCAGCCACCAATAAGTCGTCGACGTATTGGATCAAGGCCGCACCAACCGGCAACCTAAACGCATCCAGTTGACCCTTCAAGGCTTGGCTGTAAATAGATGGACTTTCACAGTAGCCCTGAGGAGCGCGTTTGAACCGGAAGCTATGTCCACCGAGAGAGAAACCGAAAAGGTCCCTGCTCTCCTCGGCAATCGGGATGCTGAAAAACGCATTTTTCAAGTCAATCACCGAAAACCACGATGCAGAAGCTGGAATCAGAGTCAGTAGCGCCGTGATGTCAGGCACAACAGGAAATTGAGGAACCACAATTTTATTCACCTCCCGTAAATCGATAACAAAACGATAAACAGGCGGTTTTGAAGGATCTGTACGTTTAAGAATGGGCAGCACAGGGCTGTTGCACACGTTTCCCCGAGTCTCTTCGATAACATCTTTCTCGATCAGATCATAAATGATCGCTAACAGTGCTCGTTCACCATCAAGGGAGATACGATATTGGGGAATACGTGGCAGTCGCACATTAGATTTCAACTGAACAACATAAGGGGAGATATCAAGTAGGCCCATGTCATTTGGACCCGTTGCCCACAGAGATGCAGGAAGAGAACTCAATTCCGGTGGAAGCTTATCGAGAGACAAATACATAGGAGAGACAACCCTCTCTCCTAACGTAAGCTTTACACCCGCAGGAGAACAATACAAAGTTGCGTACAAACGTTTAAGCAAATCCAGGCCCAAAAGATTTTCACCACAACCCGTAGTCAAAATCAACGGAGCTTCTAGCTCATGTGGCCCAATTTTAAGGGGCAAAGGGTGTGAAACTGGATTGCTAACGGGGGCGCCAGAGAATCCAACGGAAACATTTGTTAAGCCAGACAAAGGTGCGCCAGGGAGTTTCGAATGCATGATAGAACTTTTCGCTGCACCAGTGTCCAACAGAAAAGGCTCAACGACGCCCGATGTAGCAACTGCGACGTAAGGCCCTCTCTGATCAACCGGAACTGATACCACTCCCTCTCCTTGTCTTTGGCTGTCCTAGTAGTTACTGTCGTCAGTCCCCTGATCGACGTAATAATCGTCTACATTGTACTGCGCGGATCGTCCTTGCGATGTTCCACGTTGATCGAAACAATTATTAGAATTGGATGAGTTGTCTGAGCGATCATTCTGAGCACCACGACCTCTACCACGTGATGCCTGCTGTGGACCACCACGACCTCCTCTAGATGAGTTACCATTGTTACGTTCATTCAACACAGGGCAATTGAATTTAATGTGTCCCTCCTGTCTACAATAAGCACATTGATTGTACCCTAACGAGGATCTTTGGGAGGAGGAGTCATTACGATTTTGGGATCTATTCGATTGTGGCTGTGATCTATTCTGTTGCGAATTATTCTGGTTCGACCGTGGAGGATACGCTTGTTGCAACAACACTTTAGTTTTGAGCTCTTTCGTCTTTTTATCAGCACGGTCGTTCTCTTCTTTTTCTCTATTCTCATAGTATTGTGCCGTAGCCAATATCTGAGCCGAAGTAGAAACGGCCCATGCACTTTCCGAATTCTTTAACTTATTGCTCAAATCGGGCAATAAATTCGAAACAAATTTATCCACAAACAATCTCTGACCACCCTCGGTACCCATATCCTGTCCACTATGGTCAATGAATGCTTCCTCGAACCTCGTAAAGAAGTCGGAAACACTCTCGTCCTTCTTTTGCTTACAAGCTGACAATTTGTCCCAATTCACTCTCATAGCTGGCATAAGAGTTTTCATTAATGTTATTATTCTTTGAGGAAGAGCAGTGATCAACTGGTCAGGTTTAGTAGCAGCCACTTGTCCGGCATCTGCCGCTACAATGGCAGCCCAATCACCGCCTAATTCAGCCGGATGATTTTCCTGCCGAATCTTAGCCCATACCGGTTGCGGTACGACATTGCCGAACAACATATCGATATCGGCAAGGTTCATTACCGTAGCATCTACGAGCTGCGATAATTCTTTGTAATACCCTGTAGGATTTTTGCGTGGATCAGGCAAAGATTGCTTCACCTGCAGCACTTCCGATCGTTTCCATGGGAGGTGAATCCACACTCTCTGGAAATGCGCCACTGTCGCAGGGTTAGCAGCAGGATCAGCTGGTATCCAAACCGGCGGAACTTCACGCATAGGATACTGGCCAGACTCATCTGGTTGTTTTTCAATATCCTCAACGAACAATGCATGAGGGATGGGAGCGGGACGAAGAGATAGCAACCGCTCAACAGCACGTCGAACGTTGGTATCCACAATCAGTCCATTTGCGAACTGAAGCTGGAGATCAGACAGGGCGGTCAGCACCTCGTCAGGCGCATCGGCCGCTATTTGATCATAAAGGAACTTGCACATTTCATTAAACACATATCTCTGGGTTGGTATATTGAATTGACAAAATGTATTGAGGACAACACGGGGTGGACACCTAAGAGGGTTTACCATCCAACCCATCGCCATATTATATAACGCAACGCGTTCTCTGTTTCCAGGAAGCTGACTACGTCTCTGAGGACCATCGGAACCAGCGGACCCATGAACAGGTCCGAGCGAATGAAAGAAGCTAGCCGCAAGAGGAGAATTGCGACTACGAACAGAGGGAGAAGAATAAGACACAGGACTAACAAGAGAAGGAGTAGAAACAGTAGCAACAGCAGGGGTTAACAAAACAGGAGCAGTAGTAGGAGCAGTAGCGGGAGCAGGAGTATGTGGAAGCGGAGGAGCAGTAGGGATAGCAACAGGCAAAGGAGCAGGAACAGTCGGAAGAACGGGTGCAGGTTGAGGAACAGGCGGAGGAGGAATAGGCGGAAGAATAGGCACAGCAGGGACCACAGGAGCTGCGGCACCCTGTACGTACGGAGGTGGCGACTTCATGAGATAAGACATTAAAGAATCCTCAACTGCCTCTTCCTTCTTTTCCGACTCCGTAGGCAAAGCAGGATAACATTTATCTACAGTCATACGCTGTAGTCTATCAAACACTTCCTTATCCTTAACCTCCTTATCACGCTGAAATTGCTCTGCTTTCTTCACTATGGTAGCAACATTATCTCGCTGATTACGTTTAGTCTGTCTGATTTCTTTCTGTCGGGCTTCTTTGCGCCACAACCGAAAGGCATCAAACATGGCCGGCCTTGACTTTCTTTCGAACAATTTAATCTCTAGATTATCTAAGATCGGGGCCTCGAAGCTACCATGTGGTGGCCAACGAAGGTCGCCGTCCTTCTTCGTATATTTAATCCAATAATCGTTAAAGGTAACTGGGCCTAGCCCATGTTTACTATAGAGCTCATACGTGGGAGTTCCAACCGGAGGTATCGGACACGAGTCCTCCAGTCGGGAATCCGTACCACAAGGCCTGAAACAACTAAACAAAGTACTACGACCAGGCATCTTGCACACTAGCCGAGTTTCACAAACTTCAAGGGTTACGGGATTTACCAAGTCCCAGCAAAGAACAAAACCCTCGGTTTTTGGCGGCTGCAGTCGTCAAACAACACAACAAAGTACGCTAGCAAGGTGTCACCGACACAAACACTCACACAGCGTAAACAACAAAAACACTCGCTAAAGTGTCAACAACCAAGAACTCTGGGAGCGACCCACAAATACTTAACTCAAAGATCGATGGCGTCACCAGGAAGGCCCGTCAATCGTCTCGCTCTACCAAGGTCTACGCCAGGCGCCAAAACAGGTCTACAGTCAGGGCAGCAGTCCGTCGCAGCCGTCCGGAGGCGGGAATCTTCGCGGGAAAAGTCTTCGGGCCACTTATTTCGACAACAGGATCGATGAAGCGGAGTGCACCTTCCCTCGGAGATTTCACACGAAGTTCCTCACGATCGTCGGGCTTGGACCGGTACCACTGATGCAGACCCACGTTGGGCGCCAACTGAAGGACTGGGTTCTTTAAGACCCAGCGGTGCCAGGGCACAACACCTGAAACCTTCGTGGGTAACCTGCTCCGGCGTACGAATCACAGAGACACGGGACACTTCCTTCGGCGTCAAAGATTCAAGGTTTATTTGCTGCAGGGAACACAGATGTCACGACAAGTACACCACGTGCAACTTGGGGAGACTGCTTCAAATTGGTTCTGGGGGTCGCTCCTTTTATACAGTTTTTACCCATAGGACAACATGACACACAAAAGTTTACAACCCGGTTCTCATCATTACCCCCCAGAGGGGTCGCTTTGGTCACTTTGAAACACATGAGGTCCGGAACATAAATGCGGAAACATTTGGCGGTTCCCAACTGTAAAAACCCATCTTCCCACCATTAGCAAATTCCAATCAGCAGTAAAATAGATCGAAATAGGAACAAAGACAGGTGCAGAGGAAGACGGAGACAGTGGGGAGATCGTAAAGGGTGTAAAAGGGGAGGTATCGGGAAACACGAGATACAGGCATCAAAGGGACGTGCCTAATGAGATGCACAGCTGAGACAATAAGTCCGTGCGGCTAGATGAGCCTCGAGCGGCGCCATCTGCCTTACAGTAGCATCCCCCTCATCATAAAGACACTCACAAAGAACATGTGTCTTCCGCAAATATCTTGGGAGTCCCAGGGTCGCGAAGCGGACAACGTCCGTTCGCTGACTACTTGAGGGCAAGAGACAAAATGGATGCCGTATCTAAGATGGAACCCGTGGGTACAGATGAAAAAACCACATAACAAACGAACGGTTTAAGTTAGCACAGCGAAACTGCGCACACTTACGAAACTCGTCATTTGCGGTTCATAGATACCAGACTCGACTATATTCGTGCGAGTCGAAAACACCACTTACAATTGTCACGGAACCTCAGTTTCTCTCTTCCAAGCCGTGGACCATAGTGCACATTATGTTGCACAGAGAGCAGCTGTGTATGGTACACATGTCATAGATTGGTAAGAGACCAGTCACTCTTTTTTTCCGGGTAAAATTAGTTTTAGTAAGTATCTCTCCCTGAATTGTAACTTATTACAGTGGGAAGAAGAATTAGGAGAACGTTCACTTCATGAGGTACAATTGCTGGTGGATCACTTGGAACAAAACACTTTGCTGGTGTAAGAAGGTGAAACATGGACAACCACTGAGTAGGCTCTGAGCTGGGGGGGGTGGAGCTCGGGCAACCTACCAAATATCAGCAGGGCAGCATCTTCAATCCCTCCAACCAGGTAGTAGTCATGGAAGATTGGGTGGGAGAGACCAAACGTGCCAGGAACCAATCCCTGTGAAGGAAGAAAGAAATGGGTGGGGATTGAAATATCACTTTACTTAAATAAGCCAATGCATTCCTGAGGCCAATTTGAACTCTTGCAAAGAGGAGAACTAACTATTGAGTAAGAGAATGTGGCTTAACAGCTAGAGGGGTTGGCTTAGAAGTTGGGGAACCAGGTTTGAGTCTGGCGGGAGGCTCAAGCATCCAGTGATTCTGGGCAAATCACTTTACATCCCCAACATGAATGTGCCCCTCTGTAATGCAACTGATGCTCACGTAAAGCGCTCTGATACCTTCAGGTTGAGTTCGCACTATCTAAAACTGCAAAACAAAACAAAAAGACTGTGACGGGCAAACTATTGATAATCTGCGACAGGAGCTTCCTATGCAAAAATAGGAGCCTTACAAGACAGTAGCCAACCTATAACCTGGAAAGGATGCCGTTTGACTTATCTACAGCATAGTGTCTTGTTGTAGTTCATATGTCTTTGAAACCATCATTCCAGGGCCCTAGATCTTCCTTCAAACAGTGCTGCCAGTAGTGACATGAGACCAAGCCCACATAATGGAGGCCCTATCTAGACACGTCAACATGATATCACCCATCAGGTGGGCAAGTAGAGCCAAATTTCGGTGGGTGGGAGGGGGGGCGCTGAAAAAGATTTGGGGGGGGGCTAATTCTTCCAGCCGTAA
This sequence comes from Lissotriton vulgaris, assembly GCF_964263255.1. Taxonomy (NCBI): domain Eukaryota; kingdom Metazoa; phylum Chordata; class Amphibia; order Caudata; family Salamandridae; genus Lissotriton; species Lissotriton vulgaris. The sequence goes on along the minus strand of NC_141688.1, from coordinate 64,324,121 downwards.
CCAGAGCGGCTGTAAAAAGGGATTAAAACACAACAAAAGCCTCATTTACAAGTACTGGGTCTTTTAAAGACCTGTGAAGTACTTAGGTGCGGCTGCAATTAAACGTCGCCAGCCCGCGAAGCTGTCTCAGCCCGGGCTGACACAAACGATGGGGGGGGATGAAGCCCGGTGAGCCGAATGGGTGTTGCGTGCCTGTCACCCATTCTTACAGACATGCAAGCAGCAAGCACATGAGGGCCAGCATGCTACAAAGCAAGCTATCAAGGCACATAGGGGCAGGGAAGTTACTTCCATGCATAAGAGCCAGTCAGCCTTGGTTCAAAGCAACAGATGCTGTAGCTGCAGTTCGGGTGCACCTGAACATTCCCAGAATTCTTTCTTAGAAGTATACTTCAGTGATAATTCGGTGTATCCTTTCTCTACATTTTAGCATGTCAACTGAAATGCAGCTTTGCCTAGTGAATGATGGGTCTTTTGCCCAATAGTTAACAGGATAAAGGAAAGCAGACTACTATGTGACTATTCCTGATAGAATTAACCCACATGAGAGTATCAAGAAAGAGGTCCTGGAAAGATTAGTGTAAGAAGTCAGGTTACTGGTTGATGGGGATTAAGCACTTCTCAAGCAGCAACCACAATTCTTATAAGGGCGAAGTCAGAAGCAAACCCTAATTTAACCTGTGCTGAACCATCGGGTAGCTTGGCACAAAGAAGGCAAGCTTAATTCAAAGGGTTGTGTAGAGTATTTCTGCAATAGTTCAAACAGTACACAGTAAAAACACACAATAGAAGGAGTCTGCAACAGAATTAGAAAAATGCAATTATTTTTAATAAATAAAACAAGACCAAAACGAAAAAAGTGTAATCAGTAGAAGTGGAAATATTTAGCAAAAAGAGCACCAAAAGGCGTAAAGCGACAATTGTGGATATCTGATTACATCGGACCAGGACAAAAGTCACAAGTGGGCATCTCTGCGCTGTCAAAACAGAAGTAACAATTACCAACCTCAAGTGTTCTCATTTTGTTGACCCGAGGAGAATGAAATGCACAGTCTGCTTTGCACCATTCAGGTTACAAATGGCTACCGTAGGGGCACTCACATCCCTTGAGCTATTCTACTACAAGCTCCTTAGTGGGTGCCCGAGGGGCCTGGCAAGTAATGTGGCGTTTCTAGTGCCTCTGTCTAGACTTCTTGGGACAGTTCCTTGTATTTGGAAATTATGGAGGATGAGAATAGTTAGTGCACTCCGCCTTTCATCCTTACCAGTGGAGTTACATGCGGACTGGGCATTAAAGAAGCATGCATACCTGCATAGTCCCACCAGCTCCCAGGAACCCTACCACCATTAGAGGGCGCCCTTCATAAATAGCGCCGAACAATAATTCTTATTGTATTTTCAGTGTTCTTCCTTCCACAGGCTTACTTTTTCCTAGAGTTTATGAGTATACCAGTACTCCCCCTCTCCCACCCACCATACCATCGTAACTCGGTTCCGACTCGAGGAACATTTTAATTTCTAACGGACCGGCTCAGTTTCAGAGTCAATGCTGTGAAGCCATTAGTATAAACGTACGGCTTACATATCACATATGGTTGCAAGTTCTTGGCACTATTAATGCTAGTTGTTCTTAATTACTATTACTCCAAACCAATCACAATTGTTATCTCATAATTGGAAGGTTGTGAGGATCTTCTACGAGTCAAACCGATAGCTTGCACGTTGTACAAGAACACAGCAGCGGCTTAGCCTACCACGCTAATTTACACAAGCACCAAGGTTTCCCCTACACATCTGCGCTTGGCTGTAACTTGTAACCACGCAGGTACAGTTTAAAATCTGCTTCCTCTCCCAATCAAGTCTGAATTCAAGGCTGAGCATGGTGCTGTTGGAAGAATTACTTGTACAAAAGGCAAAGAGGCTACCTGCCCCGATTCTTCAAACTAGACCCCAGAACGGGGTCCTTGAATAGGCACACTATCACCAGAGCGGATCAAGTGCAAGAATAGTCAATTGCACCAAGTAGTTACAAAATATATAGTATTGCATTAATTTTTTGACAAACATATCAGCAATCATTAAATACTCATGATTGTAATAAATAATATCTCAGAATTCAATAGCACAAAACTCCAATACATCAAGTCCCTCACTCCTGTTTCATTGAACACATTCATTCCTTCAAATATTCCCAAAATTCACCAAGCAAACCCATACCTCAATCACACAATTCACAGCACACCCAATAGTAAAAACTGTACAAAAACGCCAGAAGATGGCCAGGTGACAGAATGGAACAGATCGTCATGGTGGTGGGGGCATGTCTATACACTCTACCATTACAATTCAGGAAGTAGTAGCTGAGTGAAAGCCCATATGTTGTAATACAGGGTTGCATATGAATAGTTTTAGGGGTTACTAATTAGATTGCGAAACAACAGCAATCTTTTCTGTGACCTTGCAACTAATCAGAATAATAACCCTTCGCCAAGAACATTCCGATTGGCTGCAGCCTGTCAAAATAGCTGTTGGTAGTCCACAGCTATGACTGGGGGAAAATGAAATAGTCCTAGAGTAATATGCACAATTTGGGGAATTTTGTGTTACTTTTACTATGCAAAATTACAGAAATTACGCTATTGTGCTCCATCATGTCATTATTCTGTAAATTGTTTGGGAGGACAACAACAGAGAAAACCACCAGAACGATAATAGCTGTTATTTTCTCCATTTGTGCTTTTCATGCTATTATTTTTGTGTGAAATACACCCTTGCGTCAACAATTAGCACCAAGATGCATTTCATGCTGAAACATACTAGTAAATAACGAGCGTGCGTTTCACATCATTTTGCAGAACTTTTGTGCAATTACATTAAAGCAAATTATGAAAACTTTGCACACAACAACCCATAAATACCCTGCCTGGCTCAGGCTTTACAATACATGCACATTTAGCAGCTGAACACAGGTGCAATTATGTGTTTGATAGTAAAACTGGCCATTTTAGAAAAGATTTTAAACATTTTCAAACCAAGTTCCATTCTGTATGCATACTAATAAAAGGGTGAAGCTCTCCAGTTTTGAATTTTGGTTAACCTATTTGTACTTGGCTACTTATCTCTTATCAATATTGTTCATACTCTAGAATACTCAGCCATTACTAACCTTCTGACATTCGTGGACACCTACTGGATCACTACTCACTGGAAGATAGGACCCTCTGTGTTAGATCTGGGGGCCTCTAGTTGGCTGAGGTAGGTACCTTAGGCCAAATAGGGACCCTTGCTTCTAAGTCAGGGAAAGGAAGGATACCTTCTCAGATAGTCCCTGCTAACCCCCTCGGTAGCTTGGCTTATCTCCAAGGCAAATGTGTAAAGTATTTGCAACCCCACTCTCAGTAACCCAATGATGACACCACAAATGGACTCCACAGGAGTTTCATAAAAAAACACGTATATGTTATATAAAAAGATATACGATGAGACCACACCAAAAAAATCCAACATATGCGTAACCGTAATATTTCTAGATGATCCAATGTAGTCCTAATGCAATGCTATGAAGTTCGTAATGCAAGAATCAGGCACTTCGTAATGTAAAAATAATACAGTTCGTTATGCAAAAACAATGCAATGCGTAATGCAGCAATCAGGCAGTCCGTTATGCAAAAATAATGCACTGTGTAGTGCAACATTCAGGTAGTTCGTTATGCAGAAATAATGCAATGCATAATGTAATAATCAAGCAGTTCATAATGCAAAAATAATGCAGTGCATAATGCAAAAATCACGCAGTTCGTAATACCAAAATAATGTAATGTGTAATGCAAAAATCAGGTCGTTCTTTATACCAAAATAGTGTACTCCGGCACCGATCACGGTGCTCTGGATGGTCTCTATGCCACTTCTGCTGACTGGTGGTCAGCTACTGCCAAAATGTGCCACCAACACAGGTATGGTGTAAAACAAAGTCTAGCTCCACACTCTGGCCTTGGTACTGCCATTCCTCGGCAAGTACGGGCCGCAATACGGACTTCAGCGGAGACTTGTGCTGCAAAGTGAGGAAAGGCCGAGAGCAAGCCTCTCGTAGCCCGCACCCCGCCCCAGGCGCAACACAAGCATGCTCGCTGAGCGTTACCTGGGGGCGCAATTTCACTCCCCTCATGACTTGGGCCTCCGATGCGACTTTGTTGATCTTGGGCAGTGGAACACGCCACCCCCCCTCCCCCGATGACGGGAATGGTTCGAGGTCCCTTCTTGGCAAAGACAGGCTCAGACCGGCGACACAGCTCCGCTGGGGATGCCGGTCCGTGCCAATGGCAATAACGAAGGTCACAGGGCAATCCTAACTAAGGTCTCAGGCTTCACAAAGCACATTCACACAGCGTCACTGAGACTCACTTGAGCTTCAGGTGTACACGATCACAGGGCAATCCCCACGAAGGTCTCAGGCTGCATGAAGCACACACACATAGCGTCGCTAAGACTCACTTGGACTCCGGGTGCACACGATCATAGAGCAATCCTCGCGTAGGTCTCAGACTGCACGAAGCACACGCACAGTGTCGCTGAGACTCACTTGGACTCCGGGTGCACACAATCACAGGACAGTTCTTGCGATGGTCTCAGGCTGCATGAAGCACATGCACACAGCATTGCTGAGACACGTCTGGAAACTTTTCTGTTCCTTAGTTTCCACAACATGGAGAAAGCTCTCCGTGGGCCCTTGGAGACAAGTTACTTCAGGACACAGCAACCAGCAAAGTCCTTTAGCCTCTTCATGGTTAAATCAGCAAACTGCAGGTCAGCCCCAGAACAAATAGCAAGGGTCAGTCCTTTCCTTCAGTCTATCAGCTATTTCTTCCTTGGCAGAGGTTCCTCTTGACTATGAAGTAGTTTCAATCCTTTTCAGTCTTGATTAGTCCAAAGTCCAGGTGTTTCAGCTCTCATCGTTATACCCCTCAATGTCTTCGAAGTCTTTGTGTTCATGGGGGCACTGACCCCTGTCCAAACCAGTTCTGGGTGTCTTCCTGCCCGTGACACCTTCATCCTTTGATAGTGGGAGTCTGGATCCTCAATCACTCAGCAGGAGATGGAGCCGTTGTTTTATGGCGGCAGCCCAGGCCTCTTCACCTTCAGGGGCTACTCCTCCCCCCTACACTCCGGATGCAGGTCAGTCTGTTGCTGTCTCACCTCCTCCCCTGGGTCAAGACATTCCCCGGATCCTATCACATTCAAATCCAGAAAGTCAATATACTACTGGGCAGAGACACACAGAAATGTTAGAACACAAAAAAACAGCCACTTCTAAAAGTGTGGTTTCTAAACACACAATGCAAAAACACCTTTCCAAAAAGATGTGTTATTAAATTGTGAGTTCAGGCATACTAAACTTCACCTCTCCATCTTAAACATGTGGGAAAATAGGGTGGAAACACATTACACAGCCTTTCCCATTCTGTCCTATGGGCAAGATGGCCTTTCAACAGTGAAAAACGAAATGGAGAGTATTTCACTGACAGGACATGGTACACACCTCAGTACATGTCCTATATTTCACATACACTGCACCCTGCCAAGGGGGTACCCTGGACCTACCATAGGGGTGTCGTATGTGCAAAAAAGGGAAGGGTAAGGCCTAGCAAGTGGGTGCACTTGTCAGGCTAACAAGGCAGTTTAACAAACTGCGCGCAAGCACTGCAGTGACAGGCTACTGGTGTGGGTTGCACAATTAGTGCTGCAGGCCTACTAGTGGAGAAAATTACAAAAAACAATTTGATGGACAGAATGTAGATCAATGTCTTACATTCACCCCAGTACAAGGATCTGGGCCTAAATCCATTGTTTTTTGCACTCCACACCACCCTGGGTCAGATAATGGCTTTATGCAAATCAGCTCTGACCCTGTGCCCCATGGGAACAGTCCAGTCCGAACTACAACAGCCATATCTTTCCCAGACCGGAATCAAGCATCCGAGGACCGGACCGGTTTCGAGGTAACACCTCTCATCAGCCCTGCTAGCTTGACTCCAGTGGTGTGGAGGCTCTGGGACCCACGTCTGAGCTACCCCAGTACACTCAGGGAGAAAATTACAAAAAACAATTTGATGGACAGAATGTAGATCAATGTCTTACATTCACCCCAGTACAAGGATCTGGGCCTAAATCCATCGTTTTTTGCACTCCACACCACTCTGGGTCAGATAATGGCTTTATGCAAATCAGCTCTGACCCTGTGCCCCATGGAAACAGTCCAGTCCGAACTACAACAGCCATATCTTTCCCAGACCGGAATCAAGCATCCGAGGACCGGACCGGTTTCGAGGTAACACCTCTCATCAGCCCGGCTAGCTTGACTCCAGTGGTGTGGAGGCTCTGGGACCCACGTCTGAGCTACCCCAGTAAACTCGGGGAGAAAATTACAAAAAACAATTTGATGGACAGAATGTAGATCAATGTCTTACATTCACCCCAGTACAAGGATCTGGGCCTAAATCCATCGTTTTTTGCACTCCACACCACCCTGGGTCAGATAATGGCTTTATGCAAATCAGCTCTGACCTTGTGCCCCATGGGAACAGTCCAGTCCGAACTACAACAGCCATATCTTCCCAGACCGGAATCAAGCATCCGAGGACCGGACCGGTTTCGAGGTAACACCTCTCATCAGCCCGGCTAGCTTGACTCCAGTGGTGTGGAGGCTCTGGGACCCACGTCTGAGCTACCCCAGTACACTCAGGGAGAAAATTACAAAAAACTATTTGATGGACAGAATGTAGATTAATGTCTTACATTCACCCCAGTACAAGGATCTGGGCCTAAATCCATCGTTTTTTGCACTCCACACCACCCTGGGTCAGATAATGGCTTTATGCAAATCAGCTCTGACCCTGTGCCCCATGGGAACAGTCCAGTCCGAACTACAACAGCCATATCTTTCCCAGACCGGAATCAAGCATCCGAGGACCGGACCGGTTTCGAGGTAACACTTCTCATCAGCCCGGCTAGCTTGACTCCAGTGGTGTGGAGGCTCTGGGACCCACGTCTGAGCTACCCCAGTACACTCAGTGAGAAATTACAAAAAACAATTTGATGGACAGAATGTAGATCAATGTCTTACATTCACCCCAGTACAAGGATCTGGGCCTAAATCCATCGTTTTTTGCACTCCACACCACCCTGGGTCAGATAATGGCTTTATGCAAATCAGCTCTGACCCTGTGCCCCATGGGAACAGTCCAGTCCGAACTACAACAGCCATATCTTTCCCAGACCGGAATCAAGCATCCGAGGACCGGACCGGTTTCGAGGTAACACCTCTCATCAGCCCGGCTAGCTTGACTCCAGTGGTGTGGAGGCTCTGGGGCCCACGTCTGAGCTACCCCAGTACACTCAGGGAGAAAATTACAAAAAACAATTTGATGGACAGAATGTAGATCAATGTCTTACATTCACCCCAGTACAAGGATCTGGGCCTAAATCCATCGTTTTTTGCACTCCACACCACCCTGGGTCAGATAATGGCTTTATGCAAATCAGCTCTGACCCTGTGCCCCATGGGAACAGTCCAGTCCGAACTACAACAGCCATATCTTTCCCAGACCGGAATCAAGCATCCGAGGACCGGACCGGTTTCGAGGTAACACCTCTCATCAGCCCGGCTAGCTTGACTCCAGTGGTGTGGAGGCTCTGGGACCCACGTCTGAGCTACCCCAGTACACTCAGGGAGAAAATTACAAAAAAACAATTTGATGGACAGAATGTAGATCAATGTCTTACATTCACCCCAGTACAAGGAGGGGCACAGGGTCAGAGCTGATTTGCATATCGCCATTGTCTAACCCAGGGTGGTGTGGAGTGCAAAAAAATTATGGATTTGGGCCCAGATCTTCGGACTGGGGTGAATGTGTGACATTGATCCACATTCTGTCCATCACCTCTTTTGTTTGCAGCAGGCCTACTAGTAGCATTTGCATTACCTGCCCTGGCGCACATAGTGCACTTTACTAGGGACTTTACTAGTAAAACAAGTATACCAATTATGGACAACCAATTACCATAACACTTTACACAGGGAGCACTTGCACTTTGGCACTGATCAGCAGTGGCAAAGTGCCCAAAGCATCTAAGTTGGCAACACCATATCAGAAAAAAGGTCTAGGGGGAAGGCAAACAGTTTAGGGAAAATTAGCCAAAAAAGGGCCAAGTCCAACACTCTGCTAAACATTTTTCTTCAATTTGAACTTCAAAACAATACACAGAAACAAGTACATGAAACAAATACACAGGCGAACTGTCTGTTTCTGACAGTCAAGCCCTTCTGCCTCCTGTTGGACCTGGCGTCTTTTGGCGTGTTTCCCATCATTTTCTTTCTGACTTCCTGGTTTTGACTCAGTTTCTGCTGGTTTAGTCTCTCTGTCCACGTTCTCACTGCTGTTCAGTGTTAAAGTGCAAGTGCTCCTATTGTAAATTGTATTATGAATTTGTGTTTCCATGATTGGCACGTTTGATTTACTGGTAAGTCCCTAGTAAAGTGCACTGAGAGTGCCAGGGCCTGTAAAGCAAATGCTGCTAGTGAGCCTGCAGCACTGATTGTGCCACCCACACAAGTAACCGTTCAAAGGGTTCTCTGACCTGCCACTGCAGTGTCTGCACGCAGTTCTTACTGCCATATTGACTTGGCAAGTGCACCCACTTGCCAAGCCCTAACCTTCTCTTTTATTACATGTGAGTCACCCCTTAGGCTCAGGGTACCTCTGTAGGCAGGGTGCTGTATATTTGAAAGGAAGGAGATGTATTCGTGTGTGTGACATGTCCTCATAGTGAAATACAGTATATTTGGTTTTTCACTATTGGAGGCTATCCGTCCCATAGGATAGAATGGGAAGTACTGAGTAACATTTGGAACAAGTTTGAGAAATGGACTTTAGTATACCTGAACTCTGAATGTAGAAATGCATATTTTAGTAAAGATGATTTTTATGTTCTATGTTTGAAAATACCACTTTTAGAAAGTAGGTATTTTCTTGATTGGCCATTCTGTGTGCCTCTGCTGGGTTGCAGATTGACAGTCTGGGTTTGTAGTAACAGGGGCTGGGGATGTGCATTCTCTTCAGACAGCCACTGGAGGGTGGTGGGGAGTTAAGGTGTGTCCTGCCTTTCCTGGATGAGTCAGGGCTGGGCTGAATAGACCTGGGTTGTATTTAGAGTAGTGAGAGGAAATTTCCTTGCGCCTGAATGTGCCTGGTTTGCCTTGGACAATGCTGCCTTCATGTCCTGCCGGGAAGCTGGGCCATAGAGGACCAAACTGGTTTGGACTGAGCCCAAACCCCAGATCTTCAGAACTCGCTTGGATCAAGGAACCTGCCAAGAAGAAGAGCACACAATTTTTGTTCATATATTGTTTGTTTCGCTTTATCCCTTGCAAAAATCTCTTTTTGTGTGTTCAATGTCAAGTTGACTATGTGTTTTTCTCTTGCCACAAATGTATGAATCATTTATGAGTTTTGATAAATAACTGACATAAATCATTTGTCTGAGTTGACTAACAGTGTGGTTTACTCTTTAATTACATTAAATGTTGTAACTATGTACATAGAGGCATAGGTAAATTTTCTTCTTTTGCTAAGAAGAAGAGCTGGCACAACTGATAGGACAATTACTGCCCCTCTGCTGGGTTGGCCTGCAGTTGCTGCCTCTGCCTTTGGCCTTGAAAGGACTGGATTGAGCTTTCTTCACTTGTTGCTGAGTATCTCCAAGGGCTTGTAGTAGAGCTTGCCTCCTGTTCATGAAGGCTCAGGACAGCAAAGACTTCACTTACCTCTGGATACCACCTCTGGAACTGTGGGTTTCCGATGCCACAAAAGGGGAAGGCAGCCAACACCATCACTGACATCGCTGCGGGCTCCATGTCCTGAGCACACCGCAGAAAGTACCACCACACTTTGCACCGCAACCATGGTCTACCAGACAACGATGACCGCATTCGTACCTGTGGGCACCACACTCTGCACCACCTTGCTACACTCTCCTGCCGTGGTCTCACCGACAACGCCACTGCATACAGACCTCGTCACCCGTGACTACAACGTAGTTTAGGGGCACCGCTCATAAGTCACAAGACGCATCACACCGCCCCACATCGCAATATGGGTCAACCAATGCCAGCTCCTTTATACTCAGACATGAGTCCCTTTCTCACTGCACCCCCTTTTCTAAAGCTCCTTTCAACCGGCACTGCCGCTTGCACCGGGACCAGTCAACACCGCAACGAACACCGCCTGACTCCACACCACAGCCATGGTCTCACCAATGCTGCTGGACAACTGTCACCAGGCCGTTGCCTGTACTGCGACTTGAGGGCACCACACGCCGCACAACTACACTTCGGTTGCAATGACCGGTCTGCACTGGCGCGGTTGGCCAGAACCAAAGGTACTGGTTACAAGTCTGCTGACACTAATGCCAGTACGCACCGATGCGGTTAGCCGGAACTGCTGGATTCTGTTGTTTTCAGCACCGCAGTAGCCCCGGACAGAACTACTGTTCTTTAAGGAACTGCATTTTAAAGTAATTCTTGCAAAGTGCTTAGCTCTGATTACTGTATGTTGGTCTTTTATCGTTTTGGTCTTGTTTGCACGGATATTGGTTATTTTTCTAAAAGTGGTGTGGTGTCTGTTGTTTTGAGGTGAAGAGGGCACTAGGACCCTGCACAAGACCAAAGGTAGGAGCCAGCGTCCCGACACCACTTCCGGTCAGGAAATTGGGCGGGCAGATCGAGGAGACCAGAGCAGTAGTAGTCCATGCCTAGAGCATAAGAAGACTGTGAATAAAGAGATTGCAAACCCCTACCTGTGTCCTGAGGTTCCTTGGGGGTTGGGGCAGGTGTGCGGCACAATAATGTCCTTTTGTAGTGTTTTCACTGGATTACTGTATGTTAGGTGCAAAAACTTTACACACTGCCTCTGAGATAAGCCTGACTGCTCGTGTCAAGCTACCAAGTGGTTGAGCAGGGGTTATTTCATTAGTGTATCCCTCTTATCCTGAGTAGAAGGAAGGGTTCTGATTTGGACAAAGGTGCCAACCATTGCCAACTAGAGACCCCCTTTCTAACAGCTCCCCATCAGAAAACGTACTCTGATGGCCAAAAGAATTAGGGCCCTTTGAAGTAAGAACATCTGATTGCCTACCCTATTTACAGATAATATATCGCAACACATCAATTTGTGGGGAGAAGCTCCAGCTCGTAGACAATGGAGTGCAGGAGGAGAAAGGCAGAGCACAACATGATGGGAGGATGTTGTCCTCAAGGAGAAAACCCAGGATGTAGGATCAGAGACCGGGCCACCCAGGAGTTTGAGGGGGAGAGTCCTGAGACCTGGTGCAATGACTAGTGGTCTGCCCCGTACGACGCTGGAGAGCTGCCCCAACTCAGGGAAGTTGTGGCGTTGTGGGTTAGTCCCCAGGGGCAGCAGAGTTTACTGACTGTTACTGTTAGAGGGTTGCACAGGTAATGATAGGTTTGTTTATTCATTGTATTTCACATCACATGCGGATTCCCCAGTTGCACAGCAAATCCCATAAGTCACCAGGTGTAATTTTAATATAGCGTTATAGCTCGCCGTAGCCCGCTCTAGCGTTAAAGGCCAAGACAAGCCAAAGGCGAGGGTCTTTAACAAGGGAGCGGGCCTTAAATAGCCTTATATAGCCCATATACCCAGCTACGAAGGGCTATAAGGCGATTAGAATATTCTGTCACTAGAGGGCAGAATGTTCTAACAAATGAAACAAAGGGAGCTTGTCCTGTAAAGCATAAACTGAGGAGTGTGCCTTTCAGTATTAAGCATGACCTTGAAAGAGAGCTCGAGATATTATGCCACAAAGGAATTATTGAGCTTGTTGAGTCATCTTTATGGCTTTCTCCTTTGGTGGTAGCGAGAAAACCTAATGGCGAGCTCAGGGTTTCTGTGGACCTCCATTGTCTGAACAACGAAATCTGGGTAGATTTGTTTCCCCTTCCAAATATAAATGAACTGTTGGCTAGTCTAAAAGATGCATAGGTATTCACCAAGCTTGATTTGGCATCAGCTTACCATCAAGTAGAGGTGACACCAGAGTCTAGACCAATGACTGCTTTTGTCTCTGCTTTTGGGACGTATCAATATGTACGGATGCCGTTCGGATTAGCATCGGCGGCATCCATTTTCCAACGTCTCATGTCTAACATGTTGAAGGGTATCAATGGTCTTTCTGTATTTCAGGATGATGTTCTCATCTTTGCACCTGATGTTAGTACACATGACACAATTTTGAAAGAGGTACTGTCAAGGTTTCAAGAGAATGGTGTAGTATTGAGGAGAGACAAGTGGGTTTTTGGAACGAATGACGTTGAGTTTTTGGGACACTGTGTGAATGAAAAAGGTATCTTACCAAAGTATAGTCTAGTAGAGTCTATTGTGAGTGCAAAAGCCCCTGCTGACAAGAGTGTGTTGAAATCCTTCCTTGGATTATGTGAATTTATTCTCGTTTTTATAATTTTGCAAGCAAACTGAGGCCATTTTCACGCATGCTGTTGAGAGGGGTTGAGTTCGTGTGGGATTCTGAATGTCAAAGTGTGTTCGATTGGGTAAAGTGTGAGCTTTGTTCTCCTACAGTTTTGAAACATTTTGACCCTGATCTCATGTGCACCCTTACTGTTGATGCATCCAATGTTGGTCTTGGTGCGATCTTGTCTCAAGAGAGGAATGGTGAGTTTAATACTCTTGGTTATGCTTCCAGAGTTTTATCTCAAGCTGAAGTGAAATATTCGGTAATAGAGAAGGAACTATTAGCTTGTTGGTGGGCTGTTCTGAAGTTTAAGAATTTCCTTTGGGGTAGGAGGTTTTGCCTCAGGACAGATCATAAACCTTTAACTTTCATCCTCAGTGGGAAAAATGTCAGGAGTTCCACTCCTAGAATTGCATGGTTATCGTCCAAACTTTTACAGTTTGATTTCTCTGTAGAATATATTCCTGGGAGCAAAAATGCTTGTGCAGATTTTCCTTCTCGTTCTTCTTGTATCCATGAGGGAATTGAAAATTCTGATAGCGCAGATAAGGATCAATTTGTGGTTGCTGCGGTGGATCTTCCTCAGTTATGTGCCATATCCGAAGATGAGTGGCGCAAAACTCTTCATGAATATGTGTCTTTGAAGCAGGTTGTGAAGTTCATTGAGGAGGGTTGGCCTAAAGAAAGGAATCTGAGTTTTGAATTTAAGACGTATTTACAGGTAGCAGATGAGTTGACTCTTGAAAGTGGTTTGGTTTTGAGGTCGGATAGGTTGGTTCCTCCTGTGGTTCTAAGGAAAAAATTGATGAGCTTTTCTCATGAAGGTCATTTGGGAGCCACATTAACAAAGAGAAGAGTACAGCTTTCATTTTGGTGGCCAAACATGGACAAAGATGTAGATGATTTTGTTAGTTCCTGTGTGGTTTGTTCGAATTGTGATAAAACGTTGAAAGTAAGGACTCCGCCTTTATCACCAATTGAATTACCTGTTGGTCCTTGGAACAAATTAGGATTGGATATTGTAGGACCTTTTCATGCGTTGGACGTTTCTTCTAGGTATGCTTTGGTCCTTATGGATTACTATTCCAAGTGGCCGGAGGTTAGTTTCGTGAAAGAGGTTTCAGCAAAGGTTGTGGTAGATTTCCTTAGTGATGTATTTCTTAAGGAAGGTTTTCCAGAGTATCTTATTACTGATAATGGGACGCAATTTGTTGCCTCGGAAGTTGAGGAATACTTGATCAAGTGTGGAATCAAACATCTTAAAAGTTCCTTATATCATCCTCAAACGAATGGTTTGGTGGAGCGTATGAATAAGGTTTTAGGTGAGTGCATACAATGGGCATTGTCTAATAAATGTGTTGTGAGCAGTTCTGTGAGGAGTATGCTGTGGTTTTATAGGACGACTCCTCATTCAACTACTGGGGTGTCACCTTTTGAACTTTTACGTGGTCGTAAGGCTTCTACGTTGTCGTGTCCGGGTTGGATGAGCAAGTGGATCAAGGGTGAAAGGTGGAATGATGTTGAGGTCAGGAAGCGTGTGGAGAGTATTCAGTGTAAACAGAAAATGTACTTTGATAAGAAAAAGAATGTGGAGGATTTGAACATTTCTTCAGGTGATTTTGTGCTTATCAAAAAACCGATTCATGTTAAGAAAGGTTTCTCTAAATTCAGTCCTCCTATTAGGGTCTGTGAGGTCAGAAAAAATGCTGTGAAGTTAGTAAATGGGCATTGGTGGAATAAGAACTGTTTAGTGAAGAGCCGTTCATCTGACAATGGAAAACATTTGTCGGAAAGTCAACAGGGTGAAGATTGTGTGAGACCCATTGCCTTAAGGCGTAGTTCGCGTGAAGTGAAGTTACCTCACAGATACAGATGTTAAATTAATTTTAATATTTGCTATGGTTGTGTTTTCTTAATCCTTTTATTCCTTGTTTCTTTCTTGCTTTTCCTTGCTTCTATTTACTTCAGTGTTTCGCCTTTTCCTGTTTTTTCCTTTCCTTTCTGTTTTGTTGTTTTCTTTGTATTAAAGGGAAAACGTATGTAGTATTCTCGATACATTTGACAAGACTTGTTTGGGTGAGCTTATGGCACCCTGTATTGAGAGCTTCCATTAGAGTCTTCACTGCGTTGGAGATTCTGATTTTGACAGTTTACGCTACTTGTATTGGTACGAAGACGTCTCTCTGCCCAGGAGTCCAGTTATGATAATAAACATAATTTAAATCATTCTGATGTCACCGCTCTTTACAACATTTTCCTTTCTTCCTTTACTTCTTTGCACATCCCTTGTCCAGTCTTGAGCACACTGGGGTATGGTGACAGAACATCATTATCCCTGCCCTAAATAATACTTACTGCTGTTTTCTTTCTCCGAAATACCGGGTCCCTCCCCTTACACAGCAGACCTACAAAAGAGAAAGACAAGAACATTAATTGCCATCATCCCCTGGAGAATTAATATCCATATATCCATTTCATTTGTTCTCTATACATTACAATTGAAATAAAAGACATAATTGCTCAACAAACCCTGCCTCCTCATCTCTTCTATACATCCTGCCCAGCCTCTTGCAGTCACCTAGGAATACTTTGAGCACACTGGACAGATCACTGTTGCTTGTCACGCTGCACCTTTTTCTTGACTCCATTTGTAATCGCTCTTTGCTTCCCATCCCTCAGCGAGTATCTTAAATTAGTGTACCTGCTACACGCCCGTCCCAATGCTTCTCATCTCCTTTACGAGTCTCCTCTGTGGAGTAGTGTCCATCATTCTGCTTTGATCTATTTGCTGTGTCACTGCAGTAAAACAACTCTATTAGATTTGTCCGGCATGGATTTGTCCTTGTAAAACTGTGCCGAGGGGTCTTGTAACACACCGGTTTAATGGCATCTACTAAGACAGACATTATGAGCCATTCTCTGAAGTTCCTTACAGTGGTAAACAGACAGGCAGACATGTATTCATTAATTCTGTCATGTGCCCCATTAATGTCATGCGATTTTTCTATCCCAACTCATGTTTTGAGAAACCTTCCTTACAAGTGATTAGGTTTGATAAGGGGCAACTCCTTCGCTAAGGTGGAGGAGCGTCGCCCCACTACTCTCAGAGCAGTGGAAAAATGTAAAATAAAATGATAATAACACCCTTTTTTCCCGGAGTTTTATGCAGGGCGAACTAGACCTGAAGGTCTCTGAGATCCGATTGGTTTACATGAGCACCAGTTGCGTTACACAAGTATACATTCATTTCTGTTAAGCACTGGGACATGAGGTGATTTGCCCAGAATCACAGGATGTTTAGCGTCATTGCAGAGGCTCGAACCTGGTTCCCCAGATTTGAGGCCATGTGCCCTAGCCATTACACTACATCATCTCCCAAATTATTATCATTTTATTTTGCGTAGCTGGGTTAGGGCGGGGCTGGGCTGGCGTCACAGGTGGAGGAATGGTGGGCACTCTCTAAGCACGCATTACAGTTTGGCCATACGTCTTGGGCCGGCCAAACAGTCATGCGCATTTTGAATGTTCTCCACTGGGCTGTAAAATGCAGCTAGAATGGAGAACATGCACAATCTCCAGGTCCCCCTCTGAGCACCAAACCATGGTGCTCAGACCAGTCACAATGCTGCTTTGTGAGTGGCTTACGGGAGCCTGTGTGCTTCCTGCTTCCGGGACTCACCAGGAAGAGAAGCAACGACGGAGGAGAGACGGTAGCCGTGAAAGGTAGTGTTTTTTTGTTGCTTTTTTCAGCCTGCCCCTCCCCCCACCCCCACCTCTGTTCCCTGCAATTTGCCACTGGATTTGGTTTTTAGTGGTAATGTTAGCACTTTCAAAGCTCCTTTCATATCTCACAAGGTGTTTTACTAAGCCTGACTGGCTCCTACACCATAAAATATCCATTCGCAACTAGAAAATATCTGCAGTGTGATAGTATTCGCTCTCAATATATTTATTCAAAATGCATCTGACATTGCTTTCTGTTGGGAAAATATAGAAAGTATAAGTTTCAGTCTTTTCTGTGTTTTAAAAAAAAACAATTGTTCATTTTTTTAAACATAATCCGTACACAATATTTTATGAGTGATAAGGAAATGATTACGAGTCATAAGGAAAACTATATCCATACCATTCTTACAGCAGGAACATTTATGCATTAAAATGTAAATAAAGTAATAATTAGCCGGAAAAATATAAGAACATATGATCACAAAAATAACATTTGTGCATCGAGAGTCACAGAAAGTAATTACTAATGGTTTTTTTTTTCAGTTTAAGAAATTTTTATTTGTTTAAAGAAAGTACAATACAAAGATATTATAATAGTACAGTAGAACCAAATGATATACATGTGATGCATATGAAAAAGTAGTAAAATAATGGTTCATTTGTAAAAGAAGAAATGAGAAGATAGAGAGATAGAAGAGATAGAAAGAGAAGAAGAGAAGAGAGGGGAAAGAAAGAAGAAGAAAGAAGAAAGGGTAAGAGAGAGTAAGGGAAGAAGAGAAACAGTAGATAAATTGGTCCAGAAATCAGGGGGAAGGGGGTGATGAGAGATAATTAATCATATCAACATGGCACACAGTAAAAA
The DNA here is from genome assembly GCF_964263255.1 of Lissotriton vulgaris. Taxonomy (NCBI): domain Eukaryota; kingdom Metazoa; phylum Chordata; class Amphibia; order Caudata; family Salamandridae; genus Lissotriton; species Lissotriton vulgaris. The sequence continues at coordinate 64,306,987 of NC_141688.1, read as the reverse complement.
ACAAGCATTTACAATGCAACGGTTTCCCCTTTGGAAAAGTTAGGGCTATTGGCATTGTAAATGACAACATTTTCATTTATGTGTTGGCTTTGAAAACATAAATAAATGGCATTGTCATTTACAAAGCCAATAGCCTAATCTCTCGCAAATGCGACACCTATTGCATTTGACCCCCACACACACACAAAACTGGATCACAAGAAGGGAACAGAGGCACACACAAAACCGGGTCACAAGCAGGCAACAGAGGCACACACAAAACCGGGTCACAAGCAGACAACAGAGGCACACACAAAACCGGGTCAGAAGCAGGCAACAGAGGCACACACAAAACCGGGTCGCAAGCAGGCAACAGAGGCTCACATTTTACTAGCAAACTCGCCTTGGAAGAAAAGTTATTCACGCAGCTTGGAAATGTGCGAGGTGGGGTCCCCAGTTCATACCACGTGCCCCCTTCCAACTTTGAATAAACTCTCTACAGATAAATACTGATAAAATGGCCCAAAAATACATTTGAATACATAGAGACAGAAATGTTTAAAAAAATAAAATCGGGAGCCTTCATCATAACTTTATCCATTGTCAACAGTTTGTTTGACCTTAAATGGTTAAGTTATCACATATCACAGTACTGTAAACTGTCCTTGGTGTGTATCAGGGCAGCAGAAAGCGATACACATTATCAATACAAACAAATATGACGGGTATACGTTGTGCAATCTAACCTTCTCCATAAATAGTTTTCAGGTAGTATTCATACAGCCACAGATGTTAGTTCTGCTCTCAAAAGTATTACAGTAACCGCTCAGGGTGCACATTCTTCATGTGAATACAGTTGCGAATGTGGAATCGTCTTTCAATCAGCTTGTCTTATCATTATGGACCAGCCTGAGATAAATTGAATGACATTTTGATCTACCAAAATGTGTATGTTGAATGTATAAGTGTGGTGGGAGTAATCCATCGTGAGTAGATGTCTGTAACCCTACAAGTTAACCAAGCTCGTGTCCTAGCGCCACGTTTTGCTAGCTGTTGCTAGATCTGCTGTCCCCCCTACCTGCTGTTCCGATTTGTCCTGTGTAGGGTGCATCACACCGTTGAGGTCCCTGACAATTATAACTGGGTTGCCTGAAATCTGAACTGTCTCGTGGACTGTTGGGATGGGGAACTACTCTTGCCCCATGTTTGGGTGTAAATTGTCGCTATAGTCATAGGCTGGCCTGCCCATTCTCCTACCACGATCAGGTCGCCTGCCACTTTGTCTATTTGACCATCTTTTCCCCAAATTTGTGTTTGTAATGCAATAGTATGCCACCTCTGGCTTTCTTGGTAGGCGCAGCTGCATGATATTATGTAGGGAAGCACTTAGAGAGTAGTTGGTCCTGGTCTTAGCTGATGAGGCTCTTGTAAGAGACATGTATCTGCTCCCAGTCTCATAAGCTTCCCAAGGATGCTCAGACGATGTATGTCACTATACTCAATTGTGTGTTTCTACACATCGCATGTGCAAATGTGTGGGGAAGTGCTGCACAGGGTATTCAACACGAGAAACGTAGGCAACATAACTTATTAATAGTGCATCTAAACCAATATTAACTATTTGCACATCTTTCAGTGGGAGGAAATGGCTTTTAGGCGATCCCTGTAGTACGCCGCTACTCTCGCTCTGCCCTGATGACACCACTTCAAACGAGCGAGATGTATGGTAGCCATGAAGCAGCCGTGAAGTGTGTTCAGACCTCGGGTTTGTTGATTCACTAGCCGTGAACAGAGACAGCACAAATCCAGACTGAGAAAACATCTGTCCACGGAGCCGAATCAGGGTTAAAAGAGTTACACGGACAGCGGGAGTGGGGGGGGGGCGGATGAACGGGCTCATGGACAATCCACAAACCACCAACCTTCCCTTTCATTCATTGGATTTGAACCTTAAGTTACAGTTACAATGCAGTTGTTACAACACATTACTTTTACAATGCAATCATTACCACGCAGATAAGTATAATGCAATCCATTTTCTGGAACTTTACAATGTGGGACTTTGGGCAGGCGGCTAGATTACAGGCTGAAAGGGGACACAGGACGCGAAGAAGGGTGGATTTAAAGGGTTTTTATTGTTCCTTTTCTTTCCCTTATTTGTTCTATGCTTGAAAGTACGGCACGCTCAAATTAAAGTAAAGACCCCCCCGCCCCCCCAAAATATATAGAGGTCCTCCACTGTTCTTCCCGGCTCCTTCTTTCATGCCTCGGGTCTTATCACAGCAGGGGCTCTGGGGCGTCTCTCTTTCTTTCTCTCGGGTCCAGGGTGTGGGAAAAGAAGAATAAATAACAAACAGAGGTTACTACCAGGCTTGGCTGACTTCTCTGCTATGTCTGCAACCACCACCGGACACTGTGAAGTAAAAAGGGGGAGGGGGTGAAGTGAGGGGATTCCACTGTGTATCTACCAAAAACAAACACACGCATGGCTCATCTCCCCGTGCTTCCCCACCTCCCCTACCAAAACGATCTCCCTTCCAGTACTTGCCTTAAGCCACGACCCGTGTCCAGGGCCGTGGCATTGGGACCCGGGGCGTTCCCTCCCATCTACGGGCCGCTGGGCTGTAGCGTAGTGTATGCAACATGCTCCTGTGCTTCTGGTCTTCTGCTTCCTTCCTCCTCGTTCTCGCCTCGTTCTACGTTCTTCTCCATTGTCTCCTTCTCCGCGCTTCTCTCTTTGGTGTACTGTCCCCACCTTTCTTGGGGCCAGGCTGCTGTGGTGGCCACGCGTTCAAAGTTAATAAAGAAATTATCAGGATCTTCTCCCTCCTAAAATTTCTGTAGCACTGTTCCTGGGACGTTGGGATACACCCTGGTACTCACAATGGCATCTGTGAAAAATAAAATAGTGGTGTCCTGCACCTGCTGGTTGGTGGTGAGCAGGGACCCTTGTAGGGCCTTCCGATCCCTTTGTGCTATCGTGGCTTGTCCATCACCAGTTTCAGGTACCGCTACCCCCGGCTAATTGGGTTGTTATGCTCCCCATGGGCATGGGTTGTGTCATTGTTCGACGCGTAGGTGTGTGCTGGCAATCCCACTTCTGACACCAAATTTGTGGGCAGGCTGTTGGATTACGGGACCTCGTCAGCAGCAGGCTGGACTACGGCAACGCCCATTACACAGGAACGTCGGCCAAGCTCCTGAGACGACTGCAACGCATCCAGAACTCCTCGGCACATCTGATCCTTGATATCCCCCGCCGCATCCACATCACGTCCCACCTGAGAGACCTGTACTGGCCCCCTGTAAACAAGAGGATAACCTCCATGCTCCTCTTCCACGCACACAAAGCTCTCCACAACACCGGCCCAGCATACCTCAACAGACGACTCAGCTTCTACACCCCTACCCGCCAGCTCCGCTTCGCCGGCCCCGCCCTCGCCACAGTCCCCCACATCCGAAGAATGACCGCCGGCGGCAGATCCTTCTCCCATCTCGCCGCCAAGACCTGGAACACCCTCCCCACCAACCTACGGCAGACCCAAGACCTACTGGCTTCCTGAAGACTCCTCAAGACCTGGCTCTTCGAACAGTAGCAGCACCCCCCACCCCAGAGCCTTGAGACCCTCACAAGTATGTAGTGCGCTTTACAAGTGTCCTGATTGATTGATTGAGTGATTGATTGAGGGTGCAGGAAAAGAAGAAGAAATAACAAACAGGGATTACCACCGGGCTTGGCTGACTACTCTGCTATGTGTGCAACCACCACCGGACACTGTGAAGTTAAAAAAAGGGCGGTGGGCGGTGAAGTGAAGGATTCCGCTGTGTATCTACCAAAAACAAACCCACGCCACGCGTGACTCATCTCCCGTGCTTCCCCACCTCCCCCACCAAAACGATCTCCCTTCCAGGGCCGTGGCTTTGGGACCCGGGGCGTTCCCTCCCTTCTTTGGGCCGCCGGGCTCTAGCGCAGTGTATGCAACGCACTCCCATGCTTTGGGTCTTCTGCTTCCTTCCTCCTCATTCTCGCCTCGTTCTCCGCTCTTCTCCGTTGTCTCCGTTTCTGCGCTTCTCTCTTCGGTGTACTCCATTTTGCCTTTCTCCTGCTCAATGCCTTTTCTTCCCTCTGCTCCCGATGATGTCAGCTGCTCCTCCTCAGATCCTGCGTCAGCCACTAGACCGCTCGGGTCTTCCGCTACAGGTCGCGTGTCCCAACCGTCATCTGGCCACTTCCGGTCTGTCTCACGGCTGTACTCCTCAGAGGGACTTTAATAAGCAGGTAAGTGTTTTACAATTAGAATGATAAGGGGATTGAGAGGAAGTAAGGTGTTTTAAGGGTTCAGGGATGAGTAAAGTTCGGAGTAGTAAGGTTTTTTTAGAAGTCATGGATCGCTAAGGGGTAATAAGGGGTTTAAGGGTTCAGGGATGGGGAAAATGTATGGGTGGTAAATTGCTTTTAGGGCTCAGTGACAGGTAAGGTTATGGGGTAGTAAGGGGTTTTTAAGTTTTTGGGAACTGGGTAATAAGGGGATTGAAGGGTTCAGTAATGGGTAATGGGAGGGTTTGTAAGTGGTGGTATGGGTTTTGGGGTTAAGGGATGGGTAAGGGTACAGGGTTGTACATTTTTCCTTTTAGGTTTCAGGTGAGAGAACAGGGTTGCAAGAGGTTATAGGGTTCAGTGATGATTAAGGTGTCTGGCTTTTAAAGAGTTTTTAGGGTTCAGGGAAGGAGAATGCTACAGGGTAGTAAAGGGCTTTAGAGTTTTAAAGGTTCAGGGTAGGGTAAGGGCATGGGATAGTAAGTTGGGTCGGGATGGGTATGGATATGTGGTAGTAAGAATTTTTTATGTAGGATGGTGAGGCTGAGTAAGGATAGTAGGTTTTTCTTTTTAAGTGTAGTGGGATAGGGAGATATAAATTTTTTTTATATACCATTTCCTGTCTGATGATAACTGAGGTGAACTCTTTCCAGGATGTTGCAGTGACACAACATACAATAATGGGGCTCCCCTGCAGAATGTGAAGAGGACCCCCGAGTCTCCTATATCTCATACATACTCATTGGCCCGGAGGTAGACTGGGGTCCCACTAAAGAGTTAGGAGGGCCATGATGGGTGGGGCCCCGTTGCACCGCAGAGACTGCATGGGCTTGTGTTACACCCCAAGGGCTGTTGGCTTTAGCGATTGTATCTAACAACCAAAAAGACAGCATAAGAATACCCTCTATCATTGATGCAATGGGGCCACTTCACAAACACAATCAAGCCAGGACCTGAAACTCCCAGGAACGCAAATACACATGCGTATACACAAATGTACACCTCTCTCTTTTCACCACAAATCTGCCTTCATTGTCCCTCTCAGACATAACTGGTGGGAGGCAGGGGATTCCTTCTCTAACACCCCTCATATCTCTTACAATCAAAACGCCCCTCCAACGATTTGTCACTACCCGGTTATGTAATTCCCAGGCTTGATTGAACTTGCTTTAACTTTAGCAACTGAGAACATTCTCCCTTTGCTCCAGCAGGGATGGAGTTGGTTGGTGATCCCATTAAGGTAGTGCTTCCCAAAAGCTTTAGATCACACTTTTTAGTGCAACAAACGTTTGTGACCCACCTAGCTTTAACCCCTTCCCTGTGGGGGTAATTCCCCCATGGTGCGAGGGTGCAGGGGGGCGAGTGTGGCGCCGCGCCGCAGTGCTTCTGACGAGATCAGCTCGGCATGAGTCACCGTGGAGCTGTGTTCATGACGAGCTGGTCTCGTCACGAGCGCCGAAGGGGTAAATGGACATGAGGCGGGCAATTTTTAATGTCACTAAAGCATTGTGTGTTAGTGCATTGTCAATAATGGAGCAGACATTTTCCATTGAAATGGTTACTACATATTTCAGAAGAAGGGCCCGAGCCACAAAGGTAAACTAAGACATTTGGTCTAAACTTAGACCAAACGTCTAAGTTTATACTTTATACTTTATACTATGAAGGGCATTTAAGAGTACTATCTTTATGTCCGCACTCTGGGTGGAGATCCAGCCTGAGTGTGGACATAAAGATAGCACTCGTAAATGACCTTTGTAAATACCTAAAGTCGTAAACTTAGACGGTTGGTTTAGAATTAGACCAAAAGACTACTGTCTTCTTGTTGCATTGGGTTCTTTCCTCAAAATCTTTTGCCAAGACTTGGCCCTCCGTAACAATATTGGACAGTACGTTTTAAAAGACCACATTTGAATTGGTTTGAGAACCCTTGTGAAATGATTGCTAATTTTAAGACCTTTTGTAGACATGAATGCACTTCAACTGTTATAGCACAGAATCACCAGAAAGTACTGAATCATTCGTTCTTGCCTGTTTTCATTTTTTTTATTCTAAAATCGATTTACTTTATTTTCTCTTCCACTCCCCCCCCCCCCCCCCCTTCAAATACTGGTGCTGTGCTTGTGAAATCTATTGCATTTAATATAAATCGTAACACATGCTTACATGCTGCCCCTACTCTGCATCCCCCTCCCCCCCCCTCGCTAATTGGTTTCACACCTGCTCACCAAACAACAATTAATAATAATCAGATAGGCAAAACCTATTCCATTTACCAATGATTGTTGCTTTTTTGACTGCTGAATGTGTATATTTTATTTACAAGTATTTCCATTTCATTGTGTGGTATAAAAAGATGACATTCTGCAGCCTTTCCTTTCACGCTTCATGAACCCCAAGCAAGATTGTAACATAATTCACTTCACTTTTCTTTCTCTGACTGCAAAATGAGAGGAGTTGTAAACACCAGTCCCCATGTTAAAAAAGTAAGCAGCAGAAGACATAGCCTGGCATTTGATCTCTGTCATTGAAGCGCAGCAAATGTTACAAGATAACTATAGAATTGAAAGGCATCTTTATTTATTGCATGGACTTCCCCCGATCCACCAAAAATTGATTCATCAGTGGGTACGAACCCCAGTTTGCGAAACACTGCATTAAGGGCATATGTTTATTAGGCCTTCGAAAAATTGCCATTTAGCTGATTTCATCTTGGGTAGTTTTGGTAAATTTATCTTACTCTTATTTTGCACAAAATGATGCACATGTGCGTAATGTAACATTTAGAGCACACGCATGTGTTGCTGGCGCGCGCCAGCAGATCCCTGCCCCTGCGCTCACGGCGGCTGGCGTGAGCGCGTATATAAATAAAGATGGGTGGAGCTGTGACGGCAGTCCGCGCCTAAACTGCACACAGCCTGTGAGTGTATTTATTGAAGCGCGCAGCAAGGATTTGGCGCGCAGCCATCGGCAGGAGGGTGGCCCCCTGCAAATGTTGCACGTAATTATTCACCATATGCCGCCACATTTACCACACATTCCCGGGAATAATACACTGACAGCGCGCGAATGGCTAATTTTTTTTTTTTGCAGGGTGTACGTCATTGCATCCAAAGTGGACACAAGGACACATTTCACTATATATAGAGACAATTCCTGATTTTTCATTTTACGTAATTTCGCATAGCTTTTCTGAAAGTTTGAGTGATTAAGTGAATGCAAATTACACATCTTTTGCACACTCCTAGTGTTTATGTATCACATTATTTACTTGTTCTTCTCAGTTCATGAGGTCCAGAGCCATGACATAGGTTCACGTTATCCATTTGAGATACATTTTCAAGCAACAAATCTAAAATAAAATCGTTTAGGTAGACACGGATTATCCTGGAGACCACTGTAGGAAAACCATTCTCTATGCATTCTCACACAGCACAGACATCTGTAGATATGGGAGAGGGACCATTCAGAAGTGGGAAAGCGTCAATTTTTGTCTGTGCCGATAATGGCTGCTTTATTGTTCCCCTTTTAGCTAAAATTGCCTGCCCTGCAGGGCCGGACTGAGAACAAAAAACGGCCCTGGCAAAGTGCTCGGCCACTACCTCCCCACCCCCCTCCCCACGGGGGTTGGATGGGGTTACTGCCGAGCTCTTTGCCAGGGCCGGTTTTCAGCTGAATTTGTTACAGGGCCGATTTTGCAGCTATGCTGCAAAAACAGCCCTGTAACAAAAACGGCCCCCCACCTGTGCGGCGCACAGGTGGATTGCCCGGTGCCCGCTAACGCCAGTCCGGGCCTGCTGCCCTCGCTTACTCTACCCATAATCCTCCCAGGCACACTTGCACTCACGTAGTACACATCTGTTGTCAGTCACAACAAGACAAGAGTCTTGCACGTGGGTGGGACGAGTTTCCAACTGATTTCCTATGTTAAACTTTAAATATACCATCATGCTAAACTAAGCAGTACATTCGGATCGGCTTCGTGTCATTAGACACATGCTGCTTACTGCGACAATTTCAGCGTATTCAGAAATTAAAATATTCAGAATCTAACTACTTTTGTATTATACTAATTAAGTGACTACACGAAGTAGAAATCTTAGCTTTCTCATAAGACCAAAAAGGATGACAGCATTTCACTTGCATAAAACAGGTATCTGCACACAGTTCTAAGATTTCCCTGGTCCATCCACGAGTAGCTTATCCATTCCTTCTATGTTATTTGCATTGTGGGATATGTAGTCACAATTATAAACCCGAGAATGGAAAGAAAAAAAACCTGGACTGGATTAGCTACTGACGCATCGATCAGGGTAATTCAGAGGTCTTCAAACTTTTGTCGGGCGAGCCCCCCAATCTAAACCTTTTTACACGTCGAGCTCCCCCACCGCCACCACCACCTGACAAAAAAGTTCTGGAAGCTGGCACTCTGCATCATTGATGTCCATTCCCTCCTGCAGAGCCCAGGTCGTATAAGGCAAATCATATTAAATAAAGGTAGAGTGTTTAGTAAACTGAAGTTTTGGTAGTCCATGTGCTTATTCTAAAGTTCAAATGAAAAGTGTCCCAAAAAAAAATTAGCACAAAAAATTACATTGGTGCTTTATTTTTCACATAAAACACCAAATTCAGAATAGATTAACTAAAACACTCCCAAAACACAGGTGTGGGAGTGCATGTTTTTCTCCACAGAGACAATGTGTGGATAGATTCTTGCTTCTGCCATTCTTAGGCTGAGCTCCACTTCCAGTCTTGAGCAGTGCCTTGAAACAGGAGTGCTCACAAAATGTTGTACTATATTTTTTGCAGTTTTATATAGTGCGAACATGGCCCAAAGGAATTGGGGCGCTTTACAGGAGCATCTTTTACATTACACAAGCACACATTCATTTTTTGTAAGCACAGGGAAATTAAGTGATTTGCCCAGAATCACAGGATGTTGAGCAGAAATCAAGAATTGAACCTGGATTCCCAGCTCTACAGTCATCAGCTCTGGCTGTTGTGCCACATCCTTGCCTCTAAACAAGATATCAGAAAAAGAAGTTCCATATAACATGGTTTCTGACACAATTGAAAAATTGATTATGTGGAGTACGGCCAGGTGTTGCCATGCTTCCGGTTTTAGACGTCACATGGCTTGAGGAGAGCTCCAGTGGGCAGTCTCCCCTGTGAGCTGTCCCATTTCAATCTCTGCCCTACCTGCAAGTTCCAACGGCAGCTAGGGCTGTGGGGTCTGATTGCATTTCTAAACACTGATAATCTGTAGTCCCCCTTTGTCACTCACCTCCACGCAGACATGGCTGAAGAGCATGGGTACATGAGCAGGTCACAACAGTGAGATATATTATGGACACAGATTTTATCAGAGAATTGACAGTATCTGAATCGGTGGTGGCAGCCATGTCAAAGGCCTTAAAAAAAACATATAGGACCTCCTGTCTGACCAGTTTCGACTTGCAAAGGGTCGCAGTTCGGACACACCGTGTGGGTGCAGGAGGGTCTCCAAAGTGTGGATCAGAGATAAGAGAAATCCGGAACAAAGGCATACTCTTTTAACAAGTTTCAGTTGCGAAGACCTGAGGGATGAGGTAGCTGCTGGGCCCAGTGGTGTATTTTGACCAGATAAGGGTGCCGCCCATAAAGGGGCTTTTGACTAATACCTGGGGGCTACAAATGCCTTCACATCAGGTTTGCAACGCCCATAGGGCTCAAAGGGCTTCTTCATGTGTGTCAGCCCGGTATGAGACACAAACACACACACACAGACAGTTTTGGAGCTACCAGCCAGTACTTCACAGATCTTTAAAAGGCCATTTCACGTTAACAAGGCTTTGTTTTTTTTCTCCTCTTCTTAGAGCCCCTAAATGTCTACTCTTCCTATTGCTGGAAGAATTAGCCCCCCCAACTGTTGTGCCTCTGGCCTTTGACCTGTGACTCCAAACACTCTCAGCCGAGCCCCCAGCAGATGGAGCTGCAAAAGCCCGGGCTGAGACACACAGCTCGCGAAGGTGAAATGTTGGGGTGAAGGGCGTGTCCCCCTGAAGGGATGCTGTGCTCCCTCACATTTTGAAGACATATGTTCTATAGGAATTGGGGTGAGTGTTCCCACACAGCTCCTATGGTTTTTGACACATTCCCAGATTTACAAGGACTTCTAAACATGGTAATGATTAAAAAATATGCTCCCACAGAGGCGTAATGATGAGACCCCTTTCTATTTGTGCTGAATTCTGCAGCACATATAGAAAGAGGAAAAGGCCTCTGAGTATTGTTTTTGTGGAGGAAGGTGCCCCTTCCCACACAAAAACAGTCCTTACACGGGTACCTGTGTTGACGCTAGGCTGACAAATTGGCACCAGCGCCACAGAAAAGGATAAAAATGCACCATGCTGGATAAATACAATACATTCTTGCACTTTCCCAGTGACGCAGGGCAGTGCAGCAAGGTGGCTTGCAGCGTTGCCCTGCACCACTAATTTCATAAATATGCCCGGAGGTATGTAATTTGGTGCAGAAGTCATCCGAGAAACCTGCTTAATTTATTTTCCGTATAGATTTTAAATTCACATGGTGAACATTACCAGCACAGAACATGCGGACGCAGCAGACATGCAGCTACACACTTCTCGCAAGACATTTTCTGCTCAAGACAAGTATCCTACCATTGTAAATTGCGATATCAGTGTAAGCGTAGGAAAAACAGAAATTAGATAATATGCACTCAATAACTCAAGTTGCCTGAAATTACAGCAGCGTTTATACAAATTTTGCACAGGCTGTTTAGATCTTGCTGTACCCTGCTAAGGCACATGCTTGTACTGTTATCACACACTTTGTGTGGAACAGGGTCCTATAGTAAGACTGACCCAAAGTCCGACAGAAAGCCATCTACTCAAGCTAAGCAAATAATTTAAAAGTCTCCATTTCAATAAATTCTGTACCCAACATCTACCTGTGCTAATTATTCTGTTCTGCTCCCATCTTTATCCGTCATGGTGCCCCTCATCTTGAGACATTCTGTTAAAAGTATAAAAGCAAAGTTTTACTCTATGTATTTATTAAATTCTGCTCTACCTTTGTGACTGGGATTTAAAGTCATGATCCAAAGGTGGGCCAGAACCTAGATTGCTGCATGGCCTAATCAGAGAGGAGTGGTCTTCGTAGCATGCGGAAACAAAAACTGCAAAAGCATTATTCATGAAAAATAGACTGAAATATAAGATACCCAAGTTTCGACCTTACTACAATTCCACCTACACAAATATCAACCGCAACCTACTTCACCATGAAGCACTTGCTTCCAAATACACGAGGGTCAAGTTACTGTAATAATTTAATGCAGTCATACATTGCAATTTCGCACCCCAGTACTTCACGGACCATTTCACGAGGCTGTGCTTTTTTTCACCCCTTCTTAGAGCCCCTGAATGTCTACTCTTCCTCTTGCTGGAAGAATTAGCCGCCCCCCCCCCCCAACTGCTGTGCCTCTGGCCTCTGACCTGTGTCTCCAGACACTCTCAGCTGAAATCCCAGCAACTGGAGCTGCAGAAGCCCGAGCTGAGACACATACATGGCTAAGCACTGCAGCTGACATTTACAAAATATCGACCATAAATAAACTTACATTGAGCAAAGTTTAAAGATATAACTTTACTCTGTTAGAGTCCAACTTTTAAGAACATTTTGTATAAACACAATTCTTCAAGATCTGATTAAGCTGATATGAGCTTTTAAGATCTGAGTGTGAAAAAAGGGGGATATCTGCTGTCTAGACGCATGAGATTTGTGCAAATCTGAATTTTCCAATTCAAGTACGTTCTCTGCCATACTATATGATTGACAGCCTGCTTGGAAACAACAGGGTCCGACTGGGGAACCAAAATCAGTCCTGAAAAAATGCTCAAACCAACCCTGCTCCTTTCATCTATTCACACAATTTTTTTCTATCCATTCTCTTTCCCTTTTTCTCTCCTCTCTCTCTTCGTCCTGTCTGATTGCTTTATCTCCTCTTTCCCACCCCCTCCCTCTCTTTCTCCCTCTCTCTTCAAGCCTCCCAGCGCCTACTTAGGGTGCTGGGGAAATTGACAGAAGCACTAGAACTGGTCACAAATATCTCCAACCCACAGGGTAAATACCTGGTGGAATAATAGGCCTGTCCAGAGGTAACAGCATTTACCACGCAATGCCTTTACCAGCCTTTCTTGTGTATGTGTGTATATATATACAAACGCACACACACGTGTATATATATATATCTATATCTATAGGGGTTTGTGAGTAGAGCCCTCTCCCTGAGTCCACTTCAGGCCCCGGGACCCCATGCTCCGGGACTGAATATATTATAGGAGGCGAAGGGTCGGCGGCCCACCACCTTGAGCTATTTTTGTCCTGGGGACCTCATCCTCCAGAGCCGGGCCCAAAATTTTAATTAAGACGTGAGGGTCGCATACCCCCTAGCCTAAGAAGAACCTGGGGATCCTAAGCCCGGGGTTGAAATAAAAGGGAAGGTAAGGGGGGCACGTAGCCCAACAAGCCTAAGAAGACACCAAGGACCCCCTCATTTAGGGCCATCACTTAAATGAAAAGAAAGGGGTCCACAGGGCACCCCCACTTTCCCCGGCAGGTCCCTATTTATAGAGCAGGGTCCGGGGGTGGAGTCCCTGGGGCCAAAATGGGTGGCACCCCTCCCCTTTTATGAAACGGTTGGCCCTGGGGTATGGGTTCCAGTGCTATTTAGGACCTGGGTTGGGAGGCCATGTGGTCCCTTCCCCTTTTTTATTGTATTTGGCTCCGGTGGATGGGGTCTTTGGGGCCTAAAAAGGCTTGGGGAGGGGCTTGCATGCCCCTCCCCTTAGAATTTGGCCCTAGCAGGTAGGCGCCAACGCCCAAGAAGATGCAGCTACGTGGTCCGAGCCTTTTTTGGCCCTTGGAAGCCCATGCTCCAAGGTCCTATATATTTTAAAGACGAAGGGGGCATGTGTCCCCCCTCCCTCCTCCTCAAGCCTATATTGGCCCTGGGGACCAAATCCCTCATGGTCATATATATTTAAAAGTGGTGGAAGGGTTATGTGGCCCCCCTTCCTGAGACTATTATGGGGCCATGGAGACCTCATCCCCCAAGTCCTTCTTTTTTAAAGGGGAGGGGACCGGGGGGGCACGCAGGAGAACGCTTCCTTGGTGTTGTATGGTGCAGTGAGGCGGCAGTGTGTGGGGCAGCAGCCGGTGTTAAGGACACAGGGGGTTGCAGCGCTGTAGCTGGAGGACCAGGGAGGGGGCATGTCCTGGGAGGGGGGTGATTTGACTTCCTTTGCTGAAGGATGATGACTTAGCTGTTAATTAATACTGCCTGATTGTGCCGGTGCCACTGCCCACAGCGTAATTCCTATTTGTGCCCCAACCTGTTCCGGTTTTGCTTTTGCTGCCATTTTGTTGTTGTGCCTCGGAGCCCGTCCTCTCCACCCCGCGGGTCCCGCTTCGCAGAGAGGCACTTTCCTTCACCTGGGAGCTGCTGCTGGGGCGTACCAGAGGCTGAGGGCTGCGAGCACAAGGGCTGGGACTCCATCTCCCAGGAGTCTCAGGACATCCCGAGCCCGCTCCACCTGGGCCGCTCTCCCTCATCGCCCCGCCCCCAACAGACTTGAACCCGGAATAAAAGCCAGGACTGCTCATACCTTCGTGGGACCTCATTTCAGCCTGCTCTTGCCGTTTCTGCATTCCTGTGGACAACTGCTGAATCCTACTCCACGCCTCGCGGTACCCGCTGCGCGGGTCCCGCTTCGCAGAGAGGCACTTTCCTTCACCTGGGAGCTGCTGCTGGGGCGTACCAGGGGCTGAGGGCTGCGAGCACAAGGGCTGGGACTCCATCTCCCAGGAGTCTCAGGACATCCCGAGCCCGCTCCACCTGGGCCGCTCTCCCTCATCGCCCCGCCCCCACAGACTTGAAGCCGGAATAAAAGCCAGGACTGCTCATACCTTCGTGGGACCTAATTTCAGCCTGCTCTTGCCGTTTCTGCATTCCTGTGGACAACTGCTGAATCCTACTCCACGCATCGCGGTACCCGCTGCGCGGGTCCCGCTTCGCAGAGAGGCACTTTCCTTCACCTGGGAGCTGCTGCTGGGGCGTACCAGGGGCTGAGGGCTGCGAGCACAAGGGCTGGGACTCCATCTCCCAGGAGTCTCAGGACATCCCGAGCCCGCTCCACCTGGGCCGCTCTCCCTCATCGCCCCGCCCCTAACAATCTTCCCACCTTCGCTACAGCCATAAAGGAGATTGCGACTTCCGCTGCGCGGGAGCGCGCGGTAGCTCGCCGGGAGAAGCCCGGGACAAGGGCGGGACCGTCTGTGGCCGTCATAGGCCGGAGTAGGCTGGGCTGGGCCTACTCTCTTGGTTCTGCCATTTGCCATCAAGTCCCTAGCACAACAAGCTGATAAATTGCCCCATAGCTATTATCACATTCTAAGACACCATGCCGTCCTCAGCAAGGGAAAGTACCCCCATAAGGCAGGGAGGAGCAAAAAACATGACACTAGAGAATTACTTTCCTCGGGCTGGGGGAGATGGGGACAAGGAGAATACACTAAACCGGCTCAGAGCTGAGCGGAGACGCTCTATAGATAACTTGAAAGGTAGACCTCTAGGAGATTATCCTCCCACACCCAGCGAAGATTTGACACTAATTGAAGATGTTCCGATCCTGCTTAGGGACTTTACAAAAACGCCCCCAGTGGTACTTATGAGCTCAACCCCAGTGAGTAGTACAAGCCCAAGTAGGGGGATGATTGATCTAATTTCTCAACCTCCCCCAGCATCGAAGCCTAGGAAAGCCAAACCTAAACTAGCTGCAGCACAAGGGGTATTTGCCCCCCCCCAAATAAACATAGGAGGAAGTCGAGGTGCGCCCAGGTAAAAAACAAACCCAAGATCCCCCATTCCGACTTTGGGAAGTCATTTAAACCCTCCATACCGACTGTGACAACAGTAGATGACTCACATCCTAAACCCGCTGCACAGGATGGTGTGGCCCCCGCCCTGACTAAAGAGCCGGCTAGCAACATTGTTAATGCCCCCCTCTCTGTTGCCCCGCTGGGTAACTTGGAATTCCTGCTCAGGTCTCTTTTGTTACCAATTAGTGAAAGCATCAAAAAAGTGGAAATCAGACTAACCATTCTTGAGGCTACACTAAGCAGTATGAAAATTCCGGCCAATTCTCATGAAAGGGCTTCTAAGCCTACTGCCACCCCAACAGCTCCAAAAAGTGTTACGCATCTTGCCCCCTCACAGGTTGCAACTGGGGCCGCCCCACTACAAACTCAGAGGAATAACCCTGCCCCAAATAAGCCATCCAACCCCATAGGATCTATTCCCCCTGCAAACGCTGCTCCCCCAGGACAGCCCATAGATAGTGTTGCACCAACCTCACTAATGGAGCTTCCCCCCAGGCCACGCAGACCCAATTTACCACCAGAGGCGAATGACTTTACAGTAGTCATGGCGGGTGTCCCACCGCTAGAGGTAGGTGAAGCTGAGGATTTCGGTGCCCTAAAAAGCAGGGTGATTAAGTGGTTAAATCTGAATAGACCCTTACCAGTACACTTAAGTAATGAGATCATAATGGTTAGAAGGGTGCCTTGGGTAGGGAGAACACGCAAATCCATCATAGGGGATTGCATATTGGTGAGCTTCAGGGATGCTGGAACAGTCGCTCACATATGCCAGGGAAAGGACAGATCACAGGTGTCAACAATTCAAACACTCCATGTGTCCTTCTTCTTTCCCCCCATCCCAGCCCCTGTACACGTGACCCGTTCATATGACAACTGGGAAAGGGTGGGTCGGAGGGGTGTTCATCACAAGTTCAATCCCAGGCCATTATTTAGCCGCCCAGAGCCACCCTTCCACACATTTAATCGGTTTCATTGCCTGGATGGTCTTGAGGGGGTAGATTGACAAACAGATAATGGTATATGGGGAGCAGGGGGTAGAGGGGTTTTAAATGATGAGCTGGAGAAGCAAAGCCCGGAGGCAAAGCAAATGTCATCGAGTTGTGCCCGGATGCATGTGCTGGATGAACCTAGGGCTGTAGATATTGCATGTATAGGTGATGCACAGGGACCGGAAATGGAAAAACAAGGGTGTGAATCACTAGGAGGGCCCCAGGGAGGAGGGGTCCAGGGGGGTGAGGCACTAAAAATCATCTCATGGAATATAGCTGGCTTGCCTGGGAAATTTAATAATAAAGAGTGTCTTGACTATATCAGAAAATTCCATGTAATTTGTCTGCAGGAGACCTGGGCCCAGGAGAATAACTTTCATTTGCAAGGGTACAAGTGTTTCTTTGTACCCGCTCAAAAATCAAGATCAGGGAGAGCCATGGGAGGCTTAGCTATTTATAGAGATCTGGGCCTTCCGGGAAGTTACACTTGTCTTGATTGGAATTCCCACAGGATTCAGGCAGTCAGGTTCTCTGGGAAAGGTCTTAGATTTGTTGCAGTAAATCTTTACAACAATGAGACAGCGGGATCTAACATCTCTCTTGTAACTGAATTAGATAATAGGTTGGGCCAGGTCATAACAGGCCAAAAAAAGGGGCAGTCATATGGGTTGGTGGTTATGGGAGATTATAATTGCCACTTGTGCCCGGTATTGGTCCAAATAAACACAGATTGGTCCCGATGCCCCATGGAGAAAGGACCGCACTTCTCTCATACGCCGTTGGGCTCAGCTTTTAGAACGTTACGGCTTAAGTATGACCTTGTACACACCATTAACATGGTAGGGACGCAGGAGGATGGCACACTCCCCCCTACATTCAAGGGTAGAGGATGCTTTTCCTTCATAGATTACGTTCTAGTCTCAAGGTCCCTAATTAATAAGACAACCAGTGTAGGGATTGAATGGAGTGGCTTTAGCGACCATAACCCTCTTGTCTTGGAGCTGTTGTACAGGGTGGGTCTAAGTATTAGAGTCCAACACACCTTCACTGAGAGAGCAACAGACCAGGGCAGGAGATTAAAATGGGCTAAAATAGATGGGGAAAAGTTTTACAAGGGCCTGGTGGATGCAGGCAAACTTGCTATCAATGATTGTCTGGACATAGAAGTCCACGGATCGAGGATAATGGAAGCTTTCGACCAGATTGCTAATCTGGTCGATGGTTTACTAAAGACCAGTGTGCCACTCAAGAACCACGGGAATCCCCGATGGTTCGACAAAGACTGCTCCAAAGCTTTGAGGGAGCTGAAAAGCTGCCTTAAAACTAAACCAAGGGTCCCCCATAAAGTTAAGGAGTGTAGAGAAATTTACAAAAAGGAGATTAAGAGGAGGAAACTTGCCTTGCAGGCGGAAGCGTGGGCAGATTTACGAGAAGCAGGGGAAAGAAAGGATCTAGCAGGTTTCTGGAAAATAATTAATAACCCAACTTTCCAGGTAAAAGATACCCCGGATATAGGGGCCAACATTCTCCCAGAGCAGTGGGTCACCCACTATAGGAGCCTGTATAATCATGAGCCTGGTTCTACTGTAGAGCTACCGACCATTCCAACTGAGGCTCCATTGGTAGAATTCTCCATTAAGGAGATCACTGCAGGGATCGAGGGCCTGACCAAAAATAAAGCTCCGGGGCCTGACGGAATCCCCCCAGATCTGTTCCTGAGTAACATCGAACTCTGGGCTCCCCTAATGACAAGGGTTATTAATACTGCTATTACCTGTGGCCTGCCCCCGTCTTGGTCCACGGCAGTAATTGTGCAGATTTTCAAAAAGGGCAACAGGGATGACCCAAAGTGCTACCGCCCGATCTCCCTGATCGATATGTCAGCAAAACTCTTGGGGAGGGCAATTCTTAATAGACTGTCCGAGTGGACCGAGGAAAAAAACATCTTCTCGGACACTCAATACGGATTTAGGGCAGGGAGGTCCACTAGTGACCAGTGCCTGAACCTTTATATGCTGACTGCCAAGTATACCATGGCTAGTGATGAATCCGTTTATATGGGTTTCATGGATCTGGCAGCAGCATTCGATCATGTCAATAGGGAAAAATTGTGGGGTATGATGCTTAGTATGGGGATAGAGAGTGGTCTAATTAATATATTGAGGGAACTGCACAGTGACACCACCGCTAAGGTCCGTTTTAATAGGGAGGGGGGACTGACTAGTTCTTTTCCTTGTATGAGTGGAGTCCGACAAGGCTGCATTCTTGCTCCCTTTTTGTTTTCCCTTTATATTAATAATTTGGAGCAGTTTGTTAGGTCTGAAGGCAGATTGCCCAAGGGTTGGGTCGCGTCATATTCCTGTTCTGCTTTATGCAGATGACGCGGTACTGATCGCACGCACACCAAGGAGACTACAAATCTTGATTGATGGATTTGTTACGTTCATGGGTGCCTTGGACCTTTCTGTTAATTTGAGTAAATCTTATGTGCTCCTGGCGGGAAAAAAAACACCTCTAAATTTACATACACAATAGGGAGCCACATTGTGGAAGAGGTTAAAACGTTTCCCTACCTTGGTGTAACATTTGATGGTGCCTTGCGGTTTGATACCTTGGTGGAGGAACGTTGTGGTAAAATGATTGCATCTAACGGGGCAATTGCTAGCTATGGCAGGAGGCTAGGAAGATGGTCCCCGGAACAGGTGATAAACTTGTACAGCTCTATATCATGCTCCAAGGTAATCTACGGGGCAGAAGTATGGGGCTTTGTCAATACCACTAGTATTCAACGAGAAGAAAATAAATACTTGAAATCACTCTTGAGGGCACCAGTACTGCTGGTTTGATTGCCCACAGGGAGTTAGGGAGACCATATATAGAAGATCTGATAAAACTGAGGCCTATTATTGCTTGGTTAAAAATCTGGGTCAACCCTGATGCGACACTTAGTAGAGAGATCTTATCGGACTGCCTAGAGTGGGACAAGTGTATGCGCATCCCCTGGCTCCTTTATGTGAAGAACACCCTAGAGGAGCTAGGTTTTGGGAACCTCTTTACTCATCCTGCAACTATTGTAGCCCAGAACAAACTGCATGTAGGGAGAATTTTTCTAGAGCGGAAAAACCTACGCAGAGATGAGGCTGAAGGGTGTAAAAAGACAGTGAGGGCCCATCACCTAGTGAAGAGCGTGGAAGGTATGCAGCCATACTTGTACCTCATGTATAATGCACAGGATAGGTTCTTGATGTGCCGTTTCAGATTGAACCTACTCCCATTTATGTTGGCATCACCAGCGGGATTTGCTACATCAATAGAACAGAAGGGGCCCTGCGGCTGCGACAACAGGTCTCCGCAGGACTCACTTCACTTTGTTTTACTCTGCCCCTTTTACTCAATGCCCAGACTCAGATACCTTGTAAACCATTTGAAAAAAGCTAATTTGGTCCACGCTGAGGAGGCACTAGTATTCTTACAGAAAGCTGCAGAACCCTTAATACTGTGTAGCATTATGAATTTTATTAAGGTAGCACTTCGTTTAAGGCTTACTAGAGGAGAAGACTGAAATGTTTTTATTCTAACTTTTAAGTGTTAAATATGGCTATATAGTTGTATTTATGTTTTGTAAATTCACTGTACAAAGAACCTTGAAATGTTTAATGATCTTTTACTATGTATACATGAATGTGCTTTTATGGTGTTTTTTAATCACCAAATAAAGATTCTTTGAATTGAATTGAATTGAAATTGAATTGAATTGACTTGACTTGAAGGGATCACATATTTCCTTAATTTACTTATCAGATGTGAGTAAGTGTGTTTTCTCTTTTCAACACATATGAGGCTAGTATGCTTGAGACTATTTTTCCCAGGGAATGTCATGCAAATTAAGCCCTTTGTGAATACCCTTCTGGGGTTTCATGGCCTCTTTTCCCCTTCTAGCAAATAACATTGAGCATGTCTTTAAGAATGTGAGTACATTGCATATGCTATACATTTCCATTTTAGGTTGATGTTTCTTGAGACAAGCCGGCCCTCGGAATAGCAGAGAAAGATGCATTAACAACAAACAATTAATTTGGACAATGCAGATATGGACGAAAATGTCTGGGGATCCTTTAAGTGTTATTTGGGCCTTACCTTTCTGTACAGAAGTCGTGTGTGATATCTGTTGAATGTATTTTCAATACTGTTTCCAGAGACACACAGTAAGTGGTGCTAGTACAGTGCATGACGCCATGACATCCAGTTTCATAGTTCCTGCAAGGCCTTTCTTCCTCGACCCAGTCTCCTGCAGGTGAAAATTACACTAAAATGTATAAGTGAAAGGTAAAGAAAAAATAGTAAGAAAAATGCAACTAATTGTGACTTACGATAGTTGGGCTCATACTATAAATAAAAAGTTGGCACGTTATTAACTACCTCTATATAATAGTTTGTTGTTGATTACAAAGTCTTCAGAGTCCATTGTTACAGAACTACGAGCTGATTGATAATTCAGATTTAATTCCCAGGTTCACGCCCTCAGATTAAAAGGGAGTGCGTTTCCTTTGTATCTCTCCACTCCACTGATTGCCCCCGAAAGGGTCCTTTGGAGCCCTGTGCTGTCATTTATTTTAGGCTCAGGAAATCCCCTGAATCTAAGTTTTGTGTGGAAGTCTCAAATCCCCTTTGTTTCCCATGACTGCTCCCTGCAATGGCTACTGCTTTGAAGATGGATGCCCATTCCTTCTATCCTGAATAAAATGATTATAGTAAGTGTTGCTGTATAACTTCGGATTTATTGCTGCAGTATCTTTCGTGACGGCTTTCTATTACAATTGATTTTCAATCTCTATATTGCCCAAAAGCCTGTAGGTACATTGATATAGATTTTGAGGAGGCAGGATAATGCGTGCTCCCCGCAAGTTGCCAGTGGCCCTCAGAATTATATGTAAAGCTCCCATTTTGATGAGTTTTATAGAATCCCTGAATGCCTGGTTGTTTTATGATTGAGGTTGGCAGGTAACACCGGCTCCCAGAATCACCTTTAAGGATGTCGTGCACTCTATGAATGCAAACAATCAATCTTGGAGTTCTGATGTACAATTCATTGGAAAATGGTGTCTATCGGAGCATGGCATATTATAGGCTGATATCACTTGTGTAAATAGAAAAAAAGGCGGTTTGCCTTGTAATGAAAAGGGTTACCGTGTGTCAAGCAGCGGCCAACAATTCCACACTCAATACCATCATTGTGTGGTTGAGCTAAAGATGAGCGTGCGAACCATTATCCTTCCAAGCATCATGTAGGGAACAGTTAAATGGATAGAATGTACCAGCTGGGAGAGAGGGTCTTATGAGAAAAAGTGATTAGAATTGAAATGTAAAGAAAGAAAGAAAATATATATTTTTTTTAAATAGAAAAACACAAAAAGATAGAAAAACTACAAATGTAGGGAAAAACAAAAAATGAGCAAAGAGAGAGAATTATTCTGTTAACAAATGAAGTAGAATAAAACCAAAAAGGAAAAATTAAGAAAGCGTGGAAGGGATGTAGAAGAACATCAACAGGAGCGCTAGTTTATCAGGTAGAAATATTTAGTCAAGAAAACGGAATATTGACAGCATAAAATTGACAGCCACTAATATTAGTTCTTAGATTACTCAAAGGTTTCTAGTCACAACATTTCACTTTATACACATTTGAGAACGTCAGGGCATATTTTACCTATTTTAAGGCTTAAAACAACTGCTCTAGATTATAATATATTTATTTTTTATTAATCCGTGTGCCTACCCCTGCTGTCTTTGTTCATGTGATATTCTTTGTATTTTTACCGCTTTCTACAGTGATATTACTTTGGCAGACAGGGTACTCCACCACTAGTTTGGTGCAGTGCCCAGTCCAACAAACTGACGGTCCGCCCTCTCTATTTATAGTCGGGTGGAATGTCATGTTTCAGCCCCCCCTCCCCCACACACTCCATTGGCAGAAACCATTCACCAATGGGCATATTTACAATAAAATGCCGGAGCGCAGAGCTGTGCCAAATTTGTCAGTTCCACGCTCTGATGTTTTCAAAGTGTAGGAAGACGCCTTATTCACAATAATACGGCACACCCTCTGTTTCCCCTAGCGCTGGCTCAAAAAAAAAGCTGCCTAGCGCCAGAACAGGCACTCTACTGCCATATTGCAAGGGTGGCTGTTCTGCAGGGATAATTGTTTATGTGCAGGAAGGGACGCCTTTCTGCACATAAACAATCATTATTGACGATTTGCACCTTCTATGTGTGCTGCAGATTGCAGCAAGCATTGGAAGAGCAAATTACGAGGAAAAAAATAATAATTTCTAATCGTATTCCATGGCATTTCATTTTTGGCGCTGCCTCAGCCTTGTAAATCTGTAGCAGCGTCAAAAAGCGATGGGTGTTGTAGCGGAATGCCCACAGCAACATCCATTGTACACCCCTTTGCCGCAGAGGACTGCCGTGGAAAGAGGCATATTTACAAGGTGGCATTAAGGCACGCAAAGTGGCTTAGCACCATCTTGTAAATATGAAAAATGTCGCTGTGCTACCGGAGCGTCAACAAAAAGTGACGGGCGGTGAGGGCTTGTAAATGTGCCCCCTAGAGTCTTATAAGTTGGGGGCTGTCTATATAAGTAAATCAAAACATTCCTCCTATTTAGGGCTAGCTTTTGGGAACAAAATGTATCCCCACACTCAGAAAACTGCCAGTGTGTCAGTGTCATTCATTTTTTTGTTTCTCAAAAACAAACTCCTACTTTGAGAGTTCCTTTTTGTAAAACAAGAAAGTTTGCTGAGTGGCTGCATGAAACATGGCGGCAGCTCAGGTCCTAAAAAGGAGCCACCATTGCATTGTAGTAACCTTATGTTTTAGAATGTTCCAAATGGTAAGAAAGTAATACATCTCTCAAATTCACATTAACCCCTTCCAAGCTGATGACGAGCTGGGCTCGTCATGGTGTAGCCTCCTCGTACACTGATGACGAGCCCAGCTCGTCATAAAATAAAGTAAAATAGCAATTCCCAGCACAGGAGGGGAATTGCCTTAGCAGCCATGGAGTTAATGATCTACATAAAAGAAAAAAGACATGATCTAAAAAGAGAAAAAAATATAGAAAGAAGCAGTGAAAGAAAAAAAATGAACCAACTACAATATGGAGGGAGTGAATGAGGATGAAGGCAAAGGAAAGAAAAACAAAAAAATCAATAAAAGCAGAAATAAAGGATGGAATATGTCATTACTGGAACAGCTATGGTTAAGACTAGCCTAAGGGTTAGTCCAATCATGCACTGTTCACTCGGTGTTTTCCCACACCTATTCTGCTTATAATTTCAAATTAAATCATCATACCATCAGTATTTATACTTTTTGATTTTCTTAGTTTTCACCAAAATTCATTTTATGTACTGTGAGTCATTGATTCTTCATGATCATCTCAACACTGTAAATTACACATACATTTACAATTGTTCATAACATTATTTTCCTCAATTTATATCAAAATGAATCAGCATTGACATTTAACAAGCCCGATGCATTTCGGTACCCTCATGGTACCTTCCTCAGGGGCAGTGCTAAAAGAAAAGAAGAATGTGTGTGTTAGTTAATAAGACCGTGGAGAAGTGTGGCTCAGGGGTTAGAGGCAGCAGACCCGGAAGCTGAGATCGGCCCTGGACCAGGGTTCAATTCCCCGCCTCGGCGGGTCTTGGGCTCAAAAATTCCACGGACTCGATAATTCTCGCTCCGGTGCCTTATCGACTCATGGGTTCACACTCTGCGACTCTGGGCAATAGCTTGCTTAATCTCCACAACGGCCCCTCGCGGCGGGATGCCTGGCTTTCACCTTGTGGATACCCTGTTGGGGTTGTCTCACAGGGGAATACCAGGACGGGTTCCCTAAGCAAGCGCCGGGAAACCCACTGCAGGTAGCTGTGCGCTATATAAGCTCAAATACATTTACATTTACCATGGTAGCTGATTGTGTGTATGTATCATAATGTTTAATTGATCATACCTTATGGAGGTTTGGAGGTTAATGTCTATGCAGACTCCCTACAGAGTGAAAAGATATTACTGGAACAGTGACATACCTAAAGATAGAATAAATTGGAGAAATAGTTAAACCAAAGGGAAAACAATGTAGTAAAAATATGAAATGAATATGTGCATACAAAGGACTAGAATACAACATATGAATAGTTAACTTATATGAATTTGTAGTTCAGTTGCCTCTCGCTGTACATAGAATAATAAATTGCTTTTCTTCATCATCCTTTCTTGAGAAATTGTTATCACATTAAAGAGAGTTTAGGACCCTACTAGAAGATAGATTAGTGGTTTATTTGTGTCTAAGTTTCCAATGTTAGCATGTTTCTTATGCAATTGTAGGGTCACTGACTTTTTATCTTGTAAACTTCTCTCTGTGTTGTGTTGTCCTGGAAGTTGTGAGTTTGCTAACTATCTAGGTCTTAAAAGCAAGGAGTAAACTAGCACAGTCTATTTTGATGGTGTTTATAATCTACCAGTGGCTTATCGCCTCACTCTCTAAGGCTTGAATTCTCTTGTGCTTTGGATCTCACCTCAGCTTCAAAGTTTCGTCAGGGGTGGTAAGTGCTACATAAATGTACAATACTGTTAGAAATGGGGTCTCTAGTTGGCAGAGGTAGGTACCTCTGTCCAAATAGGGATCCTTGCTTCTAGTCAAGGTAAGGGGGATGCAATACTAAAATAACCCCTGCTCACCCTCTTGGTAGTTTGGCACAAGCAGACAGGCTTATCTCAGAGGCAGTGTGAAAGCATTTATGAACACATACAGTAATACAGTGAAAACACTACAAATAGACCCCACACCAGTTTAGAAAAATAAGTAAACTTTATTGAAACCTTACAAGATCAAAACGACAAAAATCCACAATGCAGTAATACAAATATGACTTTGAAATGGTAGAAATAGTTCAGTTCAAAGCAAATTGCTGATGCAATACCTTTGACTCAAATAACCTTGAACGTTTCACACACACAAACAAAAATGGCAGCAGGGAAGGCGATGCATTGGTTCCTTACACTCAGGGAAGGTGATGCATCGGTTCCATGCTCGGGGGGGGAGGTGATGCGTCGGTTCCTTACTGCTGCGAAGGGGAGGTGATGCATCAATTTCCCTACCAAAAAGGAGGTGATGCGTCGATTTCTAACTGCGTGGGGAGGTGATGTGTTGGTTTCTTACTGCGGCCCCCAACGATGTGCCAGATCCGGAATGATGCATGGGTTCTTGCAGCCGCACAGCAGGGCTTGCATCAGAATTGGTGCGGTGATCTTGGACTTCAGAGATCTGCACTCGATGCGGCATATACGCCAATTTCTTGAACCGCAGGCAGGCGCTGCGACGATTTCTTCGGCGATGTGTCGGAAATAGGAGAGAATGATTCTCGAAGTTGCATTACTTTTCCAGCTTCCTGTGCCAACACAGCCTTCAGAGGTCCAAAACAACCGCAGGCACCTCTTAGCGGGTCAGAACTCCCAGCAAGGAAGTTTAAGGGAGCTGGTGGTGAAGTCTTTGTGTTCCTGAGACCTCAGAACAGGTGGCAAGCTCAATTTCAAGTCCTGGAGATCTTCCTCGAGTAGGGGACACAGCAAAGTCCTTTCCTTGGCACAAAGTAGTGACGGCAGGCCAACCCCAGACAGCAAACCGTATTTTCTCCTCAGTTTCTCCAGCTCTTCTCCTTGTCAAAGGTTCCTCTTGATTCCCAAAAGTGATTCAAAAGTCTGGCCCCCTCTTTTTATACAGTAAATCTCTTTGTTCTCTCCTGGCCCAGGGCTGTGAGCCCAGTCCAAACCAGCTCTGGGGGGCACTTTGCAAGAGCACAATAACATCCATTGTCAGTGTGAGCCCTGGCTCCAGACACACCACAGGGAGGCGGAGTCATCATTGTGGAAGGCAGACAATGCCCTATTCAGGTGTAGGTGCTACTCCTCCCACCATTACAGATGCAGATCAGGCATATTCAGCCTACCCCTGACTCATCCAAACTCTCTGGAGTCACTGCACCTTCACAGCCCCTGTCACACAAAAGCCAGACAGTCAATTCACATGCTGGCAGAGGAACACTGGATGGCTAAAATACCTACTTTTTAAAAGTGGTATTTCCAAACACAGAATGTAAAAATCACCATCACTAAAAGATGTATCTTAACATTCTGAGTTCAGGCATCTCAAACTTTATTATCCTATCTAGTTCCATGGGGTAGTTATGTTTATAAAATGTTATAAGCAAACTCCCCATACAACTTATGGGAACAGATAGCCTTTCAATAGTGAAAAACAAAATTGGCAGTTTTTCACTATCAGGACAAGTCACGTACATCAGGGCATGTCCTACCTTTCACATACACTGCACCCTGCCCACAGGAGTACCTTGGGTCTACCAAAGGGGTGACTAACATGTAAGAAAAGGGATGACTAGGGCCGGGCAAGTGGTTGCACTTGCCAGGTGGACATGGGAGTACTAGACTGCACAGGTGCTCTGCAATGGCAGGCCTGAGCTACATTTACAGGCTGCCTATGTGGGTGGCACAGTCAGTGCTGCAGGCCCACTAGTAACATTTGATTTACAGGCCCTGGGCACACACAGTGCAATGTACTAGGGGCTGACTAGTAAATCGAATATGCCAATCATGGAATCACCAATCCCATACAACAATGTACAGATAGAGCATATGCATTTTAGCACATAATCAGCTGTGGTAAAGTGCTCAGAGACATAAATCAAACAAAAACACGTTAGAAACAGAAGGCCACAAAGCAAGAAATCTGGGGATAAATCCACTATAAAAGCCAGGCATAAGACATACCATTTACAATTACGATCATCCATGATGGTGATTTTCTTCAAACATGTGATAGGGTAGTTTTGTATCCTCTTTCTTCATTTGAATGTGGTAGACTTGTAAGAATCATGCTCTCCTATCAAGTAGTCCTTGAATAATATACATTTTGTTAAGGATTTTCCATATAGTATAAAAAACACAGAGATATTTCTCATGAACTAAACTGACTTCCATTTTAAATTTCTCAGAAGGAGCTTTTGGGAGGCACAGGCACAGTATACATAGTTTATGTTGTGCTCTATTTCTGTCTCATTAATGATAAATGGGAATGTATTGATTGTTTTTGACCTAATGTGTTTGTTGTGTCTAACAACAGCAACAAAGCCATGCTTACAGTTGTCTAGTTGGAATATCCTTGGGAATTACCTACATGTAGCCTAAAGCTTTCCCATAACCCTCAAAAGGCAGTACATCATTAGGAACATGCAAGCTTGGTTCACAGGTAGGTATAGTCTTTGGAAAGCTGTCAGTAGGGCAGTGGTGAAACGGTGTATCAAAATATGTATATGCATCTGTCCTCTTCGTCTATCCTAGGCCAAGGTGCTTAGTTTCATGTTTATGTAAGTGAAGGGGAAGAACAGTTAAAAAATAAAATAAATAAATAAACATACATATATATATATATACATATATATATATATATATATACATATATATATATATTCACTAACAAAAGGTTACAGAGGCGTTATAGTTAGGCTCACATTATACATGCACAAAACCATAGAATTACAGCAGTTATAGTTACCTGAGCTAACGACCATGTATGCCCCCACAATGCTTTGCTCAAGAACCTCACATACTACTTCACTCATAACATGGTCAGTGACATCACTTTATTACAACTCAAACAACAGCACTGGTGACAACATCCACAGAACCACTCCAACACTTAGTCACACACCCATGCAACCACTCATACACCCACTCACACACCCATACAACCACTCACACACCCACTGACTCATCCATAGAGCCACTCACACACCCATGCAGCCCCTCACCCATTGGGCTAGTCACACACCCACTCACTCGCCATGACAGCGACTCACACCATCACTCACTCGCCCACACAGCTACTCACAGACCCACTTATTCATCCATACAGCTACTCACACACCCTCTTATTCACCCATAAATACACTCACTCACCCATATAATCACTAACACCCACTCACACACAGTCACACTCATAATATTTGTAGTATACTAATTTAACTTTTGTAATACCTTAGAATATATGTTTAACTCTCATAAACTTGTAGAAACACTCACAATCACTGAATGATGGCATCAGTGGTGTCAACGGTGATTTCATGTTAGTCATCTGTGATGTCATCAATGATGTCAATGACTATGTCATGAGTGTTGAAATATGTGAAGTTAAAAGCAGTGCATTGTGGGGACCCAAGTTATAGTTAGCTCATAACTTTTGAATTTCTATGCTTTTGTTTATGTATAATATGAACCTAACCGTAACATCCCTGTAACCTATGTTTTTTCAGTGACTTTCTAAGATTTTTTTAATTCTATTTCCTAAATATAACATCCCGGTAACCATTGCTTTTTCAGTTCATTTTTACGATTTAAAAAAGAAAATGTCCTAACTATACAATCCCTGTAACGTTTGGGTTATTTTTTTGTGAATTCCAAAGGTGTTTTAAAATTTTAATTCCTAACTATAATCTGTAATATTTGAGAGAGGGTGTGAGAGTGGCTGTATAGGTTTGTAGTGGGTGTGTGAGTGTCTGTAATGGTCTATGAGTGGGTGTTTGAATGGTTTTGTGGGTATGTGAGTGGGTGTATGAGCCAGTGAGTGGGTGTGTGAGGGGTATGTGGGTCTGTGAGTGAGTGTATGAATTTGTAATTTGTAAGGGAGTCTCTGAGTGGTGTGAGAGTGTCTGTGTAAGTCTGTGAGTGAGTGTGTGAGTTCCTGTCTATGTATGTGAGGTGGTCTGTTAGTACCTGCATAGCTCTGTGAGTGGGTGTGTGAGTGCCTGTGCTGGTCTGTAAGTGGGTTTGCTAGTGGGTGCATGCATCTGTGAGTAGGTGTGTGAGTACATGCATGGTATATCAGTATCTCTAAGACTGCAAGTGGGTTGGTCTATTAGTGGGCCCATAAGTGCCTGTGTTGATCTGTAAGTGAGTGTCTGAGTGCATGTGTGGGTCTGTGAGTGGGTGTGTAACCACCTCTATGGGACTCTGAGTGAATATGAAAGTGCCCGCATAGAACTGTGAATGGGTGTGTGAGTGCCTGTGCAGGTCTGTGAGTGGGTGTGTGTGTACCTCTGTGGGCCTTTAGTTGGATGTGCAACTGGATGCATGGGTCTGTGAGTGTGTGTGAGTGCCGTAAGGGCTCTCTCAGTGGATATGTGAGCGCATGTGTGGCACTGTCTGTGGGTATGAGAGTGCATGTGTGGATATGTGAGTGAGTAGCTGTGTGGGTGTGTGAGTGGCTGTGTGGGTCTGTAAGTAGGTAGATGTAAGAGCGCCTATGTGGGTCTGTGAGTGTGTGTGTGACTGTGTTGGTCTGTCAGTAGGTGTGTGAGTACCTGAGTAGGTTTGTGAATGGGTTTTGAGTGCCTGCATGGGTCTATAAGTGGGTCTATAAGTGCCTGCATGGGTCTGTGAGTTGGTGTGTCAATACCTGTGTAGGTCTGTGAGAGGATGTGTGAGTGCCTATGTGGGTCTGTGAGACAGTGTGTGAGTGTCTGTATGTGCCTGTGAGTGGATAAGTGAGTTTCTGTGTGTGTCTGTCACTGGTTGTGTGAATGCCTGAGTGGGTCTGTGAATGGGTGTGTGAATGTTTGTGTGGGTCTGTGAGTGAGTGTTTGAGTGCCTATATGTGTATATGAGTGGGTCTGTGAGTGCCTGCATGGATCTGTGAGTGGTTGTGTCAAGGCCTGCATAGGTCTGTGAGTGGGTGTGTGTCTATGTGGGTCTGTGAGAGCCTACGTGGGTATGTAAGTGGGTATATCAATGCCTGCGTAGCTCTGTGAGGGGGTGAGTGACTGCCTATGTTGGTTTGTGAGTGGGAGTACCTATGTGACTGTCTGAATGGGTATGAACGGGTTTTCTTTTTTCTTGAAAGTGTGTCAAGATCCGCAAATCCGTAGTGGACTTACCTGGGGGACCGCTCTGAGAACGTTATTTTGTGCCCAGCATAGGTCCCCCTCACACTCCTCTAACACAACCATGGGTCAGGAGACCTCTACCCTGACCCCTTTAATAATTTCCTGGAAAAATGTTAAGTCCCCAGGATTATTCTCTAATACTTAAAATGGCAGCCACAGCCTCCCAGTCAGGCTGCCAATCATAGCATTTCTGGTGGCACCCTACTTTGCGGATCCACTGCAGGGATCAACATTATTCACTCCGTACAAGATCATACTTTCTTCCTATTAGCTCGGTTCAGCTGAAGAAATGCAACATTATAAAAGGTTAGATTATCTCCTTTCTTCTCCTTGGTTCCCCATGATACGAGACTTGCGTCTCAAATGGTAACCTCCTTCCTCCAGTCCGTTTTTAGTGCACTCATTATGCTCTTTTATGGAGTGGATAATGATGATTTCCAGTATGCAGTATAGAGTCTAATTGCACAGGAAGAGACACTTTAAGTGTATGCACACGTAAAACAAATGATAATACAGAGATTGAAGACCTTATTACAAGAGAATGGGGGAACAAACTATTCACAAGGGAACGACATGATAAGATTAGGTGTTCGCATATGTCTTGCAGAAGCGCAGTGTGCGTGAAACAAATGTTGGCTGCATAAGAAATTAACTATCATCACAAGAAAGTTTGTAGTCTGAAACTGTTACTTATCTCAATATTGTGTTTTGTGTTACTATAGTTACCACACTGATAGGTACCAGTGTACTGAGAATTTAGTGCCAGGCAATATTCCTGTTACCCACAATCATTGATATAGATATACATATCCACCAAACAGAAGTGCCACAGCCCATTTACAGACTGCCAAAACATTTATTCAATATTGCAGGTTACAGAGATGCGGGAACTCCTTCCTGACGTATATCGGCGTGATTGCCTTATTTATAGGAAATGACGTCTTCACAAGCCACAGCTGTTTAAATGATCTTGAGTCATGTGACTTATGCTGACAACTACAAGTCCCATAGTGCTTCCCGCACTGCAAAACAATGTCTGTGATGCCAATGGAGTTTGTCTCTTGCAGTGCCCGTTCTAGATAAAAAAAAAACAGGCAGGGTAGGTTATAAATGAAGTATACAGCACTCAGAGAAGTCAAAGTTCACGAAATAGCCTATATAAAAATGAGGCATTGAGTCTGGTCCTTATCAAGCCGAGGTGGTTATCTCGCTTGTCACCCTTTCCCACCTTCATTGCGGTTAGTCTTCGGACATTCCATTTTCCTTCCAAAGACAGGCGGGACATGCCCTCCAATTTCTACCAACAAGACAACTGCGTCGTCAAGGGCCCCCAGGCCTGCATTGCGGCCGTGCCGGCCGGGGACGGAAATCCTGGTAATTCAATCCAAAAATCAGAAGTGCCATAACCCAGTTCCAGACTGCTAAAATATTTATTCAATATTGCAGGTTACAGAAATGTGGGAACTCCTTCCTTATGCGTTTGAGCGAGATTGCCTTAATCATAGGAAATTATGTCTTCACAGGCCATAGCTGTTTAAATTATCTTGAGTCATGTGACTTATGCTGACAACTGCAAGTCCCATAATGCTTCTCGCACTGCAAGACAATGTCCGTGATGCCACATGGAGTTTGTCTCTTGCAGTGCCTGTTCTAGATAAAAAAAACAGGCAGGGTAAATTATAAATGAAATATGCAGCACTCGATAAGTCAAAGTTCACGAAATAGTCTCCATAACTCATATAAAACTGATGCATTGAGTCTGGTCCTTACCAAGCCTAGGTGGTCACCTCGCTTGTCACCCTTTCCCGTTGAGGTTAGTCCTCTGGCATTCCATTTTCCTTCCGAAGGCAGGGGATTCCCATCCTCGGCAGCCAAGGCCGCCCTGCTGTGTTGGGGGTCCTCGACGTTAGATATATTTATACATTGAGAGAGAAATAGTGAAAATTAACAAGATCATTGGTGTCCAACGTAGATTCACAGATGGCAGAGCCAGTCAGGATTTTATGGCTATCCAAATAAGGTACGTTTGCATACATTGAGCTTGTCTTTTCAGTGTGGGCTCATTCTTAAAATCTGGCGTGGTTCCAGCAATCCTGTTGCTCCATTGGACAGTTTACAGCTGGGTGCCCTTAGTGCTAAAAGACCATGGGTTTAAGATGCATAGCTGTCTGCAATTTCATTAATTTTTGCTTTATAAATGGGGCACACTGGCACTGCCCAAACCCACTGCGATTACCTCAGCACACTCCACAGAATGGTTTTAGGGTGGAACTCTGCACGCTCTAAAATGTTTGCATTATTGATCAGGCACCTAATCACTGAGACGTCATTTTGAGTATGAGCAAAAAGTGCTGAATCGCAGAATTTTATGGATCTCTCCTGTACAAAATAAAGCCTATGGACTGGGTACATTTCTACCAGTTCTGCTTCCACCATGAAGATATGTTCTTAATGAAGTACAAGTACTTGTCTCTGCAACAGCAAATACACAACCGCACCATAGTCTGCTACGGTAGAGGCGTGAAAAGTGTTACTTAAGAAGAGAAGGAGGGTTAATTCTTAAGGTTGAAGTGGTTGTGGGATGGTGAATTGTAGGGATGCAAGTCCAGGGCTTCCTGTTGCAGCTATACCATCCTGCAACTTTGTGCACTTATCCCTGAGGATTGAATTTTATGCAATAATTGTTTCACCTTACGAGCACTGATCAAAAAAACACTTAGGTTTCAGTCCTGAAGGTTGACCAGGCAGACGTACTCTTTGTCTGGTTGAGTATCCAAATTCCACCTTGAGAGAGACCTCGCTGGCAGACTGTGGGCGACTGACTTGTCTGTGTGCGTGTCATTTGGAATAGTTGTATACGTTCTTCTTCTGTAACCCAGGGATGACGTCAACTGATTTTCTGCTGTACTCCGTGTAATCTCCTGCAAGCTTGAGATTAGTGTTACAAATAGGATGATTGAATAAAACAGTGTACCCACTGCACTGCCTTTTAATTCTAAGTATGTGGGCCAGTGGCTTGAGTTGACATTGTTCCTCCTTGACGGGTCACTGATGTATAAAACTCCTTTTTTTCCCAAAAAAGGCTCCATTTGTTCACTGTTCCAGTATCCCTCCCTGACATCCTTTTTCAGAACGAGGCTGTTGTGCAACATGTCTGGCCTGAAGATGGAATAAAGAAATGCAGTTAAACTGGTTCTGTTCTGCCAGTTTAGGAACAGTCTGTAAACCCTACTCACAATTCACCCCTGCTGGACATTTTGAGCTCAGCACAGTCCCTGATTGGAGAAGGCACCTGTCAAACTAATTCCAAAATCAAGTATGCAGTGGGAGCACTTAGACCAGTACATCAGGGGCAAGTAACTTCTCCTTGCCCTGAGAGACTGACCTATTTGCTGGTGTGAAACAATTCTGTAGCTGGTGTTGGATCCGTCATCCTTAGGGTGGTTTTCCCCCAACTTTTTGCCTACTTCCCTCTACTTTTTGCTGTATTTTTTTGGTTGGTCTTAGGACTCGGAGCACTTTACCGCTGCTAATCGGTGCTAACGTATATGAGCTTCTCCCTTAAACATGTTGATATTGGTGTATACCTGATTGCCATATTTAGTTTACCGGTAAGTCCCTTGTAAACTGGTACATTATGTACCCAGGGCCTGTAATCTAAATGCTACTAGTGGGCACTGGTTGTGACACCTACATAAGTATTCTTTCAAACTTGTCTCTGACCTGCCGTTGCAGGGCTTGTGTTTTCAGGTTACTGCCACTTCAACTTGGCATTTAACAGCACTTGCCAAAACCTTAAACTCATCTCTCTTTTCTTTTGCACATACGTCACCCCTAGGGTAGGCCCTCAGGGCAGGGTGCTATGTATCTAAAAGGGTGGACATGTACTTTTGAGTTTTACATGTCCTTACAGCAACACACAGCTACATTTGTTTTTCACTGCTGTGAGGGCCTACTCCTTCTTTAAGCAAGCATTGGGGATTCGTTAAAACACATTTAAAGCTGTAATTGCCGATTGGAAAGGAGTAGCTACTTCATGTTAAATATCTTTGGAATGGTGGTGATAAATCCACTTTAATGGTAATGCTTGATTTGACATCACCATTTTAAAAATGACACTTTTAGAAAGTGGACATTTTGCTGCTCTTAACTTTGCTCTGTGTGCCTGCAGCTTGCCTCCAATACACATCTGGGCAGGTTGACAGCTGCACTTTGTGCATTCCCTCTAGACAGCCACAAACACAGGAAGGGCTGGGTGTGACAGACGACTCATCAGCATTCATCAGCATTCATCTGCATTCTGATAGCCTTCCTGAGCATGCAAGGGGGTGAGGTGGCTCACACTTCCATCTGAATGTGCTGTGTCCTGTCCTCACACATAGCACAGATTTAGCCCCCAGGGATAGCCTGGCAGAAAGGACTGGGCTGTAAGGGATACTTGTGCACTTCAGAGAGTTAATTTGAAGTTTCCCTATACATCAAAGGCATCATCTGGATACAAGTACCAGGACGTTGGCCCTATCAAATCAGAACCAGGGCCGGACTGAGAACCAAAACCGGCCCTGGAAAAGTGCTAGGCTGGCCCCTTGGGGTTGCGACCGAGCTCTTTGCTGGGGACGGTTTTCGTCCGATTTTGTTACAGGGCATGCTGCAAAAACGGTCCTGTAATAAAAACGGCCCCCAGCCTTACGGCGCACCGGGGAATTGCCCAGTGCCCGCAACGGCCAGTCCGGCCTGATCAGAACCCTACTGAACCTGGGGAAAACTCTGATGGAGTAATGGCTGCTGTGCTGAAGGAGTCCTACTCTTCTGTGACTGTTCTGAGGAACTGCTTCTCTGCTTTGCTGAGCTGCCCTGCTGCCTGCTGACCTCTGATATGCTGAGTGACTCCAAGGTCTTGCTGGCTTCCCTCCGGTTTTCTGAAGTCTCTGGGACACAGATGACTTCCTGCAATTCTGGTAGAGCTGCTGGACTCTGCCTACAGTGAGTTGACCCTTGCCTGAGGTGCCTCCTCCAAGCTCTGTGCCTCAGATGCGGGTTCTGCAGCTGCTTTCATCATCTATTTTTCCTAGGCCCTTCAAATCAAGCTTTTGGGCTCTTCATGACTGCAAACTGGCCCGTTCCCTACAGAATTGTGTTGTTCGCACAAAGGATCAGCATGAGCGGGCGCCACTTCATCTCTTCACACAGTTGCATCTCTGCCCGCGACTGCAAGGTCCACAACTGTCTGTCCACAATCCTGGGCGGCTCTTCGCCAAACGCGAACCATCGCTGGCGATGCTCACCAGGCTCCCTGCGAGCCTCTCCCCCGTGAACAAGACTCTACGCTCAGCTTGTGAAGGTAAGCTGAGCTTAGAGAACTGTATCCAACTTGAGCTCTATCACGGTCTGCTTGACTGTTCAGATTTACCCTGGGGAAGTAGGACCTCAAGTGACTTTTTAGTACTATTGGCTTCTAAGCATTATGTTTGCATTTATTATTTAAAAATTCCTATCTCAACTTCTTCTGATTGGATTTTTGTCATTTTGGTCTTGTTTTACTCTGATAAATACTCTGTGTTTTTCCAAACTTGTGTAGAGTCTTTTTTGTGGTATTTTCATTGGGTTTTTGTATCTTAAGTATTTCACAAATACTTTACATATTGCCTCTTAAGTTAAGCCTGACTGTTCTGTGCCAAACCCCCAGAGGGTGAGCACAGGTTAATTTAGGTTGTATATCTGACTTACCCTGATTAGGGTGGTGGTCTGTACTTGGACAGGGTGCAAAACTTTGCCAACTAGAGACCTCATTTCTAACATCTGTTCTGCCCGGACCTGAGACATGCTTGGACAAACTCTGGTCCTTTTATTCTTTACCTTCCTGCCTGCTGCACCACCAGATGAAAACATCTCTGGGTCAATGAGGCTATCAGAAGCCCTGGATCACCTGCTCCCCTCCAGATAATGTATTCACAGTCTGAATGGGGGATATATGATGCTACAGAACCAGACCCACTGGTGAATAAAGATTCTCTACTTGCAACAAAGAAATGCACAGATGAACCAGGCATAAGTAGAGACCATACCACGGACACGTTCACTCCAGCATCAATAAAATAGCCTTTCTGCACCCGAGGAAACACTCAACCACTCCGTATGAATTTATGTGCTTGCCCAGAGACAGAAGGTGCTCCCAAAATTCCTTTTAGTGGAAAGGTCCAGCATCAGAGCCCACCTCAGTCCCTTCACATGAAATAGCTCCCATAACACTGTAGGGATTGTAAAATGTGCCACAGGCCAATAGGGACATGGTCAAATAACATTTTAGTTGTGACTGGTAATTCACATAATAGTGGGATTTGAAGTTTCTGTAGTAGGTACAGGACCACTGGAAGCATATGATTGTGCTGCTGCAGTGATTTTTGCATGATTACAGATTTGCCACATAATCAATCAACTGCCGCATAATCTGCATATTTGAGCAAATTGTGTTTTTAGTCCAAACAGTTCAGAAGTTACTAAAAATGCAGCCAGCCATGTTGCCACACAGTGGAAGTCCCTTTGCAAAGCTGGACTGGTCACTTTTCTATTGGTTATTGCTAGTACTAATGAAGTGCAACCAATGCCTAGACAGTGTTGCCAAGTTAAAAAATGAAGAAACAATGAAAAAATACTATTTCAAAATGTGCTGCATTATGCCACATAATTTGTCTTTTCTAGCCACGTTATACTCAAACCTTCTGCATAATTTGACCATCTCCTGCCGCTTAATTCCAGTGGCCCTTGATATAGATCATTAACCAAGGCTCCTGGGGGCCAAAAACAAGCCAGGGCACTTAAATAGATTCACAATAAATGACCTGTTTTGAGATATTACACCCAAATGAAGGTTTGCAGAAGCATCCATAACGGTCAACCTGTGACTGGCTAATTTTGTAATACTGGCCCCTGAACTCTCTCCAGTAGCCGCAAAAATAAACCACAAGTTGATGGTTTCTTACGCACCAGTGAATCAGAAAACACATGGAGTTTCAAAGCATCCAGGAAAATGCCCCCAATAACCAAGATTGACTTTCCCTTCGAGTAAAAAGTGGCCTTTTTAGGCCGAGCGATGCGAAGTACCTATTGTCGGCGTGTTCGGAGGAATCTAAAACAGCGTTCGGGCACGCGCCTCTGCTGTCTCAGATTCCTCCTTGAGGGCACGCACGGCGCCGTTCACAGCCTCACTCACGCATGCGCACACATACACACTGTGTATATATATATATATATATATACACACACACCACACGCACGCACACACACATGCACGCAGCCACCCCCCACTCACCTGGCTCTTTTGTCGTGATTCCCCGTATCTCCGCCGCATCGCCTGGCCTTTGTAGCATAATTAAAACTGCACCCAACAGCCATGCGCCAAAACAGAGTGGAAGTGGACGCCATGTCCCCAGCGCACTCCTTGCCTGTAGCAGCCGCCTCTGCTGACCCGGAAATGCTTCATCCGCCTCCCCGCCTCCGGTACCCAGATGTATTACATTCTGCTCCTTGTTCGTACTTGTAATCTCTTATGGTAGTCTTTCACTGGCCATCATCACTCGACTGGCTCTCTCGATATTAGCAAGAACGCCGCCAGGCAAGGCATTCGAATATACAAACCAACACGGACAGGATCGCCTAACACATTACGAGTCTGCGGCGAGTGTTTAAAATTTTAGCCCTTCGTATCAATGACATCATTGTGCATATATTTGAACTCTATGTTCTTTTACAGGCTACACCTCGTGAAGTGGCGTTTTTTCAACTTCTCAACCGTAAGTCGATCCCGTACATTTTAGTAGAATACTTAATCACCGCCATGTTTTTAATAGCCACCCAACCCGGTTTTCTTTTCATATTACAGAGAGGTTCACGCGCATTTTTTGCTGTGACACGACCCATCCACCGGCAGTCACCACGTAAACCATTAAGGTTAGACCCATTGCATGAGAATACATTAGCTTAACGTATTTGGACACTGTTCCGACGTTTTAATGCATGAACCGAGCTTTTCCCCGCGTGTCCTTCACCTACTGTTGCACCATTATTTAAACTTTCGTGAGACAGAAAGGAATGATTATGATTTAACTTTTTTTTTTACAGCGCTCCTTCACCTATATAAAATCGGCACAAAACAACCACAGATTTTTAATGGCATGTCACACGCAAAACACCACTAGAGGTCATGTGTATTATTTCTCAACTGCTGCATGTTTCATGGTACCCAGGCTTTTTCTTCACACCTCCCAAATCACTTTCACACTTGTTTAATGGTGCCTTTCCTTCCTATTCAGTGTTTGTCTCTCCCGTGGAGTATACTTTTTTCCCATTTGTTTTACTGCAGCCTTCCACTGCTGCCTTTGCTTGCACTCTCCTTCTTCCATGTGCTTTTCCCCAATTCACTTTCTCGAACCCCCTCACTCTCCATGTTGCTATCTATCCCACCACATGCCTGCCCCTCTTGCTCCTTTCATTGCTTTCCTACTTCTCACGCGTTTCTGTATCTGTGGGCATAGCAAAGATTACAAACAAAATGACACAAACTTTTAATTATCAAGAAAAATGAGTATGGTGTAATGTCATTGC
Organism: Lissotriton vulgaris; assembly: GCF_964263255.1. Lineage (NCBI taxonomy): Eukaryota > Metazoa > Chordata > Amphibia > Caudata > Salamandridae > Lissotriton > Lissotriton vulgaris. The sequence continues at coordinate 64,268,131 of NC_141688.1, read as the reverse complement.
AATAGCTGTGTTTCGTTAACAGAAGACCGACAGTAGGGTATGCAAATATATACCGAAGGATAATTTTAAGAGAAAACAATTTGCCTGTAATTACGTGTGATACACACGCTTTGCTAATCAGGTCACAATTGCTTTATTAACCCCTTCGATGCTCATCACGGAACGGTTCCGTCATGAGCATCGGTCGAGCTGTGCTCATGACGGAACCGTTCCGTCATGACCATGCCCGTTTTCATTAGGGCCCTGCACCGGCGGGAAATCTGCACCGCATGGATGTGGTTAAACTCTGATGAATTCACAAAGTACAGGATGCACAGGGACTGTGATTGTTTCCACCACCTCGGAATTGTAATCATTGTTTACACCGGGTTTCAATGGGGTGGAGTCACATTGGCATGATAACACAGCTGCAGATCGCTTCGAGTGAGGTGCACAGTGTGTTCACTACTTCCATTGATAACGTTCAGTTAAAAGTAATGGTCACATCCTTTCAGCTGTGAAATGCAGGGAATGCAGGTACTGTAATAAAAGAAATCGGGTGAAGCTGAGACGTAAACGGGAGGGGCAACCATCCACCATTTCCCTGCAATTCTGCCCCTGACCAGTTACCCACGTAAAGGTACTGTGGGATGTCAGTTGCCCTGCATTTTGGTTCCCACCCAGCCACTTTTAACCCTTTCACTCTCATTCCTATATGCCCTAATGTTAAGTGTAAGAGGTGTCAATTAGGTAGGGAGCTGCTTCAGCACAAAGGGACCCTGCACATCAGCTGCAGTACCACTATTCAGCTACAGAGACGCAAGTACAGCCACTGCTCCAGATACATGAACGAAAACATTACAAGGGACCAGTCCTGAGAGTATCACCTTGGTGGTTCTTTGCTCTATTTAGCTGTTTCTGACTGCTCAAGTATTTTTATATCAGTGGACAGAGGTACTACGAGAGTCTGATGTGCCTAAGATCTAACTCCTACTTGCTCCCAGGGCTTCACATTTACCATCATATTGCATTTTGGTGACTATATCAGACTCGGCACTCCCTCCCTCCCCCAGGTATTATTCAGTCCATTTCTATCGCCCTCACTCTATCTATCGCCCTCATCATCTATCTATCTATCTATCTATCTATCTATCTATCTATCTATCTATCTATCTATCTATCTATCTATCTATCTATCTATCTATCTATCTATCTATCTATCTATCTATCTATCTATCTATCTATCTATCGCACTCACTCTATCTATCTATTGCCCTCATTCTATCCATCTATCTATCGCCCTCATTCTATCAATCTATCTATCTATCTATTGCCCTCATTCTATCCATCTATCTATCTATTTATTGCCCTCACTCTATCGCCCTCACTCTATCTATCGCCCTCACTCTATCTATCGACCTCACTCTATCTATCGCCCTCACTCTATTGCCCTCACTCTATCAATCTATCGCCCTCACTCTATCAATCTATCGCCCTCACTCTATCTATCGCATCACCACAGCATCACTCAGGGGCACCACAACATCACTATTAGCTACCGCAGCATCACTGAACGCCGCAGCATCACTCATCGCCACCACAACATCACTCAGCGCCACCACAGCATCAATCTGTGCAACCGTTCAACAACAACTGGTTCAAATATGTTCTCTCAATGTTTCAAGCTTTATTACAAATGTAACAAAAAGATGTTAATATTTCACTTCTGTTCTTGGATTTTCGTCACAATAAAATACACTGAACATAATCTTCACAAAAGTTATTTACAAAAGTTTAAGCTGTTGCCATTATAAATTAAAATAACTTCTATTTAAGTATTAATTATTAAAAAAAATAAAACCCATTGTTATTTGTAATATCAATACATCTAAGTCCCGTAAATACAACACATATTGCATTACAAATGCTATAGTTGTCACATTTGCGCAAGTTAAAACTATTTGCATTGTAAATGACAAAGCTATTAATTTAGCTTTTTTCAAAACCAACACATAAATACAAAATTTGTCATTTACAATACCAATAGCTCAAACTTTCCTAATGCGAGACCTATTGCATTGCAAATGCTTGTTTACAATGGTGAGCAGCAGGATTCCAGCCTATTGAGCCACCTGAATTAAGGGGAAAGTGGCTGTTCAACTTTGCTGGGCTTGTCTCTCTGGCTATTGTACATCATTTCCTTAACTGTCTCCGAAAAATAAAGATAGCAATAATAGTTCCCAGGACCTGATCTTTTTGTGAAGTCTCAGACTTGTTCCTTTAACTTATATAGAGTTGTTTTTTCATAAGATATTGCGTGATTTGCACGACTTAGCTTCTATATAGTTCATTAAGTGTTATTTTCAACTTTGTTCACTTTAAAAACGTGCAAAGTTTAAAACACGTGTGAAAAAATCTAAATGTATAGATTTTTTATTTGAAGTACAAACGTTGTGAACTTGTTTTCTAGACAGAGGTACAAAGAGACCTATCATTCTTCTCATCTGCCTCACTCAGATCCACCTCACTCTTTTGAATCACTTGCCTTTCTTATTATTTTATTATTTTATTTTCTTATAAAGCGCTAACAATCATCCAAGTAGGATATCACGGCGCTATGATTGCTAAAGTGCATGTAACGTTGGCATAGTTCAAGATGGGTTAGTCTGGATGGGGGAAGAGGAAAGTCTTTAGCTGTTTCCTAAATGCCAAGTGGCAATCAGTGAGTCGAAGGGCCGTAGGCAGCTCGTTCCATTTGGTTGCAGCAATGTGGGAGAAGGCTCGCTCACCCATCCTGGCTCTCTTTACCCGAAGGGTTCTTGCACGAGCCAAGAATTGAGAGCGGAGGTTCCTGGTGGGAACATGGAACTGAATCCTGTTTCTAAGGATGGGAGGGCCTGTCTTGTGCAGTGCTTTATGTGTTATACACATCATTTTAAAAGTTGCTCTTTGCTTCATTGGCAATCAATGGAGATCTCGCAGACAGCTCTTGGCTGAGTCATATTTCCTTTTCATGCAGATAGCTTTGGCCGCTGCGTTCTGCACCATTTGAAGCTTGGTGAAGAGATACTCTGCCATGCCTACGAACAAAGAGTTTCCATAGTCCAGTCTACTCATCAGGAGAGACTGGACCAGAATCTTTCTGCACTCTATTGGAATCCAGGGAAAAACTCTTTTAAGCATTTTTAGTATTGCAAAGCCTTTGCCGCATATGGCAGCTACATGAGTTTTCATGGATAAAGATGTGTCTATTGTTATGCCGAGATTCCTTGCTGTTGATGTCAGAGCAGGTGGGATGCCCAGGGCTTCTGGCCACCAGCTGTCGTTCCACAGTTGAGTGTGACCTCCAAACAGTAGTATCTCTGATTTGTCAGCGTTTAGTTTGAGGCAGAGCTTGTGCATCCATTCAGCCAGTTCAGAGAGACATTTTAGTAGCCTGTGTTTAGGGTTGTTCTTTTCATCCAAGATTACAGTAAGTTGGGTGTCGTCGGCATAGGAACAGATTTCGACGCCCCATTTTCTGCCTATTCCCGCTAGGGAAGACACAAAGACATTGAACAAATAGACATCTAAGCAATACTCTACCCACCTTAGTCTAATCTGCACCTACCTTGTTTCCTCGCCATCCTCTATATCAGCATCCTCCTGCTATTTACTTCTGAGCAAAATCGTAGAAAAGCACAACAATAAGCATCTGTCAGCCCATGTCGAAGCGTCAGGTAGCCTGGATGTGTCGTAATCAGGCTTTAGGCCTAAACATAGTACGTAGACAGCCCTAGTGGCTGTCACAGACCACATCAGGCTAGCACTAGACAGAGGACAATCCACTCTTCTGGTGTTGTTAGATCTCTTGGCGGCCTTTGACACAGTCGCCACCAGATTATGCTCAGGAGACTAGAGGAATCCGGGATAAAGGGAGAGGCCCTGCCGTGGATGACTAGCTTCCTTTCTGACGTTCCCAGACAGTCAACTTGGGACCCAATAGGTATAATACCAGGAAGCTGACCAAGGGAGTACGGCAAGGATCATGTCTAAGTCCCACGCTATTCAATATCTATGTTGCTCTCTTGGCCGATCTCATGAGGAAATATGGGTTTGTGCCAGTATCATACGCGGATGATACCCAGCTTACCTTCTCTTTTAATAAACTGTCCACAACAGCCCGCCCACCTTCTCTTCTGCCATGCTAGCAATATCTCAGTGGATGTGTACCAACTTTCTCCATCTAAATGCCGGAAAGACAGAGATTATGCTCGTTGGAGAGGCCACATTATTGTGGACAGCAGAGGGGTGGCCAGGGGGGCTGGGTGTCTCTCCCGACCCTAAGGCATCAGTAAAAAACCTGGGGGTCCGCATTGACCAAAAATTGAATATGAAGGAGCAGGTGATCTATACTGTGAGTTCATGCTTTCATGTGCTGAGACTGTTGAGACGAGTATTTCCCTTCCTCCCTGACCATATACGGAGGACTCTTAACCAGACGTTAGTGCTGAGTGGCTTGGACTACTGTAATGCTTTATTGATTTTGGCTCACGAGGCTTTGGTGGATCACTTACAAGTAGTCCAAAATACAGCGGCACGGTTAGTACTGAATGTCCCTCGTAGATCATTCTCGAGTCCGCTGCTGCAGCAGCTCCATTGGCTTCCGGTGCGTAAACTAATAAAATTCAAGGTTTGCTGCATCATTCATAAGGCATTGTATGATAATGGTTCAACATACCTTGCTGAGAAATTCTGCAGTATAACCTCGTAGAGATCTCCGATCTAGCTCCAAATCCCTTCTCAATGTTCCTCGGATTAATAAGTCTAGGGCTGGGGGAAAGCCTTTTCGTATCTTGCCCCACGGAACTTGAACTCACTCTGGATTGCACTAAGGCAGTGCTCGGACCATCTACATTTTAGAAAATCCCTGAAAACATTTTTTTTAGACGCCTCACATAGCACCAGCACTGTCATGTCTGTCTATTAGCGCAGAGATACCCCTTCAGTGTATCCCTTGCCTATCTTTGTACTCACCATGAACTTCCTTGTACCTACATTTTCCCAACTGATAGAGCCTTTCTTCGTACACTGTTCGCCTCCTTTATTTGTATCAACCTCACCCCCTTATCTCCACTCTGTGTACGTTATGTTTCTATAGATACCAGCCTCACCCTCCTAGATGCTCACCTTGCCTCCAACGTACCCATCTCATACTCCTCCACCTCTCCGTTGTTCACATTTCGAACCCCTCTCAAACTTGCTTCTCATCTGTTACAGCTGCACCTACCTCTGTGCCCTCTCCTGCCTATGAACCCTTTTAACCCATCTCATTCTCATTTTCTACTTTATCGCCTACGCTCACTTACTACATGTGCTAGTCCCCTTGAATGTGCCCACTGTACCTTCCCCTGATCCCACCTCTCCTCTGTTTCCATCTGACATCCATCTAACATGTCCCTGTACTCACCTTCCCCTACAGAGAAAACTGCTCACCTTGCCCCCTCTGTGCACACATCAGCCTGAGTCCATTATGTCGCCACTGTGCCTGTCTTCCCTCACTGTTCACCTCCTTGCATACACACTGCCAACCTGGCAGATCAGCAGCTTCTGTGGTCTCATTATACTCAGTGACCAAATCTCTAATTTGCCTTTCCAACCCCCCAACGCTTTTCTGTGGTATGCATCCTGGATCGTAGGGCTTTAAGCACTCCTGCCTGTAGCCCTATATATGTCTCCCTTATAGTAACGTTAAAAGCTTTCCATAGCGTTCCTGTCCCCTCTATAGAGCCCTTATTTTCATGCAAATAGTGAATAATGGCTTCCCGCACTCCATCCCTGAATGTGGGATCTAACAAGGAGGAGGGCTGTAGTCTCCATGGAAATGGCTGTGGGGATTGTGTGGGAATCAACTGGTCTAGCAATACTGGTGACTGGTCTGATAACTTTTTTTGCAGGTGTAAGACGTCTTCCACCCATGTTGTGGCTTCTTTTGAGAATAACCAATAATCTAGTCTGGACCACGTTGTATGCACTGAGAAAACATGGGTGCCCTCCTGAACAGTTTGGTAGCGTGCCCTCCATATATCGACTAAGTCATGTGTATCCATAACATCGTGATCGTGATTGTTTGTCCTGCCAATCAGTTACTGCATTACAGTCCAAAATATAATGTCTGTGTTTAGGTCCCCACCACACGGTGTTATTGTTGGTTGTAAGGTATATAGCCTATGTAGGAGAGTAGGGTCTGCAATCCCATGATCACCCAGATTTTTCGCTTTTGTTTCACTGGTTTACGACTTTCTCTGGCTGTGGGCCTGCTAATCAGACCCACAGCCTGGCTGTTCTCTTTCTAAATTACGACATGTACCCTAGGTGCATCTACCAATTGGTACTGGGCCACCTTATCAGACCCTGTAACTCAGGGCATGGGTGTACCCAGGGCCGCCAGGGGCTGCAGCATGTATTATGCCACCCCTGGCTGGCCTCCTAAATTTGACACAACTGGCTGCGTGACAGCTGGGGCGAAGTCGTGTAAACACACTTTGCTTTAGATATAGTAGCACTATATCTAACCATACAATGGACACTCGAGTTCCTATCAGTCACTCCTATGGCAGGCCTTGACAATCCTGAAGGCAGAGTGCATGGGCTCGTGTGAACTAGGCTCTGGCCCGAGCCGAGCCCGGTTGCAGCTTGCGGAATCAAGACCCAATGGCTGTTCCATGATAACGCGTACCATATCGGTAACTTCGGTGTCGCGTTATCAAGACATTTCGAGTAAGGTGTCATACGAGTCGGGATGCTGCCCTCTCACCAACTCTGGCGACGAGGTTAGCATTCCGCCCTTCTAGAGGGACACGACATGTACGTAACTGTGAACCCCGGTTAAAGTTAACTAAAGCCTCAGCTCCACAAAATGGATGCTGCCACCACAGACACGAGTCTGACCTCCTGCTGCTGGGAGTCCTTCCAGCGAGGAGAGCTTGGACAAAGGGTTTCCTGTCGAGGGCGGTGTTCGCACCGTCCCAGACAGGGTTTGTGTATTCTGGGTAGGTAGGGCTTTTGCGAGAAGGTGACTGCGGAGTGGCACCCCGGTGCTCACTACGCATCTGCCGGTTAGAACCAGTTCCAGGGGCGACCGCCCTGGCCTGGGGAAAGTCCGGCAGGGGAGAGGGGTGTAGCTACCCCCCTTCCTGGTCCCACCCTTAGGGCAGGACCTAGTCATGTACCCACCCCTTTCTTTAGAATAAAGGCCGGAGCGGGGACCCTTCCAAATTAGATCATCTTTGATTCAAGAACTACTTTCTACGAAAGGACATTCAAGACTCTTCTCAAGATTTCTCCCTTGTGACTAAGGAGTAGTCACCCTGCATCAGCGGGCACCATCTAAGAACTCTGCGGTTTGCTGTAAGTCCTTCCTCAAGGAATCCGACGGCCCAGCTCGACGAGAACCGGCTTCCCTGGCACCTCTGACCTCTACCCACGTCATCAGCTTAGCTGTGATCTGTGGGTGCGACGAGACCTCGAGGGACCGGCCATCATCAAAACCTGCACGCTTTCTTAACCAGCACGACCATCGAGGTAACTCTCTGGTGAGTGCTCTGGGGTCCGAGAAGCCCCGACCCTGAGCCGCTCCAGCACCGAAGTGCAGTCTCCCAGCATCTCCACGATCTGCGTGGGGCCCTTCTGCTCGCTGCTCAGCACGTTGTCTGGTCACTAGCCGCTGGCTTGTGCCCTTCTGTGACGACATCCGGAAATCAACACTGCAGGTCTGGTTGCTCCAGACCGGCCCTTGCTTCCATCTTTTCGAGAAGCACCCCGGACCCTCCTGGTCCACTCAAGACGCCATCTTAGGCCCACCACGTGGCCCTGAGATTTGCCAAGGCTTGTTGCCCATCCTGGGCCCAGCGACGCCGACAGCATCATCCTTCGTGGGACAGCTCGCACCTCCACCGTGGTCGCCGACAACGCCTCCTGGTCCGTGAGACTGCCGAGCCTAGCGTCGCCCACTCACCTGGTCGAGGTGACGGCCAACCGGTGCCTTCCTGGTACCCTTTGACTACTGGCTAGTAGTACGAACTTGGTCCCCTCTGCTTTCAGGTATCATCAATCTCCGATCCAGGCTTGGATCTCTACGAACTATTCATCACTGGTCGCCGGCCAGCAACTCCTTTTCTTCCGGCTCCTGGCTCGTCAGCGAAGACCCCGACGCCTGTAAGACTTGTGCAGCCGCAGCCCTCGTGGCTAGGTAACTCGGCATTTCGGTGCCTGCATAGCCTCTTTACTCTAGGGTCCCGAGTCCCTCGCTTCCGACTTGCCTTATCGGGTCCACCCGAGACCTTAACCTTTCCGTGTCCTCGGACACTTGTTTTAATTGTGCACTTGAAGTATTTGCTAAAGAGATTTGGTTTGTGCTTAGTACCCTGTCCTCATAAAGAGTACAGGGCTGTTGTGATTCTTAATAAATATACTGTTTATTTTCATAACACTTGTGTGGTGTCCTTTCACTGGGTGTTCAAGGGGTACATGTGTGGTAAACAGCTGGCTTAACGCGCCCTCTCGAGTCTTTAGCCTTAGACTGCTCGTATCCACGCTACTAGGATAGCTGGTCTATAGGTTGACTTACAACCAAACACCATAAGGGTCGTTGGAACGATACATAGCGGTCGCTAGAATAGCGAACGTTGCATATCGGGCCAACTTCTCACATTGGTGAGCAGCGGTTGGGATTTGAGCTTGCTGTTGTTTTACCACACGTATCCTAAGAATATCTTGTTGAAAGATCACACAAGTACTGTTAGTACATATAACTAAAGCTTAGAATACTCTGAGTTCTACTGAACCAGCTGTTGTAGCTCCTCAAGGCTTAGCACACCTTGGCTGCAACTCTTAGCAAGGGAACAGTAGGTAAACACGTAGTGTAGGTAGGTGCATCACTTACACCACACTAGAAGCAGTATGTCGGACAAAGGAGGAAACTCTGAGTCTCCCCTTGTGTCAGTCGACCCTCCACAGGTCATCTCCTCAAGATATACTGCACTTAACTTCCATGAGTTACGACAAGTATGTACCTCTAGGAAGATTAAGCAAGGGGCTAACCCCACCACCTCCTTTCTGATTGGTCTCCTAGAGACTTATGATGCCAGAAAGGCTGAGAAGCTTCTTAGCCATTCTAATCCAGAAGGAGACATGCCTCCCCTCGAGGGAACCAGAGACGATCCTGACCTCATCCACCTCGCAACTGAGAACGAAGATGTGGAGGATGATGAGGATGAGGATCCCTCTGGGGATGAGGCAGATAAGGGACAGGTAGAAGTCGTTAGACTAAGCAGGTCCAACTTAAGCAAACATGATAGTGGTACTGGGGCGCCCCCAGCGCTACTGTCAGGTCCACTTAACATTGGGAATGGACGAGCCCGCTCTCTGTCAAGAGACTCTGGCAGATCCCTTCAAACCAATGGCTCTCGCAACTCTTCGCAAAGAGGGATGACGTCCCCTCAGCGGAGAGTGTACGAAGCTAAGGAAAGGGCAGCTAATCTGAGGATTGAAAGGGAAGAACTTGCCCTGGCCAAAGAGAGGCTTGCCTTTGCGAGAGAGCAACAGTTAAGGGGGGTAGTCCCCACTGGTGGCAGCAATGTACCTAGCAATAGGGAAAAGAGTTTCGATACGAAACACCTTGGTAAGATAGTGCCCCCCTTTAAACAAGGGGACGACATCCACAAATGGATAACTGCTTTGGAGAGGGCCTGCACTGTGCAGGGTGTTCCCCAGAGTCAGTGGGCAGCTATCTTGTGGCTCTCCTTTGAAGGAAAAGGAAGAGACAAGCTCCTCACCACAAGGGTGGAGGACGCTAACGATTACCAAGTCTTGAAAAATACACTCGTTGAAGGGTTCGGCCTAACCACTGAGCAGTACAGGGTGCTGTTCAGGGATACCCAGAAAACGCAGTCTCAAGATTGGTCTGATTTTGTCGATTGTGCCACTAAGGCTTTTGAGGGCTGGTTGCTGGGCAGTAAGGTTACTGATTACAAAGGATTGTATAATTTGATGATGAGAGAACAAATTTTAAACAATTGTCAGAACCAGTTGTTGCATCAGCATCTTGTCGACTCGGATCTGACCTCTCCCCAAGAATTGGGAAAGAAGGCAGACAGATGGGTTCGGACGAGAGTTAAACAGAACCAGGGCCAGAATCAAGGTGGTCAGAAGAAAGCAGACCAGAAGGGTAAAGATTCTAAAGGGGAACAAAATGACCAGAAGTCTTCGACAGGTCCCCAACAACCCAAAGAGGGTGGGGGTCAGGCTCCCCAAAAGAAGAAAGAAGGCCAATCCAAAAGATGGTGCCAGTACTGTAAAAGTAAATCTCACTGGTTTAGTGAGTGCACCAAGAAAGGAGGAGGGCAGACTCCTGCCACTGCAGCCCCTAAGGCACCTGTGCCCCCTAGTACAGTCAGCAGTGGTAGTGCGCCTCCCAAGGGTTTAGTAGGGTTAACCCTGGGTTCTGAGGGGCGTGACAACTTAGTTGGCACACTCACTCAGGCTGTCCTTGTCAGTACAGGGGACGTGGACGTGTCCCCTGACGTAAGCCCCAATACTTTGGGCAAATACCGACAAACGCCTTTCATAAATGGAAAGATGGCTCAGGCCTATAGGGACACTTGTGCCAGCGTCACCATGGTGACGCCTAACTTTGTGGACCCTGGACAAATCATGCCAGGTACAGAATTCCTGGTGACCAATGCAAGCAATGTCACTACCAATCACAGTATGGCAATTGTAGCTTTCTCCTGGGGAGGGGTAACTGGCCAAAAGAAGGTTGTAGTTAGTCCAGACCTCCCAGTGGATTGTTTGTTGGGCAATGATTTGGAGTCATCACAATGGTCAGAAGTGGAGCACCGGACTCACATGGAAATGTTAGGTTTGCCAGCACATGTGTTCGCTGTGACCAGGTCACAGGTCAGGAAATGCCCCACTGAACAGGTGCTGGATCCTGGAACAACGGACCAGACACCTCCCAAGAAAAAGAGCAGTAGGGTTAAGGCTGCGCCTTCCCCCTTGCCCCAGGTCGAGGATCAAGTCTCAGAGGAGGCTGACCTACAGGAATTGAGGGAAACTGAGCCTAGGGAGTTCGAACTTGATCAAGTTGAATTCTTGGGTTCAGGGGGACCCTCAAGGGAAGACCTGGGGAAGGACCAGTTAGACTGCCCTTCTCTTGAACCCCTCAGACAGCAGGCTGCTGCTGAGGCTGCTGGGAACGCCACAGGTACCCACAAGGTATACTGGGAAGATGGACTCCTGTACACTGAGTCAAGAGACCCCAAACCTGGCATGACCAGGAGGCTGGTTGTACCCTTGTCTCAGCGTGGTTTCCTACTTACCTTGGCCCACGAGATTCCCTTAGCAGGTCACTTAGGCCAGACGAAAACGTGGGACAGGCTTGTCTCACACTTTCACTGGCCTCACATGAACGAAGATACCAAGGAGTTTTGCCGCTCCTGTGTCACTTGCCAAGCCAGTGGTAAGTCAGGTGGCACGACAAAGGCCCCCCTTATACCAATGCCTGTGGTGGGGGTGCCCTTTGAACGGGTGGGGATCGACATCGTCGGTCCCATGGAACCACCTACAGCATCAGGGCACAAGTTTATACTGGTGGTAGTGGATCATGCCACCAGGTATCCTGAAGCTATTCCCCTTAGGACCACTACAGCACCTGTTGTGGCAAGAGCCCTAGTTGGAGTATTCTCCAGAGTGGGCTTCCCTAAGGAGGTCGTCTCCGACAGAGGTGCAAACTTTATGTCGAGCTATTTAACTGCTATGTGGAAGGAATGTGGTGTCAACTACAAGTTCACTACACCCTATCACCCACAATGCAATGGGCTTGTTGAGAGATTCAACAGGACCCTAAAAGGGATGATTCATGGACTACCAGAAAAGCTTCGGCGTAGATGGGACGTCCTGATCCCCTGCCTATTGTTCGCCTACAGAGAAGTCCCACAGAAGGGGGTTGGCTACAGCCCTTTTGAACTTTTGTACGGACATCCTGTAAGGGGACCCCTGTGTTTGGTGAAGGAAGGATGGGAGAGACCTCTCAAAAAGCCTGCAGCCAACATAGTGGACTATGTGCTTGGCCTCCGCTCGCGGATGGCTGAATACATGGAGAAGGCATCTGAAAACCTTAAGGCCAGTCAAGAACTCCAAAAAGCTTGGCATGACCAAAAGGCTGTCTTGACTGTTTACCAGCCCGGACAGAAGGTGTGGGTGTTGGAGCCTGTGGCCCCAGCAGCACTCAAGGACAAGTGGTCCGGGCCCCACACCATCCTGGAGAAAAAGGGAGAGGTCACCTACCTGGTCGACCTGGGAACTCCCCGGAGCCCCCACAGGGTGCTTCATGTCAACAGGCTAAAAGCATATGTCGACAGGAAGGACATGAGTTTGCTCATGGCCCTAGATGAGGGACAGGAAGAGGAGAGTGACCCTCTCCCCGACCTGCTCACTCAGAATCCTGACGATGGATCGGTAGATGGTGTTGTCTTTTGTGGCAGCCTCTCCGAACATCAACAGAACGACTGTAAACAGGTTCTTCAGTCGTTCAGACATATGTTTTCTCTAACACCCAGTCAGACCGATTGGTGCACCCATGAGGTTGACACTGGTGACAGCTTGCCAGTTAAGAGTAAAATCTACCGGCAGCCTGATCACGTTAGAGACTGCATCAAGAGTGAAGTGCAGAAAATGTTGGAGCTGGGAGTCATTGAACCCTCGGATAGCCCGTGGGCTAGTCCCGTAGTTCTAGTGCCGAAACCTCACACCCAGGGTGGTAAGAGAGAGATGAGGTTTTGCGTAGACTACAGGGGTCTCAATGCAGTCACTAAGACTGACGCCCACCCAATACCAAGGGCAGACGAGCTTATCGATAGATTGGCTTCGGCCAACTACTTAAGTACGTTTGACCTGACAGCTGGGTATTGGCAAATCAGGTTAGCTGAGGACGCCAAGCCTAAAACCGCATTTTCAACCCCTGGTGGGCATTATCAGTTCGTGGTGATGCCCTTTGGTCTGAAAAATGCACCTGCCACCTTCCAACGGTTGGTGAATCAAGTCCTTACCGGGCTGGATGACTTCTGTGCGGCGTATCTTGACGATATTGCTGTCTTTAGCTCCACCTGGGAGGATCACCTGGTCCACCTGCGGAAAGCGTTAGAGGCTCTGCAAGCGGCAGGCCTCACTATCAAGGCCACCAAGTGCCAGATAGGGCAGACACAGGTTGTATACCTGGGCCACCTTGTAGGTGGAGGCCAGGTTCAGCCACTGGAGAGCAAAATACAGTCAATCAGGGACTGGGCTCCTCCAACCACCCAGACTCAGGTTCGAGCTTTCTTGGGCCTGACTGGATACTACCGGAAGTTTGTCAGGAACTATGGTTCCATCGTGACACCATTAAACGAACTGACAAGCAAGAAAATGCCAAAAAAGGTTCAGTGGACAGCGAGCTGTCAAAAAGCATTCGATGACCTAAAGCAGGCCATGTGCACGGCGCCTATCCTTAAGAGTCCGGACTACTCCAAACCATTCATTGTCCAAACAGATGCTTCTGAGTTGGGTGTGGGAGCTGTTCTTTCTCAACTGAATTTTGATGGTCAAGACCAGCCCATTGCTTTTATAAGCAGAAGGCTGACCCCTAGAGAGAAGAATTGGTCAGCTATTGAGAGGGAGGCCTTTGCTGTGGTTTGGGCCCTGAAGAAGCTGAGGCCATACTTGTTTGGCACTCACTTCAAGATTCAGACCGACCATAAGCCCCTCTTATGGCTAAATCAGATGAAGGGTGAAAACCCCAAACTGCTTAGGTGGTCCATTTCCCTACAGGGGATGGACTTTACAGTGGAACATAGACCTGGTACTGATCATGGCAATGCCGATGGGCTCTCCAGATATTTCCACTTAGAACAAGAAGACTCACCTGGTCAAGGTTAGCTTATTGTTCCGACGTTTGGGGGGGGGTCATGTAGGAGAGTAGGGTCTGCAATCCCATGATCACCCAGATTTTTCGCTTTTGTTTCACTGGTTTACGACTTTCTCTGGCTGTGGGCCTGCTAATCAGACCCACAGCCTGGCTGTTCTCTTTCTAAATTACGACATGTACCCTAGGTGCATCTACCAATTGGTACTGGGCCACCTTATCAGACCCTGTAACTCAGGGCATGGGTGTACCCAGGGCCGCCAGGGGCTGCAGCATGTATTATGCCACCCCTGGCTGGCCTCCTAAATTTGACACAACTGGCTGCGTGACAGCTGGGGCGAAGTCGTGTAAACACACTTTGCTTTAGATATAGTAGCACTATATCTAACCATACAATGGACACTCGAGTTCCTATCAGTCACTCCTATGGCAGGCCTTGACAATCCTGAAGGCAGAGTGCATGGGCTCGTGTGAACTAGGCTCTGGCCCGAGCCGAGCCCGGTTGCAGCTTGCGGAATCAAGACCCAATGGCTGTTCCATGATAACGCGTACCATATCGGTAACTTCGGTGTCGCGTTATCAAGACATGTCGAGTAAGGTGTCATACGAGTCGGGATGCTGCCCTCTCACCAACTCTGGCGACGAGGTTAGCATTCCGCCCTTCTAGAGGGACACGACATGTACGTAACTGTGAACCCCGGTTAAAGTTAACTAAAGCCTCAGCTCCACAAAATGGATGCTGCCACCACAGACACGAGTCTGACCTCCTGCTGCTGGGAGTCCTTCCAGCGAGGAGAGCTTGGACAAAGGGTTTCCTGTCGAGGGCGGTGTTCGCACCGTCCCAGACAGGGTTTGTGTATTCTGGGTAGGTAGGGCTTTTGCGAGAAGGTGACTGCGGAGTGGCACCCCGGTGCTCACTACGCATCTGCCGGTTAGAACCAGTTCCAGGGGCGACCGCCCTGGCCTGTCGAAAGTCCGTCAGGGGAGAGGGGTGTAGCTACCCCCCTTCCTGGTCCCACCCTTAGGGCAGGACCTAGTCATGTACCCACCCCTTTCTTTAGAATAAAGGCCGGAGCGGGGACCCTTCCAAATTAGATCATCTTTGATTCAAGAACTACTTTCTACGAAAGGACATTCAAGACTCTTCTCAAGATTTCTCCCTTGTGACTAAGGAGTAGTCACCCTGCATCAGCGGGCACCATCTAAGAACTCTGCGGTTTGCTGTAAGTCCTTCCTCAAGGAATCCGACGGCCCAGCTCGACGAGAACCGGCTTCCCTGGCACCTCTGACCTCTACCCACGTCATCAGCTTAGCTGTGATCTGTGGGTGCGACGAGACCTCGAGGGACCGGCCATCATCAAAACCTGCACGCTTTCTTAACCAGCACGACCATCGAGGTAACTCTCTGGTGAGTGCTCTGGGGTCCGAGAAGCCCCGACCCTGAGCCGCTCCAGCACCGAAGTGCAGTCTCCCAGCATCTCCACGATCTGCGTGGGGCCCTTCTGCTCGCTGCTCAGCACGTTGTCTGGTCACTAGCCGCTGGCTTGTGCCCTTCTGTGACGACATCCGGAAATCAACACTGCAGGTCTGGTTGCTCCAGACCGGCCCTTGCTTCCATCTTTTCGAGAAGCACCCCGGACCCTCCTGGTCCACTCAAGACGCCATCTTAGGCCCACCACGTGGCCCTGAGATTTGCCAAGGCTTGTTGCCCATCCTGGGCCCAGCGACGCCGACAGCATCATCCTTCGTGGGACAGCTCGCACCTCCACCGTGGTCGCCGACAACGCCTCCTGGTCCGTGAGACTGCCGAGCCTAGCGTCGCCCACTCACCTGGTCGAGGTGACGGCCAACCGGTGCCTTCCTGGTACCCTTTGACTACTGGCTAGTAGTACGAACTTGGTCCCCTCTGCTTTCAGGTATCATCAATCTCCGATCCAGGCTTGGATCTCTACGAACTATTCATCACTGGTCGCCGGCCAGCAACTCCTTTTCTTCCGGCTCCTGGCTCGTCAGCGAAGACCCCGACGCCTGTAAGACTTGTGCAGCCGCAGCCCTCGTGGCTAGGTAACTCGGCATTTCGGTGCCTGTATAGCCTCTTTACTCTAGGGTCCCGAGTCCCTCGCTTCCGACTTGCCTTATCGGGTCCACCCGAGACCTTAACCTTTCCGTGTCCTCGGACACTTGTTTTAATTGTGCACTTGAAGTATTTGCTAAAGAGATTTGGTTTGTGCTTAGTACCCTGTCCTCATAAAGAGTACAGGGCTGTTGTGATTCTTAATAAATATACTGTTTATTTTCATAACACTTGTGTGGTGTCCTTTCACTGGGTGTTCAAGGGGTACATGTGTGGTAAACAGCTGGCTTAACGCGCCCTCTCGAGTCTTTAGCCTTAGACTGCTCGTATCCACGCTACTAGGATAGCTGGTCTATAGGTTGACTTACAACCAAACACCATAAGGGTCGTTGGAACGATACATAGCGGTCGCTAGAATAGCGAACGTTGCATATCGGGCCAACTTCTCACAGCCTACTCTCCAGCTGGTGATAGAAGTCATGGCCATCCACGTTTGAGAGGAATATGAGGAGGCTGCTCGCACCACCGCCCATCTATAGCCCATCCTTATGTCATTTAATTGTGTAAGATGCGTTTCTTGCAATAATGCCAGTTATATCTGGTGCCTATCTAGATAGACCAACACTTGATGGATCTTTTGGGGTTACCAAACCCATGAGCATTCCAAGTCACAAGTTTAACCCTGCACATAGAGATTATAATCCTGCGGCTTACTAAGGAAGCCCAATATCCCCCCTTGTGTGGCATATAAGCAGATCTTTCTGTGGCATACTGTATGAAAAACGTGAAAAAAACAGCTCTCAATCCCCCCCACCTACTTTAGCATCCCAATCATGCCAAAGACATTCCAGGCATGACAGAACTTGAACAAACAGTAAAGTTAAGCATGCATTACTGATTCTCCTAGTTCCCATGGTCATCTAGTGCATTGACATTTGGACTACAACCTCTTAGGAGCAGCCAGAGGCCTGAAGTTCCACCTGCACCATCTGGGTGGTTGGAGAGAAAGGAGTTCTAGATTTATCATTAAAGAAGCTTGTGGGGAGGACCATATGATATCATGGGTGAGATTCATTATCCGCTGCTCTCCACTGCTGTGTTACTTCACCTGTTGTTCCCTGCAATTTAGCTCAAAGTTTGCATATAGCAGTTATGACCTGACTCTTGCATAACATCCATTCATTGCACAGGTCTCTGCATGAAGGGGCTGAAACTATTACACTGCTTGAGTGTACAGATATATAGTAAACTCATAATCCATTTGCAGTACCCCATGTTGCTCATCCTGTGCCATTCTACCAATGAGGTATCTAGACATTGTGATGAATGGACCTGTCCTGCAAAAAAGGCAGCAGTACAACATTCCAAGTTAACAACTCATAAGGGGGGGTTGTGATGATGATAAGTGTACATGTCTTGGAGTACTGGACAGTTCCATGTATTAACTATAGTTATTCACACTGTCAGATGCAGATGTCAGTCCGAATAGGAGGGAGATGTGAAGCGTGACGTACTGGGTCAGGAATGCTGGAAATTTTTCACGGAATCTGAGGCCCCCCTTGGTGTGGTAAAGAATCTCGGTTTCCCTTCATGTTCAATCCGGAGGTGCACCGAGTAAAGCATTGCATAAGGGATATTGAATGAGAGCAGTTTTTTCTTGACAAGAGTAAATTCTTTGTGCGCTGCCTGGACCGCTAACTTAAAATCCTGGAAAAAGGCCACTTCATACCCCTGATAGTTGATGGAGCTGGTGTTCCAGAGACAGGCATAGTACAGTGTCATGGTCCTGGTAGGTTAAGTGCTTGGCGATGAAAGGCCTCGGGGGTTACCCAGGTGTTGATCTAGTAGCGAGCGCTCTGTGTGCCCTTTCAACTATCAACACCAAGGAGAGGGGCTCTCTGAAAACGTCCTTCAGCATAGATTTAACGTAATCCTCTTGATGGCCTGTGGTGGTGCTTTCTGGGACCCCACTATGCGAAGGTTATTGCACCTGGAGCGCGCTTCTAAATCTTCATTTTTCGCTCTTACTACTTACAAAATATTCTCCATGTCCTGACATTTTTTGGGCGTTGTCATATGACTCATCCTCCACAGAGGAGATATGCTGCTCCACTGTTATGAGACGGGCGGTCTGTTTGTCCGGCTTGGCAGACATGTTGTCCATGCACAGGGTCAGTGTGTCAATCTTGCCATCAATGTCATGGATGCTCTGTTGCATCGCCAGCAATATAGTTTCCTGCAGGGGCGTTTCCGGTGGCAGGGCCTTTAGTACTGGGGGCGTGAAGTGCAGCAGGACTCAAAATTGAGCCGCATCTTTTGCTTCTCCATTTTGCCAATTTTTACGATGTGTGTTGTCCCTACTCAGCACTATGATTGGATCCCAAAGGTAGGCCAAAATCTGGGCCATGCCACTTCTGTGCGGCAACTGCTGACCGGTGAGTTTACCCAGAGTCATTCTCCAGCAGGGCGCAGACCCTGCTGTGACAAACCAGTTCCCATCTGGTATGTTGTAAGTGCCGGATATTCGAGTACACAAAATGTTTCGGGGCTCACGTCCCCCTCCACAGATGCAGCCGTTGCTTCACCCACAAATCTCCTCTATGCCTTCGACTAGGCCGCCTCTATCTGCAGGTTTTACTCCTCCAGCTACTATCCAGTCTATAGGAGCCTCCCCACCCAGGTAACTTTTGCTATTATTACAGCCTCTTAAACCCCCACATTCACATCCATTTTCATGCTCTACACCTACTGACCATTCTGCCGGCTCCTGTCTTCTCAGACTTGTAGTTTGCCGCAGGCCTCTCTGGTCTGGTCTCCAGTGCCTGCAGGCCAGTGGTTCCTCTCACACGGGGGCAGGCAGCTCAAACTCCTCGTTCTGCCAGACTGCCTCACCGTAATTCATTAGCGAGCCGCTGGTGAAGGTCTACATGGCCCTTGTCGCTGGCACCTCTTGCATGCGTGGACAGTCACTTTTCCTCCGGATAGCCCGGGCTGCGAACCGGGCACCACATCCGTATCATCTCCCCCAGGCACCATGCTCACTCTAGCGCGATTCTGCTTCTACCAGTCCCTAAGGCGCCCAGGTTCTTCAACAGCGCACCACCTTCAATGAAATTGATGATGTCTGACAACGCGCTGCCAACTCCCCTAAAGCCGACCTGGGGATTTGCTCGTCACTCCAGTGGCTGCCATTTTGTAGCCGCCCGCAGTGTGTAGAGCAACGGCTTGCAATCGTCCCATGCCATCAGGTCCACATTTACCATCTTACTGTAGGTCTCTCCCAATGCACTAAGGAGTGATAAGATTTAGTGCCACGGGTGATGACCCATATCACTGATATTTAATGGATAGAAGTCTTCTTGCGACAGAGCTGCACTAGGGTGTGGCCATCTTGCAGTGGACTCTCTAGCGCCTCCCCCACCCCCGCTTGTACTGTTAATCATAACCCTCTACATCAATGCGTAGGCCCACCTCGTCGTGTCTTATGGTAGGCTGCGGGTAGGACACTTGTGGCTTCACATGTATTCATTCCACCGTCCTGTGTTCCCACCACCCTTTCCTATTTGCACCACTCGTTATCCACTTCCTCATAGATGTCCACCTCTACTTCACTTTATTATAGATTCTGGAATCAGACCAGTGACTACCAGGATTTGCTCGACCCTACCCTCTGCAGCAACCTCATATTCCTCTTATCTATCCGGCCTCCTTTGATCTTATTACACTGCCTCAGTCCACACCTTCTCCTAAGTGGCCCTGCCCACCTTGCTTTACACCAATGCCACCCAGTTGTGAATTTATGAAAATAAAAAATACGTGTCAGTGCTCTCATCAGGAGGCAGCTTGAACCAGACCATTTTTTCTGTTAGCACCGCCTAAAACAGAAGCAAACATTGACCATGAATTTGGGGCAAGTATTTGGCGTAATGGCCAGATACCGACTTCAGAGCAGTGGAACCAGGTTCGAGTCTTAGCGTCAGCTCAACATCCTGTGATTCTTGGCAAATCACTTAATCTCCCTGTAAATGAATGGGTCCTCAACTGGTACTCATGAAAAGCGCTGGTGTTGGTGGTTAACGCACCGGCCCCCCAGAGGTGCTGAGCACAGGAAAACACTGGCTCAAATTAAGCACTGCTGACATCACGTGCATTCACGCCATCCTTCCATCAGCCTACTTTTCCAAACCTTTGCTCACCTTGCCTCATCAATTCTTGCATTCTAGGTACCTACCTCACCCTCACATGAAGCTACCTGGCCTCTGAAGGGTTCCTTCCACCCTCCCTGCGGCCCGGGTTCTCTTTCCTGCCCACCACAGTCTTCCATTTGCCCGCCTGGTCTCTTCTGTTCCACTCCTTTGGTGCCCCCGCGCCCTCCCTTCCTGTGGTAAAGTGGTAATGCCCCAGCGGCGGCCAGGGATGCTCTCCTCACCGAGAGGCAGCGTCTTGTCTGCTGGATGCTCAGTGCCCTTCTCAGCCTCTCGCTTTGTTAACCTGCCAGCGGTGCTGAAGGAGGCGTGTATCAGGGACAGGCTTGGCTGTCAGATGCCCGAGATTGATAGAAATGAGAAGAGAGTCGCATCTTGTTTCCAGAAATTTCAATTTTCAGGATCACAGAGCCTGAATCCGAGGCGCAGTCTGTGCCGCCTACTCCTGGTAACTAGATCTCTCCATCAAATTCCCATCTAAATAGCACCTTAACATCCACTCTAGAATAGCGTCCATCTCTCCCAGTGTAGAGAAGAAGCCGGGCACAAGGAGAGGATGAGCCCAAGGTCACACAGGGATTGTGAGGGGAAGCGACGCCAAAACACACCACTTCTGAGTTCGGTGACCATACGGTTCAAGGACACCAAGTTTTGTTGAATGCGAGGACCTTCCTTTCTATAAACAATTAACATCGGGTTATTCATTTATTTGTCTAATTGAACCATCTTGTCTAATTGCTACATCTCCCTCAATGCATCCTTTTGTTAAATGAAAACTTAGGTCTGGATAGGTGAAGTCCATTGCATTGTAATGTCACATGTTGCGGAAATGCCCTGAAATGCTTGTGCACAACCACAAACTTGTGATACTGTGAGTGTGCACATACATGTTATCAGCCCATCGCCACTCTGTAAATGGTCAGTGATAGGGACATGCAAAATTTCAATTACACAAGCACAAGTATTTTTTTTAAAAAAAATTCTCTCGATGAAGCTTCTTGCTTAATGTTTTGCAGGAACAGTGCCTACTACATGAACTCCATTAGCAACCTTTTCGACCTGGCTTTAAAATATGAGCTGGAAATAACACTCGTAGGCAAGGACCTACTTCTTGTCCAATTTTCACTTGAAATACTGCCCAAGAATAATTCCCTTAATATGTGTCATTTTCACATAAATGATGTGCATAACGCATTAAAAAGACTAGAGAATTGGACCCAGAGATTCACTCCTGTCAGGCCAAAAGTGAATTCCTTTCCAAAGTGGGAAAGAGCAGGGAACCGTCCCAAAGTTGGTGATTACATAGAGGAAGGAGTTGCTCCAGGAAAAAAAATATACTCTCACTCACAAAATAAATAAATAAATGTAAAGTTAAATTGTTTTGTTCTTTTTGTATGCACAATTCTACACTTGGTGAAAATATGCATTTGGAAATGGTGCACTCCCAGACTTCTTGGAATGCTCTATGAACTCCAAAATTCAAAAATCTCCACTGATACATAGATTGAAAGAAGAATTGAAACGTTTGAACTGTATTGAGAATCTGGCCCCAAGTGAGGTACCCTTGATGACTTCAAGCCCTACAGTCACCTGAAAAGGGCCCTATTTGAAAGGAGAGACTGCAGATCCAACCTCTCACCATACACAATCAGGGATATCTTGCACTCTCACCAAGAGCTGTGCGGGACCACACCAAATCCTGCTCTGCACATGAACTGGCCTTGCTGCGCTCCACCACCGCCGGTCCATTTGCAGGTGCAACCCACAGAAAAACCTCCGACCCATTCTCGCTTTTGTAGTTTGTGTGCTTTGGTAACAGGTTACCGAATCGCTAAAGGGGTTGGGGGACCATTATGAATCAGTATTTGGAAGGGCGTGTTTAAGGCGCCCTTTCCAAATATCGATTCTTTATTAAATATATTAGTTTCAGTCACAAAACATTAATATTTTTCAGACTAGTGAAAGGTAGTGATAACCCATTCGAAAACGGGAACCTCTTCCCTTTTGTGAATGATCAAAACAATTTTTTTAGGAGTGGTCCACGAGAAAATAGAAACATATGAGATATGAAATCACGAGGCAGAGTATATGCGTGGGTCACAATGAGGGTAACTTGGATAAAATATGAAAAATATGTTAATACGTATGAATGAAAGATGAAAATAAAAATTGATATAAAAATTGGAAGTTAAAAGATGACTTTGCTGAATTGTCTTAAAAGGAAATGACGAGTCCATACGTAAGTACGTTTTAAAACAAGTGAAATAGAGTGCATTTATGCTGTATCTAATCTGTGATTATGACATACTCTATAGTACCATGCTTAAAAAGATAGTTGGTTGAAATCGTTCCAATTCTTTGTTATTTGCTGGTATCCTAAAGCCAATAACAGATCCAGTATCCACAGATCTATTTAAACATGCTCCCAGTCATCTGATAGGCTTTCCAAGAAAATATTCGTAATGAAAACGGAACATGTTAGTGAACAAGGTAGTTAATTTGATTCCAAAAATATAACAGCAAGTTATTGACATGAGGACATGTGAAAAGTAAATGCTTGAGATCTGTGTGTTGTGACCTACATGACCAACATGCATCCGGGAGGTCTGGGTCGATTTTGTGTAAAATTGTGGCAGATAATTATCTTTCCATACAACTCAATAATAGACCTATTGATTGCAAAACAGGAAGATGTAGGGGCTGGTTTGGGTTAAACAACTTATTTCACACAATCAGTTGTAAATGTAAAATGTAAATTGATACTTGTATAGCGCACTACTCGCCCGCAAGGGTCTCAAGGCGCTTGTACGAATACCGCTGTGGAACCCATCCTGGCTTTCCCTGTGAGGCGTCCACTTCTGGGCACCCCCAAGGTGGAGGCCAGGCATCCTTAGCGTTGTGGGGGCCGATGTGGAGATTAAGCAAGCTATTGCCCAGAGTTGCAGAATGGGACTCCATGATTGGAATAGGCACCGAGGCGAGAATTATCAGGTCCGTGGAATTTTGAGCCCAAGACCCGCCGAGGCTCCCAGGCTGACCCTGGTCCCAGGCCAGACCTCTGCATCAGGGTCTGCCGCTCTAACCATTGAGCTGCGCTTCTCTACTAATTCTCTACTTCTCTACTAGTTGTAATCCTTTAGATAAGCGCATGCTCTCTTTAGACTCTTCTTCGTTTCAAAATAAATTTTGAGTTTTACTGGAAACTATCTGCTTCTTTTGCTCATTTTCAATCCAACACTCATTTCACCTCACTCTCAATATTTGTTTGGGAGATCTCCTACTTACTCTTCCAAAGGCTTCTTCTATTTATTCCAATCTGCACCATATTTCAGCTGATAGAAATAAAATAGATACAGAATTATCTTGAGAACAAGATTTCCATGTGGAATGTCCTAATCTATTGTGGAGGAAAATATGGACAAACATTATGAAACCTTCTCGGGCAGCAAATACTACACAAACGCTTTTCTATATATAAGATTGTTCTATTTTAAAGCAATCACAGGCATGGTGAGCTGCTGACCCCAGCAGGCCACCATCCTTGTGACTCGCAATTGGTGACCTACCTCATGAATATGCATGAGGTTGGTCAGATTCTGCTCTACTACGATTCAGATTTTTAAGAACCGACCTATTAATACATAGGCCGGTTCTTAAAAATCTTTACTGATTGAAAGATACTACAAATTTCGACCAGTCATTTGTGAGCAGTAAATATTACGTATATGGCTCAATATTTGGGATGCCTCCAACCTTCGGTGTCCTAATCCCATTAGCAGAGTCAGATTGCACCTCAAAGTACAGACAGTCCATGTAGATCTCATTTAGTTCCTAATTGCTCTCCAACACCTTGCTTATGGCTGCCTCTTCTAATCCCTCACAGATACCATCTCCGAAAGATGCTTCTCCCCATATCTGCTTATGCACTACATATGGCTCTACCCTTTAAGTCCCGTCTTGAATGCCCTCAGCAGAGAGTACATGCACATTCCTGTGCTCTCTATGCACTATCGTAAACTTGTGAGCACTATAGTCTATTCTCCACTTTTGAAATGGGTCTTCGTGTCCATGCAACTGGCACGAGAGTGTGTTATATGTGTAGAGGAGCGAGCCAAGCAGAATCAGCATGCACAAGGGAACACCTGATATGGTCCTCATTACTAGTGTCCCAAAATAAACTCTGTCATTTCCCTGGCTCTTGAATTCCCATTAATTAGGGCTCCTGGTAATTCTGGGAAAAAATATGATTACAAGTTTTTGGAGAAAAACACGCAGGGACATGCGGGCACGTGCATCAACGATAATTGCATTCGCAAACGGTGCGAATCGCAATTTTCGGCCGTTTGCGAATGCAATTATCAAAATTGGAATGCATCATGTATTTCTCAATTTTAGGAATCGCAATCATGTTGCGATTTCTAAAATTGCGATTGCATTTAAGAAATCGCAATTTCAGATTTCTTAAATGCAATGCATGATCATTTTGAAATTGCGAATTATCAATTTGGAAGCGGTAAATTAGCATGAGGTTGGACCTCATGCTAATTTACCGAAAACCTTCAAACCTGCACAAAAATGCATTTTTAAACACACACATGTCCTTGGGACATGTGTGTGTGTAAGTTGCACTTAAATTTAATTTCAGAGGTGCAGGGAGGGGTTCTTTGGACCCCCCCCTGCACCCTTGAAATTGCATTTTCAATTTGCGATTCGCAAATTGAAAATCGCAAATTGTAAATGCCTTCCCATTGATTCCTATGGGCCTTTTGGCCCATAGGAATCAATGGGAAGGGTTTTCCTTAATTGCGATTCGCAAATTGTGAATCGCAATTGCCATTTGCGATTTCTAAATTGCGATTCCTTAATTTTCGCAATTTAGGAATCGCAAACGGAACCGTTGATGCATGTGGCCGTAAGAGTTTATGTGTTGATGCCTGTAAGTGTTCGCCTAGTCGTGTTATGAAACATCACAACTTGAACTCTAGTCTGGGCATGGTAAGAGCAGCACTATGTATATGAAGAAGGCCATATTCAACACTCCAGCCTCATGGGGTAAAACATTTCCCTACATACCAATTAATTCACGTACAAAGTCTGAACTAATGACTCGCAGTTGATTATGACGATCAGTGTAGATATTTAGAACAATTCATTAAATATTATGATGGAGTTGCATTTGCCTCTAAAATAAGATCCTATCATTCATAACTTAGATAAAAAAAAATCAGCTGTAGTAAGCTTCTTTGTTGCTGTGTCCCCCGTTCCTTCGAAGCTCTGTGCCCAGAAGCAGGGCTCTGCCAAAGGCAGAAGCTGCCAGGGTCAGAGGGCTGGAGCCAGAGAGCAGGTGGTACCAAGCACAGCAGCAAAAACCAGAGGCGAGCACCCAGCAGGGGCAGGTGGGAGTGGGGAGTACATGCAGCAGAAACTCTGCTTGGGTAATAAACACAGCTTCAGTAAAAATGTGCGAGTCCCCTGCTTCAAAGTGCAATCTCACTCGTTGAAGGTGAAACCTCGTTTATTCTAGCAGGATATCACTACTGTTATAAGTCTACTTTCCATTAGTATAGCTTTACACATTGTAGCTCTTATAGTTTATGTCTTATTTCTAAGAGTACAGCTTTACACATTGTGGGCCCGATGTAGGTCGCCAATTACCCGTCGGTAACGACCGGTATTTAGGATTTGACATGTAGGTAGGCTTAATTTACAGAATCGGTAAATTTACCGAATCGGTAACTACAGATGTAGGTGGCACTGAAAACAGTGTCACAGGCCATTACCGATTCGTTATTTACTGTGTAATACTATTACATGGTAAATAACGAATTCCAGTGTACATGCACATCTGTGCATGTACACATGTGCCATGTCTGTGTGCCACATGGCACACAAGGCAAAATCAGGGGTGCAACAGGGTGTCAAATGACACCCTGTCACCCTTGCAAAATCGGTAATTTTACCGAATCGGTAATTGACATTGATTCCTATGGGCCTGCAGTCCCATAGGAATCAATGGCAATTACCGAATCGGTAAATACTGATTCAGTAATTACCGAAACATACAGATTCAGTAAAAATTACTGATTTTTAACTACATCTGATTTACCGAATCTAGAATACCGAATCGGTAAAATTCGGTATTCTAGAGTCGGTAAATCAGATTTACCTACATCCGGGCCTGTATCTCTTATTGTTCGTTTCTCATATCTAAGAATACAGCTTCACTCATGTTATCTGTTATTGTTTATAAGTCTCATTTCTAGGAGTACAGCTTCACTCATTGTATCTCTTATTGTTTGTCTCATTTCTAAGAGTACAGGTTCACTCATTTTATCTGTTATTGGGTATAAGGCTAATTTCTAGGAGTACAGCTTCACTAATTTTATCTCTTATTGTTTATTTCTCATATCTAAGAATACAGTTTCACTCATGTTATCTGTTATTGTTTATACGTCTCATTTCTAGGAGTACAGCTTCACTCATTGTATCTCTTATTGTTTGTCTCATTTCTAAAAGTACAGGTTCACTCAGTTTATCTGTTATTGTGTATAAGTCTAATTTCTAGGAGTACAGATTCACTCATTTTATCTCTTATTGGTTATGTCTCATTTCTAAGAGTACAGATTCACTCATGTTATCTGTTATTGCTTATAAGTCTAATTTCTAGGTGTACACCTTTAATCATTTTACCTCTTATTGTTTATGTCTCATTTCTAGGAGTACAGCTTCACTCATTGTATCTCTTATTGTTTGTCTCATTTCTAAGAGTACAGGTTCACTCATTTTATCTGTTATTGGGTATAAGGCTAATTTCTAGGAGTACAGCTTCACTAATTTTATCTCTTATTGTTTATTTCTCATATCTAAGAATACAGTTTCACTCATGTTATCTGTTATTGTTTATACGTCTCATTTCTAGGAGTACAGCTTCACTCATTGTATCTCTTATTGTTTGTCTCATTTCTAAAAGTACAGGTTCACTCAGTTTATCTGTTATTGTGTATAAGTCTAATTTCTAGGAGTACAGATTCACTCATTTTATCTCTTATTGGTTATGTCTAATTTCTAAGAGTACAGATTCACTCATGTTATCTGTTATTGCTTATAAGTCTAATTTCTAGGTGTACACCTTCAATCATTTTACCTCTTATTGTTTATGTCTCATTTCTAGGAGTACAGCTGCACTCATTTTATTTGTTATTGTTTAAAGCCTCATTTATAGGAGGACAGCTTTACTCATTTTATCTCTTATTGTTTGTTTTATTTCTAAGAGTACAGCTTTACACATTGTATCTCTTATTGTTTATATCTCATTTCTAAGAGTACAGCTTCACTCATTTTATCTGTTATAGTTTGTCTAATTTCTAAGAGTACAGCTTCACTCATTTTATCTCTTATTATTTATGTTTCATTTCTAAGAGTACAGATTCACTCATTTTATCTCTTATTATTTATGTTTCATTTCTAAGAGTACAGCTTCACTCATTTTATCTCTTATTATTTATGTTTCATTTCTAGGTGTACAGCTTCACTCATTTTATCTCTTATTATTTATGTTTCATTTCTAAGAGTACAGATTCACTCATTTTATCTGTTATTGTTTAGAAGTATAATTTCTAGGAGTACAGCTTCAATCATTTTATCTCGTATTGTTTATGTCTCATTTCTAGGAGTACAGCTTCACTTATTTTATTTGTTATTGTTTAAAGTCTCATTTCTATGCGTATAGCTATACTTATTGTATCTCTTGTTGTTTAAAGTCTCATGTGTAGGAGTACAGCTTCACTCATTTTATCTCTTATTGTTTAAAGTCTAATTTCTAGGAGTACAGCTTCACTCATTTGGATCAGGCCCAACACTAGGATGAATCTTGTCTCATCAGTGTCAATTTGTAAACAATCTGTCTCAGTTGGTGTGAGTCTCGTGCCTTGTAGCACAGTGTCACTCTGGAGCAGAGTCTAACTTACTGTGTTTGAGTTTCATTTCTCGAAGCACAATATCACTCATGGATCTTGAATCTGAGGTTCAGTTCTTTGGGTGTTGATCTCATTTTCTGGATTGGTCTTGTTTCCTTGTACTGCATATCACTCATTGTTTGTGAGTCCCACTTCTTGGAGCACATTGTCACTCTGTCAGAGTGCCACACGTTGGTGCACAGTCCTTCTTATTGGGTGTGTGTCGCGTCTTGGAGTGCAGTCTCAATCTGTGTGTGTGTTTTACTTTCAGGACCAGAGTCACTCTCAGTCTTATTTCCTACATAAGCTCGCTCATTTGGTGTGAGTTTAAGGCCATATTCTCAATCAGTTGATGTGATTCCTACATCTTGGTGCATAGTCTCACTCAGTCAACGTGAATTCAATCCTTAGACGAGAGTCTTACTCACTCGGTGTTGGTCGCACTTCTAAGGATGCAGTCTTACTTGCATTCTCAATGGTTTCATACATTGCATGTTCTGACCAGAAATATTGGTCCCAAATGTATTAGATCTCATGCCTGATAACCACTGGCCTTCAGACCTCTACTGAGGCTTTAACCTGAGTACAGATGGTTATAGATTCACCGTAAAGAACTAGAAAAGACTTTTACTTTAGGAACAATCAAGGCAGAAATATGGGGTTACTGCTAAAGAATATGTGCAACTATGCCGTCTGCCATGGTCCTATTGCAGAAGTGAGAAGTGGCAGAGGAAGGGAACACTAAAACACATGGTGGGAGAATAGACAGTGAGAGAACACGTGGAGTCAAATGAATAGAATCAGTGTGGGGGGGGGGGGATAAAGGGGTTGAGAAGAAAAAGAGACAATGAGAGCTCACAGAGTGGGAAGAATCATCAGCATAACTGTTTTGTGACCTAATGGTCCCAGAAACATGCAGTAACACAGGTACTCACAAGTCACCCATGAGTCGGTCATGAAGTAAGCCAGAAGGTAGCTGAGGGAAAGCAGATGATGGAGCCATGGACAGCATGCCCTGGGGCAGAGGTGGGGGTGTGTGAGGGGAACTGCACCCAACCACAGCGCAACACAGTGGTTTCAGAGTGGGATGATGGCTAAGGCGGAGAGTCACAGCAGACAGATTAGGTAAGGTGCAGGGATAGGTAGGGGGACAGACCCTGAAGAACATGTTCCTTGAGTTCCAACAGATATGGCAGACCTCGTGTGCAGAAAGAAGAAAGGACCAACTATTCAGCTATTAGGGGGAGATGAGAGGTTTCAGAGGATTGGGTGCCCAGAAAAATCACAACTGATGTCTCAGCGTGGTGGCTGCAGTGTGCAGGAAGTGGCAGAGACAGCTTACACGTAGGATGTGGAGTGATATTGGATAGATATGGAGAGTCAGAGAAAAAAGGCACAGAAAAAATACCTCCCATGCCTGCGCAAAAAACATAACGTCCCCAACACTAGCAACAAATAAGAATTGGCAAAGCCATAGGGCCTCACATTTTTTTCATATGCCAAGTGGTTGGTTTTGTCAAAGTTTATAAAGTACTATTTTTAAGTAAAATAAAAAAACTTCTCAAAATAGTAGAAGAAAACCAAACGTATCTTGTATCTCAAAATTGTATATTGAACTCAGCCGTAGGCTCTTCTGTAGTAGCCGAGGGAGCAAGTCTATGGGCCTCTAGGAGAAGCATCATGAAAGTGAACCTTCTGTGTCAGGTACCAGCGCAGTGGGCACAGCAGATGGCACTTCCCACTGTGTCATACATGCCTTTATATGCCAATGCGTTTGCTTTCATGCAATATGTGGAATGCAACCCTTAAAGATTTCTCTTCAGCCATACCTCAGCACAAATATGCCTGCAACAGGCGAGGAGGCAGAATTTGAAAACTTTGACCATGTGACATTAGAAGAGTCATGCATCAAATTGTTTGCATATGGGGTAAAGAAAGTGAAGGTTATAGTTTAAGTTCAAGGCAAAGCTTAAGTTTAAGGTATGATTTATGTCGTGAGAATGGTTTTAAGTTATTGGGGTGGGATAAGCAAGGAGAGCTCAGTTAGATACTTGATCCCAATTGTCCCGAGTTGGAGATTATTCAAGACAAGTTGCAATCAGTGTATGTGCTGTGACAGAGGAAGGACAAAATGTTAGCATGGAGTGGGTAGGTAGATACCCTGACATTTTTCGCGCCTGTTTATCGAAACTTGAAAGTTTCCACCATGGAGCTGTTCTGAAGAGTGACGCTGTGTCTGTGCATGCGAGGCGGGCAAGGTACCATTCTATCTAAGAGAGAGAAACTACATGTATAAGGCTGCGTGTGTAGGGTGGCTTTCACTATGCATCCTCGCCCAGAGGCAACATGTACATGAAGGCAAGTGGCAAACATGAGGGCGCTTACCTCCTTGGACATCCGAAATCCCCCAGCTCTGTAGAGAGGGATGAAATGTACT
Source organism: Lissotriton vulgaris (assembly GCF_964263255.1). Taxonomy (NCBI): domain Eukaryota; kingdom Metazoa; phylum Chordata; class Amphibia; order Caudata; family Salamandridae; genus Lissotriton; species Lissotriton vulgaris. The sequence goes on along the minus strand of NC_141688.1, from coordinate 64,237,542 downwards.
CAGCCTTGCCAGGAATGTAGCAAGAAGCTGCTGCTGCGAAATTCCTACCATGCGTGTGACACGATGTGTCATTTAACCATCAAATTGGAAATTGAAAATAGTTTTTTTTTTTTAAATCTGTCTTAAGGCTCAATCAAATATCAAGCACAGTTATGAGAGGAGGCCATATATGCAACAAATGTATTTTTGAAAGACATAAAATAAAAACATGAGACAGGCAATGAATGATCAATGAAAATTTGTACAGAAAAGGGTTCCACAATGAAGGCGATCTCCTGGTGCTAGTGAAGAAGTGTTGCCGACTAGAGTGCCATGTGATCCACAGTTACTTAGTTGCAAGAGGGAGCACTATACTTACAAGGTAGTACAATAAACAAGCATTTGCAATGCAGTAGGTCTTGCATTACTGAAAGTTTGAGCTGTTGGCGTTGATAATAGTAACGCAACGCCAATAGCTCAAACATTCAGTAATGCGGGACCTATTGCATTGCAATTTTTTTTATTGTACTTTTGAAATGCAGGATTGTGCTTAGGGCAGAGCCCTGGAGCACATGGTTGGTGTGTAGGGAGTCCTTGATAGGGATATTAGGCAGACTTGGTGTTGTGCCTGATACCAGGAGCCAACACATCTTTCTGTACTCTTGCTGCTTCAGATGGGAGGCAGGTGTATGCGGATGGGGAATGGGTGATCGGACTCATCATGTGTGTGGTTTAACTCTAGTGCTGGGTTGATGGGCATGAGTAATAAGTGTACACATATTGGGCGTATACAGCCGTCAGACGGCTTTGCTAGCAGAACCTCATGTACAAAGTCCTTACTCCTTTTGCATGTAATTGTTACCAGATGCTACAAGGTGATTACAATTGGGTTGAGTCAGATGAAGAAAAATAAGGTTACAATACCCAGAATTCTCTGAATTTTTAAAAGTATTGAGGGATTGGAACCTGGTGTCTCACAAATCTGTCAACTTCACATTTGACTCCTTCATCCAGTGCTGTGCTAGCCAAAAGAGTGTTGCATCCTGGGATTTACAAGCCCTGTCCTTCTAAAAGAATATGTTAAACTACAAGTCCTAGAAAGCCGGGCTCAGTTAGCGAAAACAATAAACCATAGTTACCTATGATGCTAGGCATTCTAAAGGGCTGCTGAAATGAATTGTGGTGCTACATTCTTGTGCATTCGCTGCCTAGACTCGACCTATAAATGAGAGAATTTAGAGGAAAATATGTAGAAAAAATGTGAGCATCAAGTGTCCACACGTGTTACGAACACACACATAGAATGATTCTTTTACATATTTAGGTATCTTATTTGATTGCAAGGGAAATTGGAAAAGCGCCATTAAATTTAAAAGAGTGCACTTTATTAGATTTATTGCGGACTTGTGCAACTTTGCTAGGAAAATAGGCTGTAAGCAACCAAAAGAAATGCGCTAGATTTATAATGCAAAATGTAGATCTATTGCTATATATGGCTCTGAGTTGTGAGGTTACGCAAACCTGGAACCACTACAGGTGATTGAAGTTGTTTTTTTTCAAAAACCTTTTGGCACTTCTTTCTAGTTGCTCAAATTATGTGTGCCATTCTGAACTGGGTGCCATTTATTTAACAGATTTGATAAGAATACAGCCAGTCTTCCTTTGGCACAAAATCTGGGCTTCAGATCACCTGGAGTTCAATCGTGCTTTAGTAAAGGACTGCTGTGATTCGGATCGCTCATTAATTGTTCTATAGCTAAAGTACATTAGGAACTTCATGGTAGACATCAGCCACCCGGAATTTTATGAACAACCGGTCTCTTTGAATTATATTACAAGGAAAGGACTTAAATCAGAATGTTTGAATCACCTTGAAGAACTGAGATTATCATTGGAATTAGTTAAACCTTCAGTTCAGTATAACCAAATGGTTTTAACTACTTGCTCAATGCAACCATATCTTTTTAACATTTTAAATGCACAAGATAGATTAGTTTTAACGCCTTTTAGATTAGATAAATGTTATCGCCTGATGACATTTTCCTAGTACTACTAACTGGTCAAAGGAATTAAGGTTGTGTCCCTGTGATAACATGTTGAATAAATCAACGATTCACATCTTGTTTTTCTGTAAACTATATACTGATTTGAGGAGATCTTTTATTGTTCCTTTACTGAAATCTCTAAACTTCAAGCAATGTAAACCAGTGTTTTTATATTTGCAATTGCTTCCCGATCTGTTTACATGTGTGGCACTAGCAAGGTTCCCGAGGGCTGTATTAACTAGAAGAAAAAGAGATCTTGCACTATTTTAAACTGTGACTGTCTTTAAAAGATTTATTTTTCTGGTTATTTTTAAATATATTATTGTTACATGTGTTCTTTTATGATGCACTACTGTGAATCAAATAAAGATGAATTGATTGACTGACGTAGAATGATAGATAGACTTATGGCTATTGAAATGAAGAGGCTGGCACGAGAGTATGAAAAAGAAAGGGGGGATTGATAAGAAAAATATATTGAGTTGCAAGGAGCGCCTTGAGGGTGGGAACATCCTACCCTTCGTTAGTTGAGGGTCTTGTTTAGGAGATAATCCGGGAAAGAAGGATCAAGGCCTCCTGGTTTAGGTAAATTCTTCAAGCACAATCATATAACACACAACTTAACACATTTCACCAACTGCAACTCCTCACTCGTGATTTGCAGGTTCTGTTGCCCATGTAATCTGATTTATTAGAGGCCAAATCCCACAGATCAAAGACAGTATCATTTACCCCAAAAGTAGGGGCAGACATCACAATGAGAATGCCCCTTTGCATACCATTTTTCGTCGATGACACATTCAGAATCTGAATTTAAATTGCAAATAAAGGAATACATTTGGTTGTTACCTAGGGGTGGTAATAATATACCACCACTTCTTTACCGAAATGAATCACGTTGGATCATGAAGTGTGCTTCAGTCATCTTTAGCCTGAATTCCCTTGGAGAATAGAGCATCATGATGTAAAAGTCAACACTTTGATCATAAATATATTGTGACAATAGCTGTTTTCTTCACCCCAATATTGGGTTCTGCCCTGTAGGTGCTAAACCTTGAACACCACATAACAGCACGTGAGTTACTCACCCATTGTCTACATGGTTACCTTGTATTAGCCCTGAAAATACAACTGCCACATACAACAGCTATTGGCTTGACCCGATATTGATCAATGCCACATGGACATAACTTTTTGCAAGACCTGCACACCATACAACAGCCCCCAAGTTACTTACCTATGCCCCATATAGGCTTACCTTTCTGCGACTCTTCAGCACCGCAAAAGAGTCTGTGAGTTTATTATTTTACCTTACTTATTTATAAGGCCTAACAGTATTTTTGTTTTATTATAAATACATGTATTTCTTTTTACTCATTCATTGGGACGAATATTTGAGATTCACTTGGATGTATCTGATTTGTATGTATCAGTTTTTTTAACAGAAGTTCTTACTTGCTTCACAGTCCCAAATTGCATATGATATATTGCATTATATTTCCTCTTTACAATGGATTCAAGTTGACTGTGCCTTATACAACTTCGGCTAGACTCCTGTTTATGTTAATTTTGAGGCCCACACGGGACACACAGTCTAAAGAGTTCAAGAGCCAAAAAAACAGACGGAAGACAAGCGACCACCAAAGACTAACGGGAGCTCGGAGCAAAAAAAGCGCAGAGAAGGCAACAGGGCACAAAGGACAAAGTGGGCCAAGACGCCAAACTCAAAAGGCAGAGTGCAAAGCGAGAGTGTGGAGGAGTGAGTGAGAGCAGAAGGTGCGGGAAAGAGGCGGAGAACAGCGGGGCAGGCCTAATGGTAGGTGGCTGGCTCCGAAAGGCCTTCGACTGGTCAGAGGACCAGTCCACGTTATGGGACCTGAGACCTGGACACCTGCTCAATTGGGTCAAGCGCAGATTCCATTATATGGGTCCTAGGCGGGGAGGAGCGTGAGGGCGGGGCTAGAGAGGTGCCGGAAACTGCAGCAGTAGAAGACTGGTTTGTCACCGAAAACCTACGATACAGGTCAAGCCACCCCTTCTATCCGGTCTCCTATGCATGCCGATAGAATTGCTCCAGAACTACCGCCCCCCTGCCCTCTAACACCTCCCTCTTACAGGGATACCAATAGTACTGCACCAGAGCAATTGCCCCCCTACCCTCTAACGCCTCCTTCTTATAGGGATATCAAAACCCAGCACTCCAGAGCTGCCTAATTAATTCAGAGCAATCACATCTCCATACTGGATCTAATGAACCTCCTTCGCCTCGCTGAACTCTCCTTCACCAACCTCAAAACCCAGCAGAATTCCACCTCCCCAATATCACAGAGATCCCCAAGCGCCAGGGCTCCAGCCTCCTAATCCCCATGGATGGAGTTCCTCTTTATGGGTGGACAGTAAGTCTGTTTGCTGCACTTGTAGACACTTCATCATTGGTCACCTGACGCTCACAGTTTTTTCTACATATTCTTCTCTACACTCTCATTTGATGTTTTGAGGGCATACTGCCCCCCACCTGAAATTAGGGACCTATTCACCACATGTGGAGACCATACGATAAGTGAATTTAATTGTAACAATTCCTGTAGCATTGATTGTCTATCATTTGCTTCTCATTTAAATAGGAATGATAAAGGGCTCTTAGGCATTGTTCACCCCGATGATGACCCTGTGACTCTATCAGGGGACTAATTCGCGATTGACACCTACAAACGCATAGACATTTTCCACAATGAACTCTTCTCTAAACAGTGCATGGAATACAATTTGTCCAACTTACTAGGGTGTTTTTTGTCAACTTGCTTTATTTACATATTCTGTCTACTGCTGTTGTTCTCGGTTCATCACTTTAATCGAACACTACCCACTTCGCTAGCACCATGTAATCACGTTCACTTTTGAGCAATCAATTTTCATTGATGAGTGTGTCTGTCTCATACTTTAATTCTGTCTCTTTGAAAAATACAATTGTTGCAAATAAAGTCTCCTCTCATAGCTATGCTTAGTATATATTGACTGAGTCTCAAGATAGATTTGTGTAACTATCTTCCATTTAAATAGCATCTTGTTGGTCCCTGCTGCCTTTATATATTGCATCCCTGTCCAACTGTGGTCTACGGATTGCCCCTGGAGTTCCTTTACACACACTGTATACCATAGGCAGTCACATTCTCATAAAGACCCACTACTTCATGCAAAAGCGTCAGCAGCAAATATCTTCCTTTATCGAATCTTATAATAGTTAGGGCCATATGTATCAAGCTAATTAGCATTCGCTAAGGCCGAAATTCTGCGAATTTCGGCCTTTGCGAATGCTAATTTGACAAATGGTATGTATCAAACATGTTTAATGCAAAATAAGGAATTGCAAAATTTGCTATTCCTTATTTTGCGATTGCACTTAAGGAATCGCAAATTTTGTGATTCCTTGAATGCAATGTATCAAACAAAAAGTATCCAAAAAATGCCATTAAGGATTTGCAAATTACCACCAACTTCTAGTTGGTGGTAAGTTGCAAATTCTTTACAAAAAGCTTTTTTCCAAAAAACCAAAGGTGCCATATGACGCCCATACATGCTCTTAGGACATGTATGTGCGCCATATGCCCCCAAATGTCTTTTTCAGGGGTGCAGCAGGGTGTTCTTGAGACACCCCGGCACCCTTGAAAAAATTCCTAATTTGCGATTAGCAAATTGCCCCTTCATTCCTATGGGCCTCCTGGCCCATAGAAATGAATGGGTAGTTTGCGATTAGCAGTTTGCTAATCGCAAATTAGGAATGGGAAGGAATCGCTATTGAATAGCGATTTTGTACATACATACCGTTTTGCGAATTCCAAATAGCGATTCCTTAAAATTCGCTATTTGGAATTCGCAAAACGGAAGTATGATACATATGGCCCTAAGTCCACCATAGGCTCTAATGCATATGTCACCTGAACCACCAGTGGCATGCTGTGCTGTCATTATACTCTTCCTGGATAATCTCCAGCAGTACTTCACAATGCAAAACTGCAGAGCACATGCTCTGGTGAAAGAGACTCTGCCAGCCTAACCTCCAGAAGTACACATATTCCAAATCCCACTCACTGCGTTGCATACTCTCCACTAGGAGAATCTCGGTGCCCTGAAGGACCTCCTGCTGCATATCTCCAGCAGCACACCTTTGGCCTCACCATTCTTCAAGATTGCATGTTCTACTCTAGGAGACCTGTGCTGAATATATCCAGTAGAGCCATAGGCCATCACTCAAATATGAGGTATAAGTGAGGTTCCATTGATATTACAAAGGTCACAGGTGAGGACAGGTAGGACCCCAAGAACAACGCATCAGGCTGAAAATAAATGGAATGGATGGTGCTTCATTCAGTGTGTGAAATTTCTCGACAGTAAGCTGTGAATTCTAAAATAGTGTAAGTGTTTCTTTGGTGTTCACACATTTGAGATGTGTGAGGTGAATGATGTGGTGAATGATAAGTGTTATAGGGAGGTGACATGTGACGTATATTTCATCAATTTAATGATTGCTTTTCAGTGCGGTACCGGGGACACCTCAAGGGAGGTTAGTGTTTCTCTGTTTAGGTGAAAATACACAGCATTTCTGTTCCCCTGAAGTAATTGTCAGAATCTACGAAGCTGCTCTCCCACTGCGGAAAAGTATCTTACGATCACGAATGATGCAAGATCTGGATTACGGTGTTCCATCCCCGCAAACGTTCCATAGCGGTTCACCTGCCATGGAAAGGCTGGCGGGGTTGGATTTTTCTCCCAAGCACTGTGGTTTTGAGTTTGGGGTCACCTGTGGTGCCCCCCTACATTTACCTGCACCATGTGGCGCCCCCCTACATTTACCTGCACCATGTGGCAGGCACTGGTGGTGCCTTTCACGTTGTGCAGGGAAAAGCAAAACCACCTTTTTTCCATTGCGGCATGTGCTGAAGCCAGTATCACCCGCCGCAATGGAAATATTGCCTTTTGCGGCTGCCGTGGTGGTGGCCGCTTTGTAATTTGATATGTGGGACCGCTGCTTAAAAAGCGGGCGTTCCACATCCCCGAGACGATGGCGGACGGACAGAAGTCCGTCCGCCATCGTAATCAGGCCCTAGGTTTCTAGTATCAACCATGTCTAATAAGTAGCTTGTAAGCATTTTGTAAAACCTGCAACACAATTTTAATGTGTCACCTCAAAGTAGTCCTGTGTATGTATTGATACTTTATTGTAAAAGGCTAACATGTTCTGATTTGCCTTACCTTCCATCTGAGAATCTGAATAAGTAATGTGTACATTGTACACAAAGGGGGGCGTGTATGGGTCTCTAACCCTTGCATTACTCCCCAAACAAGACATAGTAATGTAGAAAGAAAAGCACATTTTTGCATGAAAATTATTTTTTCACATGGTACTTCCCATTTTCCTCTGCTAGATTCTGCTGGTATTTTGACTCTGCGCATTGTATTTCATTGGAAAACATAGAGAAAGGTGTGAACTGAATCCTTTGGAGTATTAAATTGTATTTAACCGTACAGAAAGGCCACTTTACAGTTAAATGTGCATGTGCATTGTATTGTAAGGTTGCTACATCAATTGGAACTGAATTTAGAGAAGCTTATCAAATACGTTGCCTATGATTACTTGTCAGTACATTGTATTTAGTTTCTCAGCCACAAGTGCATAACTGACCAGTTTCCTCATGAGATAGCTAAGCAGAAGAGTCTGGAATTGCCCACATAGGGGCTTGCAGCATAGAGCTGGGGGGATAGAGATGTCTTCTGTATTGTCCGAAGAAGTTACCTTTAGAGATGTGAATGACGGACGCTTCAGCAGAACATCCAAAGGTCACTGATGTGGTCAAGAGATTAAATGAAATATAAGGTTTAGACCTGTTTATATAAGAAGCCTGAAATTACGAGTCACCAAAGGAGCTTGGGTGTGAAAAGTCTTGTTATACTAGAGAAGAGAGCAAATGCAGATGTGGAGAGCATCCCATGTTACCGTTAGGTTTATTATACATTGTAAAACTTTGAATTGACCACTCACTTTGAAGGGTTTGGACCATAAGGGAATATACTGTTGTACAACAAAATGCGATGGTCAGTTTGTGCTCTACACTGTGCCCTATCCCTTGCAAGCCACCATCTTTTCTTGTGTTTGTTTACAAGTATGGAGTAACATTTTGAATAGAGATGTATATATGCCAGAGTTTGAGGTACATATGGGGCTTATCAGGAGTTGGCAGTTTTGAGTGTAAGCATGAGCTATATGAGGGTAGTTGACAAGGGTGGGTGCAAACTTTAGTGTATTAGTAGGGATCAAAGAGGAGGTAGGTGGAGAAGAAAGTATGGAGAAAGGGTTCATCTAATTGTGGTGAATTCTCAAGAGGAGTAGGTTTCAAAGTTTGAAGCTGAGGTAGAAGGGGGAGAGACGATTGTTCTAGGATGAGCAGGAACATTGTTGACTGGACATGCCAGTCTTTGAGATGTGGCTGAATAGAGGTGAAGATGAAGTTTTGGAAGTGAGACATTTCAACATTGTCCAGAGTGTCTAGCTCTTGTTTATATGAGTGGAGGTTTATTGTTCTCCATAGTCTGCTGACCTTGCACCATTTGCACAGGAGTGTGCTCATCAGCATTTAGAGGAACGGGTGTGTGTTGTAACCTTGAGCTGTAGTCTTTGAGACTCTGTGGATTAAATGTTCACAAAATATAGTAATAGAAGCGTAAAGGAATTATACATTACTTGAACTATGCCTTGCAGGTATCTCTTCTCCATTATGTAGGTTAAAATATTCACAGTATGTATCTTGTTCTTCCAGTGGGTGCAAAGTCAAAAAGCCAAAGATTAGAAAGTAAAGAATAATGACCCGAACAGAAACACATTTAACAAAATGAAGAGACTCATTTTATTCCAAATAAAAGATAACTCATTTGAGGGAAGACTGAGCTTTAAGACATTAGAAAAACTCTCCACACAATAATTTGAAGGGATGGGTGAGCATTTAATATTAAGAGATCATTTTTGCTCCTTGAGTCACTTAAGTACCAGACACTGTTTCTAGAGCCATATGAGAGGCTTACTTCTTTTTTCTCCATATGATCACCAATTGGGATATAAACAACCAAAAAAACTTGAACACGAAAATTTGACACTGGGTAAATCACAGCGTGTTCGCAAGGGAAAAGTTGCTCAGCCTATTCTTACAACAGCTATAAGTTTCATCATCACCCCTCATTTATCGGTGTGACCTTTGTGTACCACATTTACAAACAAATCAGTTCAAAGGGTGCAGTTTAGAAATAAGGAACAGAATATAAATATTATCAGAAGAAAGAACACACAAGCAGAAAAAAACAATTAATAGCGAAGCTGCGTAATTCATATAAAAAGTTCACAACTTGCAGTATAAGATACCATTTCTATTTGTAAAGTGCATGTTCAACCCCAACAGGGTGTCTTAGCACTGAATAACAGATGTTTATTGTTACCCAACTCAATGGTACTCATTTTATCGACCTCAGATGGATGAAAGGCTAAGTGGACCCGCCAGGATTTGAACCTTTGACCAAGAGGTTGAGCACAGGCCCTTTCAGCGGATGCATTAGTCCACTGAGCCACCAGACCCAGCTATATACAGAACAAAGATTGGCTAAAGAAATAACACGTCCCAAAGGAGTAGAGCGCATCTAGGGCATAAAATGCAATAACATCGATGTTTGAGAGATAAACAATCAAAGACAATTTAACCCCTTCCATGCTGATGACAGAACGGTTCCGTCATCAGCATCGGTTGAGCTGTGCTGATGACGGAACCGTTCCGTCATGACTCCGCCCGCGCAAGGCGGAGTCAGCACAGGAGGAAAATACGCCCCGCACGGAAGGGGTTAACGAGATAAAAATGTTTCAAATATTAATTGTGATCACAATAAATAAAGATCAATCCAAAGAGATGAAAATACCATCCAAAAAAAAGCATAATTCTGATTCAAAAAGACGACAAGTCAATGAACAGAAATCAAAGAAGAAAGCTCAAAGAATAAAAACCATGCAAAGAGCCGAACAAATCTTCAAAAAGTGGTAGGGCCCGATTCCCAGAAGTAAACTGAGACAAAAGTCTAACTTAACAACTTTTGCTATTCTCGAAGGCAATTTACGAGTAGTAAAGGTAGACTTTTGTCTCAGTTAAACCTAAGTTTTGGTCTTAAGTTTAACTTTTTTGTCTCAGTCAAACTTAAGACCAAAACCTAAGCTTAACTGCAAATGGTGTGAGTTTGCCAAAAACTGAGTGTCTTTAGGTCAATGTGTTAAATATATTTCTTTGTGTGTACTGGCCCACGATTAGCATATTGGAGCCTACCACCAACAAAGCAGTGCTGGAAACTGTACACATAAATTACTTTTTATTTTGATCTTAATATCCAGTCATCATTTACAGATTCATTTATTTCCCTGCCACTGCATGTTAAAATAAAATGGAACAGTTCAGAAATATGAAACATTTTATGCACTATCCAACAGAGCTTGTAGAGAACTAAGCATAATATGGGGGAAATTTGAAGAACTTGGGGAGGCGGAGTGATATTTTAAAAATTACTTTATATAAGAGAAATAACTGGAGTTACAGTGTTTAATATAGTAATTTTGCATGGACTTCAAAATTCGATGCATGTTAAAATAAAATGAGGAAAGTTCAGAAATATGAACAATTGTATGCGCTCCCTAACTGAACCTATAGAAAACTGGGAATGATATGGGGGAAATTTGATGAATTTAAGGTGGTGTGGCAACATCTTGAAAAATAAGTTATATAAGAGACATAACCAGAGTTACAGTAAATGGGATTAACACAGAAAATACAAAAGAAAAGGACTCAAACACTTCTATTAGTCATGGATTATAACATATCTATAACTTGTCAGGATAAAAACAAGATTTACTTGCTAAAATAATACCATTATTTATTATACCACTGTCGTATAGAGTAGAATAAGAGACAAATAAGAGAGTGCTACAGTAGGAGCTAAATTAGGTATATAGCAACATTTTGGGGCCAAAATAATTGTAATACAGTAATAGTGTGTCCAAAATATCGACAACTAAAATACTTTGCGGCTGATTATGAGGTCTGTGGGTCCGACACCAAATTCACATCGGTGTCGAACCCACCGACATCTATCGCTGAGATCCGCCTGCCGCATTACGAAGCAGCGGGAGGCGGGACCGTCCACGGTGCATAAAACGGGCTCAAGGAGCCTGTTGGTGCGTCGGAATGACAACATTATTTCTTAATGCCGATAGATCAGCCATTGGGATTATGCTGTCGGTTTCTGACAGCCATTCCATGCTGTCGTTTTCCGCCCACTGCACAAGCGGCCATAATGAAATGGATGTTTGCGACCACCCTATGGATGGTAGCTTTCAAATTGGGATGTCAACACGGCTGACCTGTGGTCGGACAGTTCCAAACCGATATGTCTGTGCAGCAGCATAATCAGCCCCTTTGTATGTAAGCTACAAAAATATAGAAAACAAATACAGCGGATAATAGTATAATTAGAAAAATATATATATACATATATTAATGAATAAGCCAAAATAAAAGTTATACATAAATTTATATTACATAGTAGTAAGTAACAGAGCTTATAAAGCGCCTGGTTACACTAGCCAGTGTGTCCCCGCGCTGTACCACTGAGGAATCCATCCTGGCCTGTTCCTGTGAGGCGCCCACTCCTGGGCACCCCAAGGTGAAGCCAGGCATCCTTAGCGATTAGGGCCAGTGTTTAGATTAAGCAAGCTATTGCCCAGAGTTGCAGAGTGGGACCCATGATTAGAGTAGGCACCATGGCGAGAATTATCGGGTCCGTGGACATTGAGCTTAATTTAACTTCCCACTTATATCTTCTACAAACACAGCAACCTAGTACTAAGTTAAAAAAGCATAATTAAATTAAAAAAAATAAAAATAAAAATGACTAACTACACATAGCAATTAGACAATCATAACAATGATACCTTTTAATAATACAATAGCTCATATATAATAAGTTAGTTAAAATGATATTGATATAAATATTCAAAATGTAATATAAAGGAAAATATATTGTATTCCATGATAATAAAAAAATGATATTATTTAACTAAAAAACAGTAGTCATACATGCTGCATTTTGTCTCACTATATTCTTGAACTGGCAATATTTTGACCAAATATTCTTGTATCATGATATAAACTCTTTGATATTTTGACAGAATACCAAATTAGAATACAAGGATTCTCTGCTAGCCGGTGCATTGATGGGTAATTTGAATAATGTGCTAATTATCCAAAATTCAGTAGCTAGGAATTTGGTCAATCTACTGCTCAAAATGTATCACAACTACCATGAAACATTTGATTATGACAAAAACTATGAGAGAAAGGGTGGCATGACATCTTTTGGAACAATCTCTTAGATGGTCTATAATAGATTAACTTCTATCATTCTGAAAGTTTGTTAAGTAACACATTTATGGTTGAGAGTAGTGTGTTTCTTGAATAACTCAGTTGCGGATTCATATCTTCAGTGCTCAATACAAATGAATATCATATTAACAATTTTTAATATTGTGTTTTTTTAATTTAATGTATATCCATTTTCTTCTGATTTTCCTTCTCTTGCATCTATGTTGTGCATGGTTTTACCTATTCTTTTCTGTTTCTATCTTTTGGTTGTATTCCTTTCTTTCTGCTCTTCCCTTCATTGTTGATTTTAGGTCTTGACTATTCTATCACGTAAGTGATAAATAGACGAGAGTATAGAGGGCAAACCAAGCTCTGAAACCACCAGGTGGATTACGTCGAGTGCATGTGCCCGTGCACGCGCTTGCCGTTTGCTCCCCCGAGCCGCGTTGCATCATCGCATTAATCAGCCCTCCTCCAAAGACTTGTTTACAGTGCTGCCAGCCTATCGCGTGCCCGCCACATTAAACTTCAAGAAAAGGCTGCCGCTCCGCTGCATCAGTCGTCAAAGGAATGCTCCCCGCCCCCACCACAGCAATGCTTTTTTCACTGCCGGTTATACTAGGGCACATAGAGCCATCTCACCTCCCGATTACACTAACCACACAGGATCATGGCTACAATACAGTATGCAGACTGTAGAAATACTGACTTGATCCTAGCCGTAACTTTTTAATTCCACCCGCATGATCACGCTTATGACAGTCTTAAGACCTTGAGGTTCCTTGTAGCGATACCTGCACAATAATACCGATCCTTGCTTGGCAACACGGGGCGCTTTGCCCAATACCACATTTCCTTGCATATGGTATCAAGTGAGTTATAACCACTGCGGTTCACTACTTGAAACCCACATCAGCGCCATTGAATAACCGTCCCCTCCTTCTCTTCCTGCGAACCCTGATTCCTGTTGGACCAAACAACGTGAATATCACTCTCGTAACTATATATAAAAATGTCTTCTTTCTCAAATAATTGTCCTAAATGGAATGTTCTTTTGTGTTTTATGTGCCATGCTCATGTGCTACTATTTCAATCTTATTCTCCATATAAATGCTTATTTTCATTGTTACCGATCCATGGTACTAAACGCAAACTTTTTCACCTTGCATGTGCCCGCCGCATCTGACTTCAAGGAAAGGCTGCCGCTCCCCCGCCCGCCGCATCAGTCGTCAAAGGAATGCTCCCTGCCCCCCGCCACAGCAATGCTTTTTTCACTTCCGGTTATACTAGGGCACATAGAGCCATCTCACCTCCCGATTACACTAACCACACAGGATCATGGCTACAATAGAGTATGCAGACCGTAGAAATACTGACATGATCCTAGCCGTAACTTTTTAATTCCATCCGCATGATCACGCTTATGACAGTGTTAAGACCTTGAGGTTCATTATAGCGATACCTGCATGATAATACCGATCCTTGCTTGATCTCACCAACACGGGGCGCTTTGCCCAATACCTCATTTCCTTGCATACGGTATCAAGTGAGTTATAACCACCATGGCTCACTACTTAAAACCCACTTCAGCGCCATTGAATAACCGTCCCCTCCTTCTCTCCCTGGGAACCCTGATTCCTGTCGGACCAAATGACGTGAATATCACTCTCGTAACTAACTGCCTAGGGGTTCCTATTTCCTCTCTGTTTACATTTCCCTCCCCCTCGCGCTTTCTTTTCTCTCCCTCTCTCGGCCCTTTGATGCTTGTTATCTTACTCTTGCGGAGCGGCTCCCATTGTACTGAGGCCGATTTCAGCCACTCCAGCAGACTCATGGTGGCGGGGCGACATAAAATGCGTTCATTCAAGGCTTATGTATTCACACAGCTGCTCCCGCTGCACAAAGGGGAGGGGGCAGGGAGAGTCAGGTGGGTGAGCAACGTAGATAGCATAATGGCAGAACCCAGATCCTGCATAATCGCAGGTGCGTGAGGCTTGCATAGACGCAGGCACTGATTGCGTACTTTGTGCTCTGAGTTGTCTCAGTGACTACCATTCATCTATACATCCATCCGTGTATCCACTCACTCATCCATGCATCCATTCTTCCTACCACCCATCCATCCATCCATTCCTCCACCCACCCATCCATCTGACCGTCCATCCATCCATCCATTCGTCCATGCATCCACTCACTGATCCATTTATCATCCATCCACTCACTGATAGATCCATTCATCCATTCAACCTTCCATCCACTGACTGATCCATCCATCCACTCACTGTTCCATCCATCCACTCACTGATCCATCCATCCACTCACAGATCCATCCATCCATCAATACATCTACTCACGGATCCATCCATCCACTCACGGATCCCTCCACTAAATGCCACAGCACCACTGAACGCCAAAGCACCACTGAACGCCAAAGCACCACTGAACGCAACAGCATCACTAAACGCAACAGCATCACTAAACGCAACAGCATCACTCAATGTCACAGCATCACTCAGCACCACTCAATGCCTCAGCACCACTCAATGCCACAGCACCACTCAATGCCACAGCACCACTCAATGCCACAGCACCACTCAACACCACAGCACCACTCAACACCACAGCACCACTGAATGCTACAGCATCACTCAGCACCACTGAATGCCACAGCATCACTCAACGCCACAGCATCACTTAATGCCACAGCATCACTCAACACCACAGCATCACTCAACACCACTCAATGCCACAGCACCACTCCACGCAACAGCACCACTCCACGCCACAGCACCACTCCATGCCACAGCATCACTCCACGCCACAGCATCACTCCACGCCACAGCATCACTCCACGCCACAGCATCACTCCACGCCACAGCATCACTCAACGCCACAGCACCACTCCACGCCCCAGCAACACTCAACGCCCCAGCACCACTCAATGCCCCAGCACCACTCAACGCCCCAGCACCACTCAACGCCCCAGCACCACTCAACGCCACAGCATCACTCAGCATCACAGCATCACTCAATGCTACAGCATCACTCAGCACCACTGAACGCCACAGCATCACTTGGCACCACTGAACACCACAGCATCACTCAGCACCACTGAACGCCACAGCAGCGCTCAGCACCACTGAATGCCACATCATCACTCTGTGTAACCATTCAATTCAACAACTGGTTAAAATATTTTCTCTCAATGTTTTAAGCTTTATTACAAATGTCACCAAAAAAATGTTAATATTTCACTTCTGTTCTTGGATTTTCGTCACAATAAAATACAATGAATATAATCTTCCCAAAAGTTATTTACAAAGTTTAAGCTATTGCCATTATAAATTACAATAACTTTTATTTAAGTATTAATTATTTTAAAAAAATAAAAGCAATTGTTATTTGTAATATCAACACATCTAAGTCATGTAAATACAACACCTATTACATTACAAATGCTATAGATGTCACATTTGCGAAAGTTAAAACTATTGGCATTGTAAATGACAAAGCTATTAATTTCGCTATTTTCAAAACCAACACATAAATAAAAAAATTGTCATTTACAATACCAATAGCTCAAACTTTCCTAATGCGAGACCTATTGCATTGCAAATGCTTGTTAAATCACTTCTTGTCTCTTGATGTTTCCTTTTTTAGGTTTTGCCTGCACAGTGCTTACGCTGTGCTTGTGAATTCTGTTGTATTAAATATATCTTAAAAGGGACTTACAGCCCATCTTCACTTCTTATTGGTCCTTGTGCTTGTCACTTTACTTTTCCTCATTGTGATTTGTTGAAGGCATTCTATTTCCTGTTCTTCCGTTTGTGTTTCTCTCATTAGTTTTCTGTTTGTACTGTGTTCATCCACTTGGTGGAACTTCTTTTAAGTATCTCAAGCAATGAACGAGAAAACAAAATAAAACCTGACAAGACCTAGGCCCAGATGTAGGTAAAATAGATTTACCGATTTTTAATTTTTCCGAATTCTACCGATTCGGTAATTAAAAATCGGTAAATCTAAGGGGTGGATATATAGGAACATCCAGATGTTCCTTTTACCGAATCGGTAAATATCTGTATTTACCGATTCGGTAAATACCGACCGGTAATGCCCCATTCATTCCTATGGGCTTTGAAGCCCATAGGAATGAATGGGGGCATTACCGGTCGGTATTTACCGAATCGGTAAATACCGATTTTGACAAGGGTGCAGGGGGTGTCACTTTGACACCCTCTAGCACCCCCAAAAAAGATTCGGGGGCCATGTGGCAGGCATACCTGCCCTAAGGGCAGGTCTGCCTGTCATATGGCACAGGTGTGCATGCACACATGTGCATGCACACCGGAATCGGTATTTTACCATGAAGTTGGACTTCATGGTAAAATACCGATTCTGTAAGGCTTGTGAGACTCAGAAGAGTCCCACCTACATCTCATTGTTACCGAATCGGTAAAAATACCGATTCGGTATTTTACAGATTCGGTAAATTTACCGATCGGTAAATTTACCGAATCTGTAAAATATGTGGCCCTACATACCATTTTGTGAATCTCGGTCGGTAACGGCCGAAAATACCGATTTTCGGCCGTTACCGACCGACCTACATCTGGCCCCTACACCCTTGCTTTAAAGTGACAGCGCTGCCTTAGTGCCGTGGGCTCAGTGAGCTGTTATTGTCTTGGGGGAAATCCTCTGACGGGCCTTTTATTCCTTCTCCGCACCCCGAACGAGCGAAGCATGCACTACCTCGGAGTGCCTCTAGGGCGCACAAGCCAGGACCTACTTGAGTGCTTTTGTCATTGCGTGACCTCCACCGTCCCCCCGGGCACAAGCAGGCATCCACTTCAGTACTTGTTTACTGTTTATACAAACTTCGTCCCGGTGAGTCTGTGTGAGGTAGTTGGAGCCCAGGGCTGAGGCCAGCCATAATTTCTATGAATGGCACCAGTGCTGGTGAGTAAGCTAATGTGGGTGGGCATTGGCTTGTTATAATTGTTCTTATAGTTCTTTTTTTTTGATTTCAGTAATTTTTTATTGAAAATTATATTTACATGGTGCGTGACATATACATGGGGAGTAATTTGAGTAACAGACAGATGGAAAAAGAAAACACCGGGGGAGGGGGGGTTGTCAAATCAACAGTAACATAAGTCCATCATCTTGGCATTTAATACTTCTGACTGTGGCTGCTCAGTTCTGGCAGTGTGTTCGTGCTCTCTTGTGGGTAGCCTTTCGGGTTTTTCCCCCGTCCCCCCCCGATCTCTGTCCGATTGTCTCTCGCGCGGTTGTTGGTTCCCAACTCCCACAGTGGCTAAGAAAGAGAGAGAGTGGAGAAGCACAGGGTGGGAGGAATAGGTAGAGTGCTGTTTAGGTGCCGTGTCTTGTTATCATTCTATGACTCAGTTGGGGCTCCTGTGGCTCCTGTGGCTGCGTTGCTTGTTGCTGCGGCTATGGCGGCTTGTGTAAGGACATGTAGTTGTCTAGCGAGAGCCACATTTCGCACTTCTTGTGTGTCAGTGGTGTGTGTTTGGCCGTTATGGTGTCTGCTCCCCTTAGGAATGTAACCCAATTGAACCATGCTTTGACTGTGGCTTTCGCTGTGTCCTTCCAATTGTTCAGTACTGTCTTGACTGCTGCCGTCAGCAGCAGGTCTATCAGGTCCCTGTCCTCTTTGGTTTTGATTGAAGGAGCCATAAACCCTGTGGCCAGGCTTTGGAACTCAAATTTAAGTGAGGCGCCTTTTATGTCGTTTATCAGTGTGCCTATCGTGTTCCAGAACTTCTTGACCTTGGTGCAGTGGAACAGAAGTGTTTGTTTGTTACAGTTCCAGCAGGAATCGCTTTCTCTGATTCCTATGGATGCTAGGCGGGCGTGGGTCCAGTACGCTTTGTGTATCAGCCAGAATTTGGTTTGGTCTAGGGTAGTAGTTACTTTCTTTCTCGACGTGGATGTCCAGAAGTCGTTTTTTTCTTCCTCGCTGAGCTCCCTGTATGCTATGACCTTGTTGTTAAGTTTGGTGGGTTTAGGGCTTTGTAGAGGTGTACTACCTGGTGTCCCAGTTTGTTTAGGTTGATCGCGTACTGCAGGATTGAGGGTGTGTGTTTGTTGAGGTCTGCCTTGCTGATCGCCACTTTGATCTTCAGGAAGTTGTGTAGTTCGATGTTGTCAAGTTTGTGTTCTTCTTTGAGTGTGTCGAATGTGGTATGTGAGCCTTGCTGTTGTAGTTGGCTTACTGCGGAGATGCCATGTTTGTACCAAGAGTGCATGTCCAGTGTTCTGTCTCTGTATTTAATTCTGGGGTTGTACCATATGGACTCCAGCTGGGAGTTCTTCACGCTTGTCTCTAGTAGCCTGTCTATCTTGAAGAGGGCTTTCCTAGTGTTCCTTAGTATGGGGTTGTGTCTAATTGCGGGGTGTTTGGTTGCGGTGAGTAGGGCGATGGGTTCCATGCCTTTTAGTAGTCTTCTCTCTAGCGAGAGCCAAACCGGGATGTAGTCTTGTTTACGGGTGAACCAGTGTAGTCCTTGTTTCGCTATGCATGCGGTTTGGAATGTTTTAAAGTTTGTTATGTTGAGGCCTCCCAGGCCCTTGGCTAGTCTAAGCTTTTGTGGGCTGAGTCTGGGTTTCTTCCCCTTCCATAGGAAGGTGTTGAATAATTTGTCCAGTTTTTTATGGAAGTCCGCTGTGTTGATCAGTGGGAGCATGTTAAGCAAGTAGTTTACTATCGGTGTGAGCATCATCTTGACAGTCTACACCCTCCCCCACCATGTAGTGAACTTGGGTGACCCCCCCTCTATCCTTTCCTTGATTTTCCGTAGTATTTCCTGTTCGTTCTGGTCTAGTGTGGACCTGAGATCCCTCTCGAAAAGGAGGCCCAAGTATTTAATGGACTTTTTTTGCCATGTAAGTCCTGATGCGCCTAGTACTGTCTTCGTGGTGTGGATATTTAGGGGTTTGCACTTTGATTTTTCTCTATTTAGCTTGTATCCTGACACGTGTGCATACTGTTCTATGGTTTCCATAAGCGCTTTTATTGACGTCTCTGGGTTTTCAGTTATTATTCGGACGTCATCTGCGTAGGCAGCTAGTTTGAAAGTTTCTCCTTCTATTGGTATCCCCGCTATGTCGGTGTTTGTTCTTATCATATTGAGCAGTGGCTCTATCGCTAGGAGAAAGAAGGCCGGTGAGAGTGGGCATCCCTGTCTGGTGCCGCGTTCTAAGCAGAGTAGTTCGGATGATCCCCCGTTAACTACTACGCGTGCTCTGGGTTCGTTGTATAGGGCTAGGACCATCTTCCTGTAGTTGGGTCCCAGTCCGAATTTCTGCATGCACTGGTCTCGGAATGGCCAGAATACTCTGTCAAAAGCCTTTTCTGCATCCAAGGCTATCATTACAGCAGCATTGTTACTTTTGCTGGTGTGGTTTATTATATGTGCGTGTATCAAGAGGGAGAGAGAGGACCAGATAGCTAGTCCAGATCCCCGGTTTATATGTACAGTTAATCAAAAAAGGACTAGCTGGGATGGGGTTGGTATGATATTATATTATAATCATAATAGTGACTCAGTATTGTTTTGTCAGAAGGAGATGGCACCTGTTGGGTGTCTTTAGAAAGCCCTCACCCACCAACCTAGTTGGTGGCATGCTTCATCATCGGGCCCACCCAGTGACACCTAGCGTGTCCCGGGTGTGCTACGACGCCTGACTACAGCGGAGCAGGTATGTCACTGTGTGTGCGGTGAAGGGTGTTAAGTAAGTGAGTTTAAAACGGCTTGGCGGGGGTCCCAATACCCAAAGGGTAAGAACACTTTATTAAATGGGCCTCCGCCAGCGGTTAAAAATAAGGCAGTGGGACGTTAGAGGCGGGTTACGACCTCCTACGTCCTTTGATGTGTCAACATGTTTCAGCCAGTGCCTTATCTGTAATCTGGCTGTGCCTCCTTCGCAGAACCGGTTCTGCGAAGGAGGCACAACAGGTCCCACGCCGGCTCTGACCAGAAATCCTGGTCAACCCCATGCCACTTCAATAACCTTGAAGCCAGACCTACCTAAAATTAGCGTGATCTTGAGAAGGGAATCCCCCCTCTCACAGTTAGATACACTTTAGGGCGTGTAGACACATAGCCTGCACTACACAACCCCTATTTTAACTACACACACTTTTTATCAGTCCTGAAGAAAGCCAGATTACAGATAAGGCACTGGCTGAAACATGTTGACACATCAAAGGACGTAGGAGGTCGTAACCCGCCTCTAACGTCCCACTGCCTTATTTTTAACCGCTGGCGGAGGCCCATTTAATAAAGTGTTCTTACCCTTTGGGTATTGGGACCCCCGCCAAGTCGTTTTAAACTCACTTACTTAACACCCTTCACCGCACACACAGTGACATACCTGCTCCGCTGTAGTCAGGCGTCGTAGCACACCCGGGACACGCTAGGTGTCACTGGGTGGGCCCGATGATGAAGCATGCCACCAACTAGGTTGGTGGGTGAGGGCTTTCTAAAGACACCCAACAGGTGCCATCTCCTTCTGACAAAACAATACTGAGTCACTATTATGATTACAATATAATATCATACCAACCCCATCCCAGCTAGTCCTTTTTTGATTAACTGTGGTTTATTATATGGCAGAGCAGTCTAGTGTTGTCATAGGACATTCTGTTTTTAAGGTAGCCTACCTGCGAGCAGTGTATAAGCTTAGGCAAGTATGTGTTTAGTCTGGTCGCTGGAATTTTCCCATAAATCTTGCAATCTACGTTTATGAGTGAGATTGGCCTGTAGTTTTTGGGATGCTGTGTATCCTTGCCTTCCTTGGGTATAACTATTATGTTGGCTTCTGCCATTGTTGATGTCATGCTCCCGTTGTTGACGCAGTTTGTGAGTACGTTTGTCAGCGTGGGTTTGAGTATCGGTAGGAAATGTTTGTAGAACCTAGCAGTGAATCCGTCAGGACCTGGGGCTTTGTTGTCTTTGAAGCTGGCTACTGCTCTCTCTATCTCCTCGCCTGTGATGTTTGATTCTAGCATTTCTCTCTGGGTGTCAGTTAGTACTGGCGTAGTGATGCATTCCAGGAGTTCCTTACCCCCGTGGCCGCCCAGGGTGGTGTCTCTTTTGTAGAGTTGCTCATAGAATTCTCTAAATGCATTGAGTATCTCCTTGTTAGCTGTCTGGGATTTGTTATTGCTATCTCTGACTGCTGCTATCGAGTGTTGTTTCTGTTTGCCCTTGAGGTAGGTCGCTAGGGCCTTCCCTGCTCTATTGGCGGTACATAGATTTATGGCTTTGTACTTGTTTATCCAGGTTCCCGCCCTTTCGCTTAGAATTCTGTTTAGTTTGTATTTCCTTTTTGTTAATGTGAGTGTGTTCCTATCTTCTAGGTTGGCTATATGTCCCGTTTCGAGGTTTTTTATCTCCTTTTCTAGGTCCGAAATCTTTTTGTTCCTCTCTCTGTTTAGCCTGCCTTTCATGTTGAGTATTTTGCCTCTGATCGTGGCCTTTAGGGCATCCCATAGGGAGTTCCTGTCCATTTCTGGGGTGTCGTTAATTGCTAGGTATTCTTTTATTGCCTTGAATTGTTCTTATAGTTCATGTGTAAATCTTACGCAATGCTAATCACCTCAAATTCTAGCATTTCGATGCATTGCTTGGTGGCTGATTAGCTCATATAGGTGACTCATCTGTACATGTCTTTGTGTTTTCTCTTTTACTTTTTAAATAAATTAACTGTAGCGTGCATTATTCTCCTGAGTTATTTAAACCCACCAATCCCTCTTGTTGACATGCCATCCACTTTATGGCATACTTGGGCTACCCAACTCTGGAACACAATGTTACGGGTTTCCCATGTCAGAGCAACCTGACTTGACTTTTGTTCAGACATGTGCCTCAAATTTACTACGAAAAATGAGGCTTCACTCAGCAAAGAACATCTTTTATTTTTAGTTTGCACGTATACTGAATGCTGTACTTGGTGCAGCCTCTTGTTATAAAGTATATTACTTAGCAATAAGTGTTTTATTAAAGACGTTTTTCCAGCCACTTTCTGCATGTTCATGACCCTATCTGCTGACCAGAAAGCCTGATGAGGGCGGATTGGGGTGCATGGCAGTTCTTTTGCAGAACAGATGTTCGAGGCACCTCGTTCAGTGATTATAGGGGCATTCCCAGCTGCATCCGTGAATGCAGCTGTCGGATGCTTTTTAACCTCGACGGCTCGGGAATCCGCTTTCCTAGCAGCTCAGAACATGGCTCTCAGTGCTGCTGGAGGCAGACGTTCACCAGCGGGGACACTATTCTATCAAGTGCAGGAGAGATGGAACTGTAGCAGCTGCTCCCCGTATCCATGCTGCAAGGAACATGTGTGTACAGGGATTGAGGGGCCTGTCACACCTGCCTGGAATATGCTCAAGTAAAATGCACTGCTCCGCGGCACTGTTAGGGAGCTTCCAGGCCCTCTCCAAAACAAAATTAAGAAAGAAAATGAAATCTTTTTTTGTAGGTAAAATAAAGAATTATATGCGCAATTTCAATTGTTCCTGGCAGTGAAGGGGGCTACTTTTTAGGTTTTGCGATGTGCGTGTGATTAGGATTTGCCTGCACTGCCCCTTACATTACACAACTGCTCACCAACTTCAAACTTTCCCCCAAAATGTATTATTAATCACATAGGCGAAACAATGCATTTATGTAAATGTAGTAGTATTTGTATAGCGCACCGATCGACCCCCGAAGGGGTATGTCAGGCGCTTGTACACATACTACTGTGGAACCCTGAAGCCAGACATCCTAGCATTGTGGGGGCCGTTGTGGAGATTAAGCAAGCTATTGCCCAGAGTTGCAGAGTGGGACCCATGATTGGAATAGGCATCGACGCGAGAATTATCAGGTCCGTGGAAATTGAGCCCAAGTCCCGCGGAGGCGGGAATTGAACCCTGGTCCTGGGCTAGACCTCTGCATCAGGGTCTGCCACTCTAACCATTGAGCCACACTTCTCCACGTTTACCAATGCTTGTTCCTCCTTTCTCTTCTATGTCCCTCTTTCCTTCTTTGTTTTCTTTTGCACCCTGTCCTTCCCCTCTCTCCTGCAGCGCCTCTCCCGACCGTCACATCTTTTCTCTCCTCTTCTTCCCCCTCTTTCCCTCGCCTCGCCCCTCCCATACGCTTATCGCCACGGCTGCTCTTGGCCAGAATTGCATTCGATGACTGCTGTATCCCGACATCTTCCCTGACTTGGTGTTTTCTTATCAGGAATTTAGAGAGAGCATTTAAATGGAAAAAGAGATCCCAGACAGGTAATACGAGGTCGGAAAAGGATTCTGTCTGTCAAGCCGTATCGCTCCAGGCTTCCCGCCTCATTTCGTGACACTATCCCTGCAAGCAGAGACCCGCATCCACTGCACAGCGCAGCACTGAACTCCCCGCGCTTCCGCCGACTGCCGGTGTGACCTTCAAGCAATCGTCGTATTTAAGTTGAAGAGAACTGTTCTAGTGGATGATTGCTAGGACAAAATGGGAGCACTTTGCTTGCATGGTAAATTGCACCATCCTCCATGAAAAATGTCTTCTTTTGAAGTCCTTTTAATCCGAATTTATTTTAAAGCTGGTAGAGAAGCAATATCTGCTACGCTGAAAATATCACTTCTTGGAGCCTGATTTAGTGGTGGTTCCTGACGCTGCGAGGGAGCAAATCATTGTAGTGCCCGTTTTCACAGTAGTGTGGATTATGGTTTAAACACCGGTAGTGCAGTCCCTCTGGATTAGCCATTCAGGTTTGAAAAAGAGAGATAAACAGGTACAAAAGGGTATCTAAACAGTTTGCACAGGTTACGACAAATTTCAAAACGGTAAATATGGGACAAAAACTTAGTTATGAACATGTCCAAACAATCAATGTGTCTCGGAGATTTTACACTCAATGTAGCGCTTAACTATAAATAACGCCCTTTTCTACAATTTAGCACAGGCAGACGTGGCTTTAGAAGAGTCCATGCAAACTGAACTTCTTCCTCCTCCACTGTTGCAAAGGATGGATTCAGCCACAAGGAAATGCCTCCGTGGACAGGCTATTTAGTCTACTTGCCCATTCAGTTCTTGGCTTCTCAGTAGCAAATCATTTTGAGAGGCTACAAGATGGATTCCATATCTCTGCTCTTCTAACCACAGGTCTCTCTTCATATAAGTCACATGAAATGGGATGAAATTACTACCGTGCTAATAGCCTTGCAATCCTTGACCCCTCTTTGAAGAGTCAACCTTATTGGGTTGAAAGGGGAATTCAATGTCTGTGCGTATTTGATTATTGGTCTTGTTTGAAGAGAGAGTCTTCAGAAATAAGTGTCTTCATTCATTCAGGTTCAAACCGTGGCCTCCCTTTTAAAATATGTACCAGACGTGTTTCTTAATGCCCACTCCATCTCCAGTTCCTCTTTGAATGGATTGGCTCTGAGAGCGACCGGATTGAAGTCTCTTTTCATTCCCAGTCTTCAGCCTCTATTGAATGGAACCAGTTATGGAGAGAGAGAGGAAGCCTATTTTCATCCTCATTCGTCCTACTCCTCGAAAATCCGCAAAATAATCTGCAGAATGCCTCAATATTCATCACTCAGCCCCATGCTCTTCAATGCATACATGATTCCTCTGGCAAAAGTCATCAACATACACAACTTCAACATCTTCTCCTACACAGATATCAAACAACTCATACGCTCCCTCTTGGACAAGACCCCAACACAAAAAACAAAGTTCACGCCTGCATAACCTGAAGTCGCTAACTGGATGAAAGTGAACTGTCTCAAGCTCAGTAACAACAAGACAGCAGTAGTAAACTTTGGCAGCAACACCTCACCATGGGACTCTAACTAGTAGTCGGCTGAATTTTGACCCACACCCAAAACCACTCCAGAAACCTCAGAATAATAATCAACAGCAGCAGACTGGACATGACTGCACAAGTCAACGCCATCACTAAATCCTGCTTCCACACTCTGAAGATGTTGAAGAAGATTTTTCAATGGCTCCCAAACAACACTAGAAAAACACCACTTGTGCTCTAGTCACCAGCAAGTTGGACTATGGGAACACTCTCTACACTGGAATTACCAAGCAACTAAATAGAAGGCTAAAAACCATCCAGAACTTGGCAGCTAGACTCATCCTGAAACTCCAACACAGAACCCACATCACACCACACCTCAGGAAACGACACTGGCTCCCTATACACAAATATGCTCAATACAAACTATTCAGACACAAATTCAGGGCACTAAACAACTCAGGTCCCACAGACCTGAACAGTCATGTCTTCCACCAGCCACCCACTCTGCTTTGCAGGATTCCTATTCGCATACATCTCACAAAATATACAAAACCTGATCAGGTAGACAATCTCTCCTCTCGGGCTTTACTCCTAGGCCAACAGTGTTTATATACCACTTCCGAATCAACGCCAGCCTCTTTCCTAAAATAACATTTGCCCATTACTAGTATTCTGTAAAATCATAAAAGTTATTATTGAGGTATTGGGAGCCTACAATATATATGCCTACAAGCACCACTGCTACCCTTGTATTCTGCCCGCTGCAGCCCCAATTCCAAACATCCACGCCTCGTGATTTAGGAGGCATAAATGGAAGAGAGACACATTAGCATGGCAGTAATATAACTCCTCCCAGATGTGCGGGTGAAGCCCCTCTGCCCACGGCGTTCTTTGTGCAACCTCAGCTACCCCCCCCATATTGGGTAATCAGAGGTCTTAGCTGGTGCATAACAGACGCAGTTTATTTGAAAGCATAAAACATAAACATCACATTTTACATGGTCCTTCGTACGCTCCATGATTTCAACAGTGCATCACGTCTATAAAATTATCACTCTGATGCATTCTTGCATTTTTTACACTCCTTACAGCACATCCAGCACAGCCCCCTGTGTGACGGCCCCTATCTAGTGCTTGCGGACTCCAGGCTACCCTTGCAACGGTAATTTGAGTGGGTGGCTGACAGGCCCGACCTTTGCTGAAAGTGCGGTGACTGCCTACTGCTGACCATAAGCTGGCCAAAACGCCTGCTCCCTCAGTGCCTGTGTCAAAAGGCATGCCAATGATACTGTTTTTGTGGCTCGTCTACCTAGGCTACTGTGTTTCTTGTCTATTTTGTGCTGTTTCCGCTTCTCCTTTCCCCCAACTTGCAGCTGCGATGCCCGCTCTTCGGTGTGGGTGGTTGGGCCAATGTTGGGCGGTCAATATATGGCTTTCTTGACCTTGCCCGTTTCCTTATCCCCCTTTGCCCATGCCAAGCCCCTTGGTTCAATGGTGAGTTCAAAGCCTGCCGGCCAATCACCTGCCCCATTCATCCTTGGTGCCAGGCTCTTTTTGCAGGCATTTTGTGTTGCTCTGTGAGGCCTGCCCTCGGGAGACGTTCTTCGTGGGCCTCCCAAGGATCAGGCCTCGCCACGTGGCCACCACCATTACTGTCTGCCATAATGTGGAAGCTGCAGTGCTGAGCTTGCAGTACCCAAGAGATTCCCTCCTACTGTCATGCAGGTGACAGGGACAACCCTAGGATTTCTGCACACTCTTGGCATATGTATGGTACTCAGGGTCAGAGCTACCATTGATGCAAGAAATGCAGTGGCATTCGGGCCCAGGTGGGCGAGGGATGCACTTTCCTCTAATTTATAGCTGTGTTCCTTGCTTGCATTAGAGACCATGGTTCTCTTGCAACACCAGTTGACCCCTAAGAGATCCATCATAAGTGGGGTTCAGTGGGTGATAGTCATACTCACAATGAAGGAGTTAATTCTAGGGATTAACTAGAACCTCAGGTCGGTTGGTGCTTTTGCTCCCACTTTGGGCCTCAGTGAATGCCACAAATTCCGGCTTCTGCCTAATGTCCATTTTCTGCATCCCGCACTGGTGTTTCTAGGGTTTTCCTGAGGCATGTGGAGGAGGAGGAGGCAAAGGAGGAACACTGCCCACTCTGAGATGTCGGATCCGCCCTACCTTCTCCTAGTCCTCACCACCACCTGTTATAGAACTGCACCCATTGCAGTAAGGGTAGAGCATAGTGGCAGAGGCTGGGCTTCACCAATCACCTTTGGTAGATCGGGGGAATTCCCATCTCTTCCTTTAAATTTGACAGTTACAGTGGTGGAAGTTCATTCGGAGAAGTCTGTTGCTATTAACAGCTATAATCAGAAATCAGATTGCATTGCTGTGTAGATACAATTACATGCATACAACTGAATTTTACATTTCTTGAGGTGAATGGCCCTGTATCCTTGTACTAATATGCCAGCAGCAGAGGGGACGAGAATAGAACAGTAACTAACAACGTCTAAAATGTACCTACTTTGTCCTCAGTTACGATTTTGATTTGTGGTATTTAAATATCAAACTCGGTGTAAATAACAACACATTGGGGTGAGGAATTTTCTGGGGTTGTAAAATGCCATATTTTGTAATAATACCGAATTAAAATCTGGAATTGTATGCGGGCTTGATGTCTTCGGATGTACTGGAATTTACAAAGCATTTTTCTCTCAATAAATTGTAGCAGGTTTAATATCCTCAAATTTACCTGGGGGAACATGCCAGGGTGGGCGTTTACCCTGGTCCCGGCGCATCTAGGGCGCTGCCCAGTAATTGAGATTTAGTGGTCACTCCTAACGGGAGCCTTTATCGAAGCCGTAGAAAACAGGGTGGTTTGCTTCATGTCCTTTTTTCAGCTGCTTATTCTTTCTGAGAGTCTATTACAGGAATACTCAATGCTTCACTGATTCTCACTTGCCTGACTGCTTGTGGATCACAAAAACGAATAAATACCCATCTTAAATTGGACCTAGTGAGTGGAGTCAGAGACCCCACTTTCTTCAGAGTGTCCACGAGTGTTCTCTTACTGAGATAATATTGAGAACATTAGGAATAATGGTGCATTCTGTATTACTCTTGCCACATAAATGTGGTAAAAATCCAGAGACCCTGAAAGGGACTTAGGGCACGATGTAGGTCACCAAATACCGGTCGGTAACGGCCGAATTCGGCCGTTACCGACCGGTATTTGGTGTTGAGATGTAGGGGCCATTATTTTACAGAATCGGTAAATTTACCGAATCAGTAAATTTACCGATTCTGTAAAATACCGAATTGGTAATTTTACCGATTCGGTAAATCCCAGATGTAGGTAGCACTGTTTACAGTGCTATAGGCCTTCAGAATTCGGTATTTTATCACCCAATACAATTGGGTGGTAAAATACCGAATTCAGGTGTACATGCACACCTGTGCCATGTGACACACAGACATGCCCTGAGGGCATATATGTGTGCCACATGGCACACAAGCCTGGAATTGGGGTGCTACAGGGTGTCAAAGTGACACCCCGTTCACCCTTGCAGTATTCGGTATTTACCGATTCGGTAAATACCAAATCAGTATTTCCCATTGATTCCTATGGGCTTCAAAGCCCATAGGAATCAATGGGAAATAAGAATTACCTACATCTGCCCCCTTCCTATTTACCTACTCTTAAATACCGAATCGGTATGATTCGGTATTTAAGAGTAGGTAAATAGGAATTACCTACATCGGGCCCTTAATGAATATTCCAATACTTTCTTAATATGTTTGGACAACGTTCTGTTATGTTCTCTTAAACACACAGACCACAAAAAACAAACAATTAATTCTCTAAGTTACTTAAAGAAAGAAAAAAATGAGCAAAATAAAAAAATACAAGAATGAGTGTATGCAGAGAAAGAGACATATATGAGGCATATACAAATAGAGAGAGAGAGAGAGAGAGGTATGTATTAAGATGAGGAGAAAGAGGCAGAGAGACAGAGAGAACAATATTTCATATCTATCCATTTAACCACACAATAAGCTATTCTCGTGACAGAGAGGGGGAAAGCATTTTTAACATCTTAAAAGGGTCGCTGTAATGGCTTGTTGTAAACCATTAACAAGGGGTTAATGCACACATTGCTTGCTCCTTTTGTCTTCCTCTGTCTTGCTTCTTTTGTCTTCCTCTGCCTTGCTTCAGCCTTAGTACAAAAGTGTGGCATATTTCTGTGGGGTCAATTGGTGCACTTCACAGTTTCTCACAGCAGACTGGGAAAGTCACCAGTGTATGCCAGGATCCCCCCTGGATATATAAGCATTTTCAACAGTGTCAAGAGGACTGGAGCACCACATCATGTCTCCCTCCAAGGACAAGGCTCACCCACCCAGCGTACTTTCTATTTTAATAAAAACTACAAACAGTGCAAGAAATGAGGAGGATGTAGGTGGATCCCAGATCTGGCAGCTAATTCTGTACCAGACCCAGGCTGTCTCAGTGAAATATGTTGAATTTTTCCCAGTATAATATGCTGACACAGGGACACATTTAGCTGCACCAGCACTTGTTCTGCTTTGCATTCACAACAGAAAACCTACAGGTTGTGAGGGACACTATATATGTCTCTTCAAGCTGGGCCCAAAACAAATGCCTTAATTTAAGGAGCATCAGCACCACTTCTTTTCACCTAGGATGAGAGCTGGCTGGAGATTGATTCCAAAGATATGTCTATAGCAGTAATAGTTACCTGGCTAACTATAACTCACGCCCCCGCAATGCGCTGCTTATGACCTCACATATTACATCACTCATGATATGGTCAGTGATGTCACTGATGACACCTCTAAATTACGTGAATGCGTGATTTTAGCAAACCGGGACCCAGGCCCGGACTGGCCGTTGAGGGCACCGGGCAATTCCCCGGTGGGCCGCATGGTTGGGGGGGCCGGTTTTGGGCCCCTGAGGCCGTTTTTGTTACAGGGCTGTTATGCTGCAAAAACGGCCCTGTAACAAAAACGGCCGAAAACCGGCCCTGTTACAGAGCGCGGTTGCTCCTCTCCCCCCTCCCCTCTCCTCCCGGAGGGGGCGAGGGGGCCGGCTGAGCACTTTGCCAGGGCCGGTTCTGGTACCCAGTCCGGCCCTGCCGGGACCCATCATTATGCCCTATATGGGCTTCCCGTATATGTGCTTACAAGTCTTTCATAGGGACAAATTAAACAATCAATCATCGAAAATATCCAAATGCATTCAGATTCAATAATTCATTGATCCCCTACAAATATATCACATACCACCAAATAGTAAACATTATGTGACACTACCCTTACAATGTTCTATATTGGCCGCCTATGGTCCTTCATATTACGCAAATTATATTAGTCCAACTGGTGAGTCTCTATTGCGTAGTGGCTTGCAGTCTACTCTCAAGATTACCATGCACTATTCTTTTATAAGTGGACTGCCACTGTAATGCAGCCTGGGTGGAGAACATGCAAAGTGTGCATGAATGTTTGGCCTGCCTGAGACAGTCGGACAAAAATTCATGCGCACTTACAAAGTGTGCTCACCACTCCCCCTGCTCCTGTCGTCAGAGCGGCCCCGCCCCACTAATCTGCCTCAGCACGGAAAAATAAAAAGATGATAACCTCGCGTTATCATTTTATTTTTCCTCTTCTGCAGTGCTGAAAGGCAGTCGGGTAGCGCTCCTCCGCCCTAACGGAGGAGACGCCCCTGACCGACAGCAGAACCAATTTCACAGCGCTGAAGGCGCTAAAATGTTTTTGAGTGATTGTGTTTAATTAGTCCACTCAAAGTTTTTTGTTCTTCAAAAACAAGCTCCCAAATAGGAAGTTTTGTTAGGTAAAGATAAAACAGAAATATCCCATAAGCGCAAAAAAAGTTCTCGCAGTGTGTGGGATAAATTGGTTTTGTTTCGTGTTCGGTACCGACAAGCTTTCCCTGGTAGTCCTGAACAGGAAAGAAGTACATTGGAAAGTCTGCCCTAATTAGAGTATATGATCCCAGCTATTCTGACCAACAGCGCAATATCTGAGGGGCAGTCAGTCACAGGTTTGTGCTGCCAGAGCTAGCATAGGTTCTGCCATCAGAAACATGGCAGTTCCCTTCACTCTAAAAAGAGTGGGTAACCATTAGTTTGGGAGTGGAAATTCCACAACGCTTTTGATCGAGTATCGTGTCTGCCAAACTCTTAAAAGAGGCCCAATGTCTTTTACATACACTTTGTCAATATACCTTTAAAGATGTATACATATAGTGATTACTTCTATTCTCGTTTGTATTTCAGGCATAATTTCATCAGTGCAAGAAACTGTCGAATCTGGTGCAAGAAATCTGGCATCTCTCTCCAGATGTGAGTATTGTGCAGTAGGAGGCTGGTACTCTACATCCGTCGCACATCAATTATTCACAAATCTGTTCAGACAGTTTTCAGAGCTAAACTGCTGTTCTCAAGAGGGATTGGGGGAAAATCTGCTGTTAAGGAGGAGCATGAGGATGTTAACAAAAACCTCAACTCTTTCATTAATGTTACTTGTCAGCTGATTCATTAATTCCAGCAGGAAAAACTCCGCTATGCAATTATTGTTGCCTGTAAACACTCAGCAGTTCCAACAATGTTATGTGTTACACAGTACTCACGTTTCATTAATGTCAGCTGTACACACTCACTAATTTCAATAATTCTATCTGTGAAATCATAGCTGTTTCATTAATGACAATTGTAAAAATGTAGGGTTCAATAACGCCACGAGTAAATAATTAGCAATTTTAACACTGTTGTACGTAAACACTCAGCCTATTCAATAATGCCACATGTGATCACTCTGCTACTTTTTAATGCCATAGGTAAACACTCGGTTGTTTCTGCCATTTGTAAAGTTTTAGCAGTTCAATAATGCAATCTGTAAAGTGTCAACTGTTTCAATAGCCCTGGATGTAAGCACCCAGCTGTTTAATGAACATTATCTGTAAACACCCAGCAGGTTCAATACTATCATCTGTAAACACCCAGCAGGTTTAACACCTTCGCTGCGGCGGCTATTCCGCCGCAGCGCTAAGGGGTCCGGGCGGCCGCGCGGCGCGCCCATGCTGGTGACGGAACCGCTCTGTCACCAGCCTCGGTTGAGCTGTGCTCATGACGGAACGGTTCCGTCATGGCCCCGCCGGCTCAATGGAACGCCCAGCGCAGGCGTGGAATCCGCGGCGAGTGGGCCATGACGGAACCGCTCCGTCATCAGCACAGTGCTACCACAGCTGATGACGGAGCGGTTCCATCATCAGCATCGAAGGAGTTAATACTATCATCTGTAAACACCCAGCAGGTTCAATACTATCATCTGTAAACACTCAGCTGTTTCACTGATGGCACCTGTAAACTTCATCTATATCATTCATGTAATTTCTAAATAGGATGGTATCAGTATATTGTCTGTTAAATATCTTGGTACAAAAATATTGCAGAAAAAATATTCACGAGCAAAATAATGGCAAGGTAAGAATATATTTGCTATAAGGTAAGTATAGATTTGCTATACTAAACTCCAAAACTACGTACCTGAACGATACACATATTATCAAGGTATAAAAATTAGAAGTTAGGAACAGAAAATCTATACTTATCAATATCTACTTACCTTCTTGATGCTTTGGTTGTTGATATTTTTAGTGCAATATTCTTGAGGCAATGATATTTCTGTATTCAATTTTCTGACCAACAACTTTTTTTAAACTCAGGGCTGATTCATAAAGAGCCGCCAGACTCATATGAGGCCTTGCAGTCACGGCAGGGTGCTGCGCTCGTGGCTGGACCTCCACAATGAGAAACTGCAATGCGGAGGTCCCACCATGAGCGTTGCTTCCAGGAGATTGAATTTGCAGCTTTGTGATTTACAACTATAACCACAATCATAAATTCAACTGATCGCAGCATCTATTCTCAAAGCCAGTATCAATCAAGGGTTTATATAGCGCACTATTCACCCCTGAGGGCCTCAAGGGGCAGGGGGAAATGGAGGGGAGGGGGGGACGGCTCTGGGTCAGTTGAAGAGTCAGGTCTTTAGGTCTCTCCTGAATGTGTGCAGGGTCAGGGAGCGTCTGATGTTCACAGAGACCTCGTTCCAGGTTTTCGCTGTGATGTAGGAGGAAGCTCTCCTGCCAGTTCTGTTTCTGCAGATGCGGGGGACCTCTGCCAGGGCGAGGTCGGTGGAGCGGAGGTTCCTCTTGGGTACGTGGACGGATAATCTCTCGTTGAGGTATATGGGTCCGATGTTGTTGAGGGATTTGTAGGTGTGGGTGAGGAGTTTGGAGCTGATCTACTTTTCGACGGGGAGCCAGTGGAGGCCTTGTTGGTGTTGGGTCATGTGCTCGTGGTGCAGTGTCCCAAGGACGAGTCTGGTTGCAGCGTTCTGGATGGTTTGGAGCTTGTGTAGAAGAGTTTTGTTGATTCCGGCGTTCAGGGCGTTTCCGTAGTACAGTCTGATGTTTACGTGTGTGTGTGTGACTGTCCTTCCGCAGTCGGGGGATCCATTTGAAGGTCTTACGGAGGATGCGAAGGCAGTTGAAGCTGGTAGAGGTGAGTACGTTGATCTGGCGGTTCATGGAGGGGGAGGTGTCAAGGATGATGCTGAGGTTTTGAGCTTGTTCTGTAGCAGTGGGTGGGCTCCTGAAGGCGTAGGGCCACCAGGTGTTGTCCCAGGTGGAGGTGCAGGGTCTGAGGATGAGGACCTCGGTTTTCTCTGAGGTTAGCTTCAGGCAGATGTCCTTCATCCAGGCTGCCACGTTCTTCATTCCTTCCTGAAATTAGAGTCTGGGGTCTTCGGGATTCTTTGTGAGCGAGAGGATGAGCTGAGTGTCGTCTGAGTAGGATATGATGCTGAGCCCATGCTGTCTGACAATGACGGCGAGGGGGGCCATGTAGATATTGAAGAGCATGGGGCTGAGTGATGATCCCTTGGGTACTCCGCAGCTGATTTCCGTAGGTTTGGAGAGGAAAGGAGTGAGTCCGATCCTCTGGGTTCTGCCAGAGAGGAAGGATTGGATCCAGTCGAGTGTGGCTCCTTCAATTCCCATGTTGTGAAGTCTGGCTGCGAGCGTGTGATGTTGAAGGCTGCAAGAGGTCTAGAAGGATGAGGGATGCGGTGTGTCCCTGATCCAGTAGCATTCAGATGTCGTCGGTGGCGGTGAGGAGGGCGGTCTCGGTGCTGCAGTTGCTGCGGAATCCAGACTGGAAGGCGTCCAGGATGGAGTTCTCTTCTATGAAGGTGGTGAGCTGGGTGTTTACGAGTCTCTCGGTGACTTTAGCCGCAAAGGGGAGGAGAGAGATGGGGCTGTAGTTTTTCAGGTCCGTAGGGTCGGCTGTTGGTTTCTTGAGGAGGGGTTTTACCTCCGCCCGTTTCCAGTCGTCTGGGCAGATGATTGATCTGAGGGAGGCCTTGATGGTGTGTCCTAGTTCGGGTGCAATGACGGCGGCGACCCAGTGGAAAATGTGCAGTGGTCAGGGGTCCATTGGGACTCCTGAGTGGGTTCTCTTCATGGTCGCGGTGATAAGTTCGATGCTAGAGGGATCCCAGGACGTGATTGTAGGCTTATCGGTGGCAGTGGGTAGGGGGGTTGTGTTTGTCGTTGGTTCACTGAAGTTGTTGTAGAGGGCCTTGATATTCAGATGGGAGTAGGAGCTGAGCTTGTTGCAGAGTTCCTGGGAAGGTGTGACGTCCGTGGCTTCGCAGGTGGGTTTGGCGAACTGCTGTATGACGTTGAATAGTTCCTTGGCGTTGGTTACGTTGGTCTGGACTTTGTCTCTTATGAAGGTCCGTTTGGTGGCTCTTATGCGCTGGTGGTATTCCTTCAGGGCGCTTTTGTGATTGTTCCGTGATTCCATGGTTTTCAGGTTTCGCCAGGATTTCTCTAGGTTTCTGCAGGAGCGTCTGGCTTCTTGAAGCTCTGTGGAGAACCAGGCGGCTTTCAGAGGGCATTATTTGGTGGGGCAGAGGGGTGCTAGCTTGTCGGCACAGCAGGAGACCCAGCAGTGAAATTCCCTGGCTGCGGAGTTGGTATCGTTCGTGGTGATGGGGGGGGTTTGACGGAGGGTGGTGCTCAGGTGCTCCTCTGTGACCTTGCTCCAGTACATTCGTGGCGGGCATGGGCGATTTTGGGTGCGGTGGTGGAGTTGAAGGTGAATTGGACGCAGTGGTGGTCAGTCCAGAGGGGCTGGCTGGTGTGGCTGAAGCGGATGTTAGTTTATCCCGTGAAGATGGGGTCGAGGGTGTGACCCTCTCTGTGGATGGGCATGTTGATGAGCTGCTTCATTCCTAGGTTGTCGAGGAGAGTGGTGGAGTCGGGGTTGTTGTAGTTGTCGAGATGGAAATTCAGGTCCCAGAGTAGAATGTAATCCATGCAGGTGATGGCCTGGCGTGCGGCAAGCTCAGCTATGGTTTTTGCGTGGTGAGTGCGCAATCCTGGTGGTCTGTAGATGAGATTGCTGCGTAGCATGGTCCTGGGGCTAGTCTGGATCTGGAAGTGGAGGTTGGAGGTGTTCTGTGTTGGATTGGAGATCACTCGTACTGGATATGGAGAGTCGAAGGGGGGTCTTGTGTGCGATGGCGAGTCCTCCTCCTGGGCGGTGCGGGCGGTGTTCGGAGAGGATCTTGCTCAGTCGACGTGTTTTCCAGGGTTGAGTGCGTGGAGGCTGGTTGAGACGTAGCAGTGGGGTCTGGGAAGACCAGGGGTCCTGGCGCCGGTCGCGGTCGGGTCACGGACAGGCGCAGACGTGCTTATCTAAGGCGCACCTTTGGCATGTCCGCTGCGCGCGACCATGTAGCGGCAGCCATTATGAAGGAGAGGGGGAGGGACGTGCAGCTGGAAGGCAGGAGCAGGGCGGTAGGGGGAGGAGTCACGGGTCAGCGGTAGTGGAAAGAAAAACAGAAGGGAACACAGCTAGGACAATGAGGAATATAACAAAAAACAGATGCAGGCTCAATCAGATAAAATTAAGCACAAAATTAAGCACACAATGCGCAACCAGCGAGAAACCGGAATCAAGGTAGACTCGAACCCTGCAACAGAGGAGCATGCTTCAGAGGCTATGCAGGGCACAGTGGAGCTGCCGGGGAGAGTGAGATCCTAGGACCGAGGTCTGTGGCCTTCTGTATAGGGCAGCAGTGGTTTTATCCAGCCTGAAGTGATCTGCTGTCTCACTTCTCAAAACTAAAAGTTAAGCAGTCTAGACACAATTATAGCTGTGCACTAGTGGAGTTTAGGGGGTGTCGCAGAATTGGACCAGGAAGTTGTTTTGCACGTCTGAGCTACATGAATGTTTCCGGTTTTGGTTTATTGACAGGACAGTAGATCAGAACCAGGTGCCTTGACAGAAGTGTATGTGGAGCCCCTCACAGCAGAGCACTGAGACAGAGAGTGGAATGTTTGGATTGGTGCACTTTCACCCAAAGCTGTAATGCTATTGGCTGCTCCAAGTCAGTATTGAGCTTTATTACTAGTGTTGCACCTGGCATCAGCTTTTGGACAGTAGTGGCATTGGATGCTGCTTGTGTGCATAGATGTAAAATAAAAGTCCTTCCATGTTGCAAGTCCTTTAATTGAGGACAGTGTGATAACTACAAGTGGTAGAAGAAAAGTGTGTTACAGTGGAGAAGTTGATAAAGGGTAATCTCAGATATGACCTATGAAATTCAGCTGTTGGAAGAGGAACATGATTACACCTATAGTAGAACATTTGAATGTTGAACACTTCATGGCAGACAATGAAGTGCTCCGGGCTACTAATGTCTGGTAGAAGCCCGGAGAGCAACACTCCAATGCTTTTTTCATTTCACACCTATTGTTGTGAACATAGGCCTCTTGGAGCCACAGGGGATTTAATCCCCATCAGGCTCCGAGAGACCTTTGTTTTTACAAATCTTAACTTTGTGCCCTCTAGGGGTGGAATATTCAATAGCCTTAGAGTCCTCCGTAGTGGGCTCTACTTGCCATTAAATGCCCGCTCCCTTGTTAAAGGCTCTCGCCTTCGGCCACTGGAACGGGCCATTCATGGCTGGTAAAACCCACTATGGAGGGCTCTAAGGCTATAGTAAAATTCACCTGTCTTCTGCAGTAAATGATGGTGCATTGGTGTTTGTGTAGGTTGAGGATAAAGGATCTAAGACACAGCTGTCATTGCAAATGTGTTATGGAGCTACTTTAACGTTCAGGCTTTATCAAATAAACGGGTAATAGAATGAGCGACCCAAGTCAATACTGGCTGGCTGAACAAGGTTCTTTCCCCACAGCATTTATTAAGAAGAGGTAGGTTTTGAAGTGGAAACCAAAAAATAGGAGTCTTGATCTACAAGTAGGACTAATCAGAAGTTTCATACAAATTATTGATCACCCAGCATCTCATAAGACTCAACCTCGTTGAGCAAGCTAGGGTAACCATACACGAGAAAAGAAACCTAGAGCATGGCTGCAGAGCTAGAGGACACATTTTCACAGTGCTCCAGTCATGGAACATTTGAAGATCTTAACTGCAGACATTGAGCAGCACGAGAAAAGAAACCTAGAGCATGGCTGCAGAGCTAGAGGACACATTTTCACAGTGCTCCAGTCATGGAACATTTGAAGATCTTAACTGCAGACATTGAGCAGCAGCCTACTGAGGAATTACATCGTAATACCAATAGAAGGCATTGACGAATGTGCAGTTAATGTCTCCATTCAGACAGGCCATGCCTGTCCTATCAGCAGTCACAGCTGCATCAAAAACTCAAGATGTCTGTGTCAGATGTGAGACTATCAGCCAGTTCTGTCTTTTCAGCTAACATTATTTTGTATCCTGCCGCGAGTTTGAACTTCTCCTTTGATGATACAGCATTGTAAATAGTACTAGCATATCATACCTCCAAGTGGGCATGCAGGTCAGCTCTGGTAAAACAGAGAGTGAGGTTCTAAAAATAAGTCGCTTCGATCGACCTGAGTTCTGTAAAATGTCAAAGAACATTAAATGGACCTTCAACGCGAATCATGCCATGGCTACCTTGTATTGCATCGCAGCATTTATGTAGTTCTTCATACCCCTGAAGAGGCTTCGAACATTCAGTAATGCACTGGTTTCCTGTTCTCCTTTCAGAGTGTGTGATTGGAAAGCTGCTGGGTGTAGTAGTTGCTTTATGGGAGCTACCTGGTGAGGTGAAGGTGCAAAGAGATGCCTCAAACATGGTGCATTTGCACATGCCATTTTGCCAGTGTGTATTGATCATCATCTTTATCTTCCAATCGCATAGATGGGAAGAGCAAGGTACTTAGAGCTCCCCGGAATGCTAAGTAATTGTTAGTATATATGTGAGTTCCAAAAGTTGCTCTGTGTGGAAGGAGAAAGAGCACCTCCAATTTGTGACCATTGGCAGCCGGGAGTGCTGAGGTCTTAGTTGATTATGGGAATGAGTTTTTGTTGGATTTTCTGTTAGATCTGTTTAAACCATTTGCATCATATTCTTTGCAGAGCAGTACCTCTCTACTACGGCTCACATTGTATTGCAAATGAGAACAACATTGAAATGGTTTGCCAGCCACATTTACTCAAAGGGCATAATACGAAACGTGCTATAGCCGACAACACTGATGATTCAATAACTCCACTAGCATGGGCTTGCCCAAGCAAACACAAAACAAAAATAACCAAGAACCGCAATAGGTAGAGTCCTTAAATTTACAATATAAAACATACTGACTCACAATAGGTTATCCATGAAACTTGGCAGAGTAAACATCATGAAGAATAAAAAAGCACAAGCCTGAACACAAGTAATGATAGCAATGCAATGCAATGGTCCTCTTGTGGTCCTGGTGGAACACAATTACAGTAAGGACTTGGGCATCTCTGCTTCTGTTTATTTTCATTCTCTGGTCAAAACCACTTAGGACGTTTTGAATTCGACTGCCTAACTTCCGTAGTGAGTAGCAGGTCCTGTTAAAGTCTGTGGAAGGATGGAGGGAGGCCAAAGTAGACACGACCATTAAGTGAATACGTGGTTTGATATGTTTTTTACACCTGGGTGAAATCTACATACTTTCTTTTGAAGAAATTTTGCGAAATGCCAGCACTATCATGTTAAATGTGCAAAAGGCCACTGACATTTTGTACTATTGTTTAGCACCGATATTTTGCCCTAAGAAATAGTGCAAAATCACACATAATACATACAAAAGCCACATGCGTTCTGGTCGTTCGCGTTGTTTCCATGCTCCAAAGTTAGGATTATTACCTGAACGAAATCTCCACTATGCGTAGTGGCATAATTTCTGACATTTTGAGTAACAAGCATAACATGAAATTACGCGAGATCACGCCAACCTAGAAGCAATTTCGCCCAGGCTTCATATTTAAGCATTTCCCACCCACAAGGATTTGGGTGCTTGACAAGCCCATGACAGGTAAGTTAAACTGAGAGACTGAATTTAACTTTGCATTATTGTATCTTGTATGTTGGTGCTCTTTTTACCTCTATAGATGCTGTTTCGATCGCAGCCTCCACTGGACATGCTCTCTATTGGAAGAGCACTGGTGGTCTCAACCCGTCTTAAGCTCTGTGTGCTCAGTCTAGCAAGATATTGAAGTTGAAGGAGGGAAGGGGTCGGAAGGGTTCACAGTTC
Source organism: Lissotriton vulgaris (assembly GCF_964263255.1). Lineage (NCBI taxonomy): Eukaryota > Metazoa > Chordata > Amphibia > Caudata > Salamandridae > Lissotriton > Lissotriton vulgaris. Next base: position 64,197,574 of record NC_141688.1, on the reverse strand, counting down.
TCTGCCTCTCTTTTTCATGATACCTGAGGCTTAATTTGAGCGCCTCAGTAATCCAATGAATTGGATTCATGCAAATGAAAATGTATGCTCGTAATAGTATAACAAGCTTTACAAAAATTTCTCTAGGTGTATTTTTTCTTCACATAATTTTCTCCAGGTAGTATCTGTCAAAATGTATACAGGGAAAAAAAACATAAGCCTCCAAGGTTGGCAGCTCGTACAAGTGAAAAAAAACAAAAACCTTCAAGGTTGGCAGCTCGTACAAGGTAAAAAGTGTAGCTTTGACTGCTTATCTGATATTCTGTCCTGCAACACTTATTATCCAGCTTTAGGACTGTTGCTTCTGGCATCCCCTGCCCCCTAACTAACTACTCTACCACTTGGAAGAAGCCCTTATGTACCCCCATTGTGCGCCTTTATAGGGAAACGTATGGCAAGAAGTGACCCTGGTACTAGGTTGACACTGAAGACTGCCATCCAAAAACCGAGAGCCGAGAGAGGTTCTACGCCTTCCAGTCCAATCTCTTTACCACTTCTCACAGATGTCACTGAAGACTGATCTCTGTGACAAAATCAGTAACCCACTGAGTTATCCCCACAAAATACAGTTCTGTGAACTGTATGGTACTCATTTTTTTCTTTTCAGCAGACATATTAATCCCAACTTTAACATGAGTCAAAACAGCCACTAGAGAAAACTCTAATCAAACTTCAGTAGGAATATTAATCACCAGAGTTATCTTGACATTTGTATTGTGGCCTGAAAACTGCTGGATACACAAGGAACTCTGTAACAGGTGTTTGTAAACGTTTTGTGATCACAACACATGCCCCAATTCTTTCCCCCTCTCACTGCCTCCAAGCTATGCGCCAGGAGGAGCTGCACCGGTCGCACTGTCTTAAAGCCTGCCCTCACGGATGAGTTCAGGGTCTCTCCGATGGGTAAGGGGGAATTCCAAGGATCCTCTTCAGAAATCAGCCACCTTCGTGCCAGCTAGCTCTGCCGCGAACATTTAAAAATGAAGTCTAAATTGTTTTCATCAAATAACTTTGAAAAATATTTCGTCCTTTTACCAGTTTGTTACTTGCAGTTCATAAGTTATAATTGTAATATAGGACAGTGACCTACCTGTGAACTGTTATCAAAAAGCTGCAGGCAAACTCCATGGTATAGTATGAAGAACTAGGTTGTTGGTTGTGGGACGTGTGAATCCTTCTCAAGCAACAGTTACAATCCTGGTCAGGTTAAACCTCAAACAGTGACTAAATTAAACTGGGCTTAGCCCCCTGGTAGCCTGGCACAAAAGCAGTCAGACTTAACTTATAAGAAATGTGTAAAGTATTTATGCAGCACACAAACAGCACTAAAGTGAAATCCTACACACATTAAAAAAAATAGACTAAGATTAAATGCATGATTTGATACCATAATGACAAAAATCCAGTCAGTAGAACTGCAGATATGCAATTTCAAAGTTTTAAGGTTAATGAATCACCTAATAGCACAAAGCGTCAACCGTGAGTATCTGTTGTGCCGGACCGGAACATAGTCACAAGCTCAGACCGACAGTGATGGAGTGTATGCCGGATATAGGGACTAGGTTAGTCCGGCTGAAGATTGTACCTGATGTCCTTGGTGCAGGAGTGTTGCGTCGCGTTGCATCAGTTTCGATGGTCAGCTGCAAGTGTTGCGCTGTGAGGTCCTTCATCAAATTGCGCCACACTGAGTCAGTTTCAATGAGGAGCTGTGAGGGCTGCGACGCGAGGCCCTGTGTCGAGTCGTGCTGTGTCTGTTCCAATGAGGAGCAGCAAGGGCTGTGAGGTGCTGCGATGTGGGGTCCTGTGTCATGCCGCGTCGCACTATATCGGTTCTGAGGGTACCCCCAGTTGGGCCAAAAGGAGTACATTCTAGTACCAGCCAAGGGTCCAGTACCTGGAAGGCACCTCTTGAGCATCAGGACTCACTCTAGCGAAGGCCAGAGGCGGGTGCACTTGAGTATGGGCAGCCAGCCAGATGCGGAGCAGGTCTTTGGAGCTTGTCATGTCCCTGTAACTCAGAACAGGAGGCCAGTCAGCTAGCCCTTGGAGTCACTCCGGTGGTTCTGGGTTCAAGGAGCAGGTCCAGTCCTTCCTCAGGCAGAAGGGCAGTCCTTCCAGCAGCAGGGAAACAGAGCAGTTCTTCTTATAAGTCTTCCACAGGTCCATAAGTGTTCTGAAGAGTGGGTATAAGAGCCCTATTTTTATACCTGGTGCCCCCTTTAAAGTGGAAGAAACTCCTGGAGTTTTCCCCCAACAGAGGTGTTTGGAATGTTCTGCCTCCTTGCCCCAGTTTGTCTGCAGTCACAATAGACTAGTGTGAACTTCTTTGTGAACTGAGGAAGTGTCTTTGAAGTGCAAGTGTAACAGGTGACATCTCTGCCTCCTCATCAAGTCAGGATAGTCCATCTGACCAACACATTGGCCCTCTACCATGATATTGTCTGGGAGGAATACATAACGGCCACCTGCTAACTACACTTAGTCATGTGACCCAGAAAACAGGCTGCAGGCACCAAATTGTTATGACAAGAAAATGCCAAATTCCTAAAAGTGGCATATGCAGAATTGTTACTTAAAATCCAAGTTTACCATGTAAGTTAAATTGCAATTACTAAGACACCAAACATGACATTCCCACCTGCACCTACACAAAAGTTATCACTTATTAAATGTATTAAGTTAACTCAATGTTATCCTACGGGAAAGGAAGCCCTTGCAATAGTGAAAAATTAATTTGAGAGTTGTTCACTACCAGGACATATAAAACTAGTACATGTCCCAAATATTAAATGCAACACACCTTGCCCTGTGGTCTGTTTAATGCAAAAAGAACAATTGATGGATGGAATGCTGAACAATGGCAAACATTCACCCCAGTACAGAGATCTGGGTCTAAATCCATCATTTTGTTGCTCACCATGCCATTTGTTTGGATCCAGCCATATGCAAATCAGTCTTGACCTTTCTCCCCATGGAAACAGTCCAGCTCAAACTGCCAGGCCAGGTCCTCCCTGGACTGGAAACAAGCATCATGGGGCCAGTTTCAGAGTGTCACCCCTCATCAGCCAGGCTAGCTTGACTACAGTGGCATGGTGAGCATTGGACCTACATCTGGGCATACCCGTCCCACTCAGGGTGATAAATGCAAAATGAACAATTGACGGACAGAATGCTGAACAATGTCAGACATTCACTCTAGAGTACAGAGATCTGGGCATAAATCAATTGGGTTTTTTTTCACCATTCCATTCCAGTTTGGACCCAGCCATATGCAAATCAGCCTTGACCTTGCACCTCATGAAATGAAAAGAGATTTATAGAGCGCAAATGCATGCCCAAAAGAATCAAGGCATGAATAACAGTTAGTCCTGGAGTAGGGAGCACAGCCAGAATGAGGTTTCAGTGTTTAGTGACCTTGAATCCTCCTTAAAGGATGAAGAGCCAATGTTTTAAAGCCTTCCGGAAAGGGGTGTGGGCCTGGAAGCTATTCATGAAACGAGGAAGATAATTCCAGTGCCTGGCCGCTGCCACTGAAAAAGCTCTGCCTCCCCATCCTACTTGTACATTTCGGGACAGTCACCTGATTCTGGCTTGAAAACGGGAGCTGTCTAGTTGGATTGTACCATTAAAACCTGGTTTGGTCCAGTATTGCGCAATGCTTTGTGAACAATACATAGAGCTTTAAAGACAATACGTTTCTTCACAGGTAGTCAGTGGAACTTCGATATTCCTGCTGAGACTGATTGATGTTTAGGAATATCAAAAATAAGTTTTGCTGCCGCAGTTTGTACCAGTTGTAACTTGGACACAGCAGTCTTGTTAATATCCAAGTAGAGTGCATGCAATAGACCAACCTGGATGAGATCAGCGCAAGAGCCACTTGCTTGCCTTTCGAGAGAGGAATATAGAGTAACAGCTTACTTAGAGTTCTGATAATCCAAGAACAGGTTGAACCAGTTCGATTGACCTGCAGGTCAAATGACAAATTAATGTCGACCAACACTCCAAGTTTTTGGGTGGAATCAAAAGGGGTGGGTAATGTGCCCTGCTTTCCTGCCACCAGAGAGTATTCCATATGGATGGCTGGCTCCCAAAGACTAAGACCGTAATCTTTTCTCCGCTGAGTCTGAGATAGTCCTTGCCCATCCAGATGGATACTGCCTGCATACAATTTCTGAAGATGGTGGAGATGGCCTCTGTATCTTTAGTGATTGACACAATGCTTTGCGTTCCATCGGCATACAAGAAATTCTGAAACCTGACAGACCTTATGAGCTTAGCCAGTAGGGAGACAAATAGATTGAATAAAGTTGGGCTCAAGGAGGACCTCTGAGGAACCGCACACGGCAAGATGAGAGGTTCAGAAGAGAATTGAAATAAGATTACTCTCTGTGACCTGTCACTGAGAAAGGAAGTTAAAGCTTGAGTGCTGAGTCTGTGAGGCCCAATTCCTTCATCCATCCTACAAGCAGAGTCCAGGAGCTGGTACCATGGGAACAGTCAAGCCCCAACCACCAGGCCAGGTCCTCCCAGTACCGGAAACAAGCTCATGGGACCGGATTCAGGGTATCAGGCTAGCTTGACTCCAGTGACATGGTGAGAATGGGGCTCATGTCTGGGCATACCTGTCACACTCAGGGTGACAAGTGCAAAAAGAACAATTGATGGATGGAACGCTGAACAATGTCATTCACCCACAGCACAGAGATCTGGTACTGAATCCATAATTGTTTTGTTGACCATGCCATACCAATTTGGACCCATCCATATGCAAATCAGTCTTGACCCACCTCCCTGTTATTTTTACTATGGTCTGTTTAGGGCATACCCTAGTGGTCAATTATGTGTAATAAAAAGGAAGGTTTAGGCTTGGCAACAGTTTTATTTCTCGAGGTCGAAATAAAACTGCACACATATGCTGCAATGGTGGACCTGAGACAAGTATTTAAAGGGTTATATAGGGGAGTGGCACAATAATTGCTGCTGGCCCACTAGTAGCATTTAATTTACAGGCCCTAGGGACATGTAGTACCATTTTTCTATGGACTTACAGATAAATTAAATGTGTCAGTTGGGTGTCATGTATAAAGGAGACAGCAAAAGCACCTTAGCACTGGTTGGCAGTGCTAAATGGCACAGAGACCTAACATCCAAGAAAACAGTTCAGAAAGCAGGAGGGATAAAAGCAAAACATTTTTGGGTGACCCAACATAGAGGTTAGAATATTATTTGTTTCCTCAGTCTGTCATTAAACTAATACATTCTTACTAGTAGGGCCAACCCCAACTATTGTGGTACGTTTTGAACCCTTAGTTTGTGCTTTGCTAAACCCAACACTCTTTTAATATATTGCATACTAGTGTGGCTGACATGTGATTCCTACACATTGCAATGTATATTGTCTTATTTAACATTTCCTATAGACTGATTTACACACCTAGGATTCATTGTCTCTGTAAACGTATGTAATGTAAAGTGCTCTAACATCCTACACTCGTACGAGTAACAATATTAAACAAATGAAATGTATGTTAGAAAGGGGCTGTGGAGCTGAGGGGCACTGTTGGAGGATGTTAGTGAGGGAATCCATGGAGAAGGTGGTATGGGTGGAGGGGCACTAAAAAAGATTGTTGCAGCGGGCACCGCCAATGCTAAAGCTGGCCCTTCATCCATGCCCTAAGTATACTGATTCGTAGTGATCTGATGCCCAGAAAGTAAGACCCAGAATGACAGGCCCTTTGAAGCAGAGCCAATGAACTGGGAAAAGTAAAGGTGGCTCCAATGGATTCCTTAATGGTTGTAGAGAAGTGAGGAAGTGAAGGTGATCCTATTCTAGAGATCTGGGTGCACCATAGATCCTGGTGTAGGCCAGACAATTGCAGCAGATGGCACAGTGTTGTGCCTAGGGATGTAGAGGGCTGCCCACCCTATACCACATGACAGCACAAACCAAAAAGTTAGCATATGATAGATGGCAAGATTGAGACCCTGAAATCGTGCTTAGAGCGCACGTCTGAACAACTTTACAAGAAAGCCTCTAGTATAGAGATGGTCAATCAACAAATTTCGAATGTTGAGGATGACGTGAGAACATCTGAATCACTGACATCATTTAGTCCACATACAGAGGCATCATTAGAGATGGACAGGCCAACAAATTAACAGGGATAGACAAGCCAGATCCAAAATATGGGTCTGGCTTGTCTCTGAGAGCCCATGTACAAGTCGAGCTCTGCAAATGTTTGGCATATAAGTCATGCAACAAAAAGCATGTTAAAACAAGCATTGGAAATGCAACCAGTCTCCCATTTGTTTGAGTCAGAGCTATAAGCATTGGAAATGGCAGGCTTTCACCCATGTATTATGAAGCAGATGTAGTGTAGTGTGTAGTGGAATTATGTGGGTTAGATTGGATTAGTTAGTTGTGTAATTGTGTGGTATCGAGTGGATTTGGGTAGGGTCAGTGCTTAATTTGTGTCGGTGCTTTCCGGTGCTTAGCACCGCCACTTATTTATAGGGGCCGGGGCTATATGCATTGCTGCATGTCATTGACGTTGATAATAATTTACCTCACTACTGGATTTAGCAGTGCCACTGTTTTATTATGGAACTCGTCTGCAAGTAATTGCTGTCTGCTGAGCTCGTCCAGTACTGCATCAATCTCTGATGATATGTTCTGCATGGCCCCTCAGTTCAGTGTTGCTGCCCAGTGGGCAGGTTAGAGCACTAATTTGGACAGGATTATGCTTCTGCGGGGGTAAAGTCTGTGCGAGAGCAGGCAGATTGCGCTTTGCCACAACCCCAGTATACTCGCAGGGGTCGGCCGCACCCCACCACTGAGTGAGTCATGGTGACTGGTTCATTCAATTTCAATTTACGGACGGCCATTCATCTCCCCAGTCAGCGTGACCCGATGACGATATTGGCGCCGAGGACTCAGGACTGGCAGCAGGAGCATTAGAGTAGCCACTACTAGCCACCGCCGTGGCAACAGCACCAGGTGAGGATGGCAGGCCTAGTGCCCTAATCAGTTAATAAAACAACAGCCTAACGCATCGCAGTCCAATGTCTGCAGCTAGTGTGCGTCCCTGGCTGGCCGCCGGGTTGTTTTGAAAATTATTTATTCTCAAACTCTTCAGACTGGTCAGATATCATACCACCGGGCTTTTCATACACTACCAGGTTCCAGGACACACCAGGCAGGGATATCTCCATTCCAGTGAGGACCCCACTCTGATTCTTATGTGGGCCTTCACTCGATGTCAAAAGTCATGTCCCCAAAGAGGCATGAAGTTCATTATTAACCGAAGCCAGGAGAAGTACAACCACTCGCCGCCTGAGCCTAGACAAATGTGGTTTCGGTTTTGACTTAGGTTTCGTTTCAGAGCCTCCCGAGGCAGGGGAATGAAAACAAGCATTTACAATGCAACGGTTTCGCCTTTGGAAAAGTTTGAGCTATTGGCATTATGAATGACAAACTTTTTATTTATGTGTTAGTTTTGAAAACAGATAAATAAATGGCATTGTCATTTACAATGGCAATAGCTTAATCTCTCGCAAATGCGATTTGTATTGCAACTATTTCACTTATCATTTTGCACTACAATGAAAACTGGCTTGTGCATTTACTCCTGCAGAAGAGTATCAAGAGGAGAGGCCCTGTTGCAGACCCGTGGAGTTTCAAGTATCTGTTGTGCATCACCTCATAACAAACAGCATAATTGTAAACGGGACTGAGAAAACTTTTTTTTTTTTAAGAGGAGTGCCCCTCTAAAAGAAAGGCCCCGGTCTCTACTGCTTTCTTTTACAAGGACACACTTGGTTGTTGTGAGGCGCAGGTTGAAAAGAGAAATTGCGTTGTCAGTCCTCGCCCTGGTCCAGTCAGCAGGGCCACATTGGTGCTGCCATACCCAACCTAGCGCTGCCAACTGCATGCCCAATGAACTCAGTGCAGCAACGTGTGCCCACCCTCATGCTAAAGCAAGCCACCCTGTCCTGAAGGCAGCAGCCCTGGTTCCGCCGCGGTGTCGCCGCCCTGGTCTCCCTGGTCCAGCGGGTGTCTTCCTGCTGCGCCCGCTCTCTTATCGACCAGTCAGTCACTTTCCCTCATCCGAAGCCCTGCTCCGTGCTGCACGTGTTCCTACCCCGCTGCAGGTGCCCCTCACCCGGGGCAGCTGCCCTTCACTCCTTCTGCGGGTGCCCCATTTCTGTCTCCTCGTGCAGCTGCCCTTCACAGCCCCCCCTTGCAGGAGCCCCTTTCCCTGCTGCAGGTGCCAGTGTCTATCTCCCTTGTGCAACTGAACACCCCCACCCTGCTCCCCACGGTGGTACACCCCTCGCCCTGGCGAAGGAGCCTCGCTGCCTGACGCATGTGTCCTGCGCCCCTCTTCCGGGTGCACCAGCCCCACTCCCAGGTGCCTCGCCCTCATCCTGCTTCCCCTCTGCATCCCCTGAGCCCTAGTGCAGAAATCTCACTCCAGGCCTCCCTCTCTCCAGCGCAGTTAGCCCTGCCCCTGGAGAATGTGCCAACTCTCCCTGTGCCCTTGGTCCATGCTGATGTAGTCCATCTCGCCAGTAAACGTGTATCAGTCTCTGAATGCAGCTGTCCCTCATCTGCACGCGGCAGTCTCTTTTTCCCTTTCGTGCAGGCCTCCCTTCACTTGTGCAGCTCTCCCTCTCAAGGTGGTTTCCCCCCATGAACGGGCCCCTCTCTCTAATGCAGCAACCCCTACCCCACAGGTCTCCCTTTCCTGGTCGAGCGCCCCTACCCCCTACTGGGAATGGGCCCTTCTTCTCTTATGCAACACCCTGTCCCCGGAGCGGTAGTCTCTCGTCCATGTCTAGCACTCAGTAACCCGCTGCTTTATGCCCCGGCACGGCTCGGCCCCGGCCTCTGAGATTATTTACACGCACTTTATGGCTCTGCTGGGCCGGGCGCATGTTCTCATCAGCAACAGGGTCAATACTGTTTGCATTAGGGGGTGGGGAGAGGATCAAGTGAGCAGAAAAACAAGAATGGATTTAACCCAGATGTTTCGTAATTCAGTAAATAATTTCCTGTATATTTAGCAGGTGTCGGTAATACCGAGCAGGAATCCTGTAGCTCACAGAATCTTTTTCAAGCAGCAGTGACTGCTGGAGAAGCACATCCTTGATGTCCGATCATGTTGCTTTCATCTAGGATCTTTCTTGTTAAATTATTGCCGTTTAGACCTTGGTAATTATTTTGACGGCTCCATATATACACGGAGAACGGTTAAGTTTGCGAGCAATCATTGAACCTGGGGCACTGTGCGTATTGCTTTTGTGGAATCGTTTGGCCATGGCTGTCTCTGACTTTTTGGCACTCAAATATTTAAAAGTCCCTTGAGAATATTGATTTGAACTTACTTGCTGTCCTAGATCAGTTTAGTGCATGCAAGAATAAATCAATTTAGCTGTATATTTCCACAGGCCCACAAGCCTCTCGGTGACGAGTGGCAGTTATTGTTCAAGCCCCGCTGCCCCAGCACCGACGGCCAGGTGCACTTCTACACGGAGGACTTTAAAAATCCTTTAAATTACTTGAATGTATCCCGGGAGAGTGCACTCGTCTCGGGGCACGACAGTGTCACGACAGCCCTCGTGCAATGGGTGCCCCCTCCCCTACACGCACATATATGCACACCCAGGCGGACACACACAAACAATACACACTCTCACACTGATACTCAACAACACGTAGACACATATGCAGAGACATACAGACGGACGAGCTGACACGCACAGGCACACTCACTCAGACATACACAATGCGCAGACAAACATACACACATGAAGAAACCCGCACAGACCCACGTGCACAAACACACAGGCGCATATACATAGTACGTTCACACTGTTGAGCTTCACACGATACTCCTGATCTTATGTGTCTGTTTCCAGTTTGCCGAGGCAAAGACTACAGGGAGCAGGAACGGCACACGGACAACGGGAGGGGGCGGGGGCGGGAACGGCACACGGACAACGGGAGGGGGGGGGCGGGAACCACACACGGACAGCGGGAAGAGGGGGGGGGGGCGGGAACGGCACACAGACAGCGGGAAGCAGGAACGGGCACTCACCTGGACTTCTTCCGCTTGCACACATTTTGCGAAATACAGTGACATCCCGTAATTTCTATCTTCCGAAACATCGGGATCAGCTGCGGCTCGGGAGGCGGGGATCTGCTGTGGGAGGGGAGGGGGAGGCAGGGATCTGCTGTGGGAGGGGAGGGGGAGAGCAGAGGCCGTGTTACAACGGCATCGGGACCGGCTGCGGCTCGGGAGGCGGGGATCTGCTGTGGGAGGGGAGAGGGAGGCGGGGATCTGCTGTGGGAGGGGAGAGGGAGGCGGGAATCTGCTGTGGGAGGGGAGAGGGAGGCGGGGAGAGCGGGGATCAGCTGCGGCTCGGGAGGCGGGGATCTGCTGTGGGAGGGGAGGGAATGCTGCAAAGACAATGGGACACAAGGGTTGTTTTGCTTCTGTGGGAGGGGAAGGGGACACGGACGGCTGGCGGGAAACGTGCACAGGACAGCGAGGAGGGGGGAGGGGGGACGGCGGGAGGAGGGACACATAGTAAGGCAGGACAGCAGCAAGCACGGCCCGGCCGGACCAGATTCGGGGGCGTTCCCGGCTTTTGGCTGACGTATCATGACGTAGCCAAAAGCCAAAGATTCTCGGGAACGCCCCCGAATCTGGTCCAGCCATGACGGACGCCTCTCTGTTCCAATGGCTAGCCTCCATTTATGGGGCTAGCCAATGAGACACAGAGGCGTGTTCAAGGCACCCATACTAGAAACTACAGATTTCTCTGGAGGCGGAGCTTACAGCTCCGTCCCCCAGCGAAACCTAAAAAGCGACTCACTGGGAGAGGCCAAGCCCTGTGTGGCTCTGCAACCGCATACTCCTTTTTCATGATATGGGTAAATAAATCCATACTAACAGGGTAACACTAAATAGCACCTCTTCATTCCAGTAGGAATAATTAATATTCCTTTATCTTTTAAGTTATGGCGTGTGCTCTCTTTTCTTATGTAACATTGAATGAACGTAGCAGAGCGCAACCATTCATTCCCGAAGGGGTCTCTGTTTTTAATTACCATAATTACAAGTCATAAACGGGTCTTTAAAACATTAAAGGCTGCTTCTAAACCGGTTGCCTTCTTGCAAGTCAGAAGTCTCTCTGAAATGTCTACCCTCTGCTGTTAATTCGGAGCCAGGGTGTTACTCATTAAAGAATGTGACTCTTGGGTGACGGGTGGTTGCGGGGCTGACTCGGGGAGTGTTTTCTGCAAGTTGCCAACCAGAGGCCAGCCCATGACACGTTTTATGGATTGACAACTATGCTGAATGCCGGAACGCTCGCGCGCTGGAATGCTTCCTAAATGAACATGAAAGCCAATCCGCGCGCGCGGAATGTTGTCAGGAGCACACGACATGGATGTTCGTGAGGACGAGTACACGAATGCAATGCAGTCCAGGTTGTCTTTCTGAAGGGTAAAGAGATTAACCAATCACAAGGGAGATCGGACACTAAAAAGTTAAAAACGTACGATGTCGCGGTACCTACCATTAGAAAATACCCTTTAGAGATTTTACTAAAGAACACAGTCTGTATCTTAGTTATCTATCACTGAGAATGTACATATACAGGGTAAACAGACACATCTGAAGTATATAAGCAAACGGGGGCTAGGACAAGCTTTTAAAAGGAGTAGCCCTGCCTTTCTAATTGTTAGTTGCCAGCACTAATTGACCGGGCTGTGCACTCAAGTGGTCGCCAGCTGTGCTTGTTTCCACGGAAGGAGACCCGCTTCTGCGTGTTTCGTTTAAGAGCGTCTTGTCGTAAAGTACTTCTCGGCATAGTTCGGCTTTGCACACGATGGGGACATTTTCCAGCCGCCCAGACTTTTATGTACTCTTTAGAATTAAGGCGTTGCCTTTATAAATAAATATAAAGGAAATAAGGGGGTGTCTGTGTATATCTCTCTAATTGCAGGTCAGGCTGCTTGAAAGCACAGGTCACCCAGAGTAAGCCCAGTCTTATTTTGTGGAGAGTGCCGTGAAATGTACTGAATAAGCGTGCACTTCAAAAGACAGGCTGTAGTGCTTAGTGGCGTCACTCGTACACCTGCATTTGACGAGCATACATGGAAAAATGGAATAGGCACTTAAACACTACTAGAACAACAGACAACACGCATTCAGCTTTGAACACATGCTAGTGGCACAATAAAAATACCCCCCTCACTGCCAAGGTGATGAGCCCACCCCCGAGTCACCCATATCTCACAGCTATTCGTTGACCTTGGCCTCAATGCCGCGACCCTTCATGGGTCGTTGGCCCCTCCTTGGCCCAGGGGCTTGCATTACTCCCCTGATGCGTGCAATAGATCCTGATGAGAGGTGGTGTACGAGATAAAACAGTTTAAGCTGGGGGCATGGTGAACTTCATCCTGTCAGTATAAAGGAACTTTCGTTTACAGCCTCCAATCCACTAAACAGGCACAAAGCAATCTGGCAGCTCTCTGCAAACTCTCCCTGTCAATCAATCAATAACAATCACCCAATGCAATCCATCGGAGGAAAAATCAACCATCAAAGAAAAAGTTTCGGCAGTGGTTCTTTGGAAGGGCTGCGAAATAATTAGCCTGCCCACGGCTCCTGCAGCGCCCTCCTCTTACCTTGCTGACTGTGTGCTGCTTCTAGGCGCATCACCAAGATCCAGAGACAGAAATAGGATTTCATTGGAACACGAAGTAGCATTGTGAGCAAGTGCTTGGAAGAGACTTCTTTCTGTTGTTATGTTTGCTTGATTTACTCCCCTGTTCTTCTTGCACGTGCAACCGGACCAAAACAACCGTGCGCGGAAAGCTGTGGTGCAGAGGGGCAGCTGGTGGGGACGGATCCGAGCAGAGACTGCTCAACAGCTCTCTCCTGCAGAGCTGTGGCAGAAGCTGCAGCGCGCCGGCAGATGCTGCCAAGAAGCACGTCCAGCAGGCAGCCAGCGCTGCAAGCACGGGGTCCGGCTACACCCCCCTGTGACCATTGGCTAATGGGGACAAGAGAGGCATCGCTGGCCCCGTCCTCTCCACAAGGCAAGACGTCCCCACCGACCTCCCATTAGTAAAGTGCCTTCAGTGGTGCAGCAGTGCTATTGATGGGCCGCAGTTCCCATGTCGGTCAGAAAACAGATCTGCTGTGGGAGGGGAGGGGGAGGCGGGGATCTGCTGTGGGAGGGGAGGGGGAGAGCGGAGGCCGTGTTACAACGGCATCGGGACCGGCTGCGGCTCGGGAGGCGGGGATCTGCTGTGGGAGGGGAGAGGGAGGCGGGGATCTGCTGTGGGAGGGGAGAGGGAGGCGGGAATCTGCTGTGGGAGGGGAGAGGGAGGCGGGGAGAGCGGGGATCAGCTGCGGCTCGGGAGGCGGGGATCTGCTGTGGGAGGGGAGGGAATGCTGCAAAGACAATGGGACACAAGGGTTGTTTTGCTTCTGTGGGAGGGGAAGGGGACACGGAAGGCCGGCGGGAAACGTGCACAGGACAGCGAGGAGGGGGGAGGGGGGACGGCGGGAGGAGGGACACAGAGTAAGGCAGGACAGCAGCAAGCACGGCCCGGCCGGACCAGATTCGGGGGCGTTCCCGGCTTTTGGCTGACGTATCATGACGTAGCCAAAAGCCAAAGATTCTCGGGAACGCCCCCGAATCTGGTCCAGCCATGACGGACGCCTCTCTGTTCCAATGGCTAGCCTCCATTTATGGAGCTAGCCAATGAGACACAGAGGCGTGTTCAAGGCACCCATACTAGAAACTACAGATTTCTCTGGAGGCGGAGCTTACAGCTCCGTCCCCCAGCGAAACCTAAAAAGGAACCCCTCGTGTGTTTTTACGTTGCTTTACATCATACATAATTTCAACAAAGTACGGTGCAGGAACATTGATTTAATGCCGTCAATTTGTCATCTGGGAAAACTACTTACGTAACACAAAACGGCGGCCCTCTCGAAAAATGTATTGCAGTCTGAATTTACTGCCACCTGTGGTGCAGCTGGCAGGACATTCCCAGCAGCTACCCGGGGCCTTGGTTTTGGAGCACCTATCACATCACTACCGGGGTCGATGTTAGACCCCAATGGGGACCCCCCCCAGTGCATCCATTTTATTTTAAACAGAGCATATTGATGCCTGTGTGTATGCTTGGTGGCAAGGTGTTTCCACCCCGTCCCCTCGTCATCAGTGAGCTGATTCTTGCTGACTGCTGCTGATCGATTGTCAATAATTCGTCTGCAGGAAATGAAGCTTCACTGTGGTGGTGTGGCATGTGTTGACATAGCCCTCTGTTTTATGTGGGTCAATCGGGTGGGGAAGATTAGGAAACCCAACAATTTACTCTATATCCAGCGAGATACCCATTTTTGGAAATTGTGCAGTAGGAAGAATGCCAGACATTCATTCTGCACCATTTCAAGCACATTCATGGATAGGTGAAACATTTTACAAAGTTTCACATTTTGAAGGTGGAGGAAACCTTCATGGTTTGACGGAGGTAAACAGCTATCTTTCTTGACTAATTGATAATTAAGAATAATATAATCCATCATAGTAGGGAAGCAAGTTAACACAGCTTAATTTGAGCAGGTGGTTTCCAGTGCTTTTCACCAGCGCTTAATCATCAACACTGGCACTTGAGCACCAGTTAAGGACATATTAATTTTTGGTGGACACAGAAAGATTAAGTGAGTCGCCCATAAGCACACAGTTGTTGAACAGATGCCAAGACTGGTTCCCCAGCTCCAAAGTCGGCAGCTCTGGCCATTAGGCCACATCCCCTGCCCACTTGTAAGGTTTGTTGGTGCTGTGTTAGGCAGTGCTATCAGGAGAAATGGGCTAGTCGAGGCTGCCTCCTGACGAGAGCCCCGGCACGTCTTTTTTTTACAAATTAAGCAATGGGTAGGGTTATTAATGTTATGTTATGTTATATATTTTATTAAGCGCGTCTGTTACCCTTGGGTGTCCTGGCGCTATCTGCTATCCTGAGAAGGGAAAGGAATAAAACTGTGAGTCTAGAACAGCCACATTTGGTCCTACCTCTTTCTTCTTCTGGATAGCCTTCTTCTGCCAAACTTTAACCGCATAGGACTGTTCGTCTGTTTTGTGCCTTGCTAGAAGAACATTCAAAAAGAAGCACAAACAGCATTAGAAATAAGGTACACACAATGCAGATATAAGTGCACACATTACAGACATCCCACTAAAAAAACAGAGGACATGGCACAACATAGCACATCTCTTCACATGCCACTCTGTAAATAGGTTAATTTACTTTTATTAACTGTCATACCACCTCACAATTGTCACTATGTGAGTGATGAGCAACAAGAAATTGCTTCTTAATTCCATGTGGCGTGTAGGGACACACACCCATACAATCTTCTGTGATAACAAATTCACAGCTGTATGCACAAGATATCCTATGAGGTAAAGAATACCTACCTTTCCAAAATTGCCTATTCTAATCACTATCAAGAAGAGTAAGTCTGTCGGCTTGGCATGAGGGTCTGAGGATGGCCCAAGGTTGATTTGTTGCGATGGGCTGGGCTAGTGTAGAAACACACCTATAAATATACACGTCTTAATCCATCCGTCTTAATCCATCCCAAAGTGCAGGTTCTGTTTCTATGCATGGTTTAGTAAGAAGGCCATACTGTATCTAATAGCCACTTCGTTCATAGACGTTTATGGCTCAGAGTGGGACGGGTGTGGTACAAGAAGGCGTAAAAGTTGGAATTTGACTAAATAGCACGCACTCCCACCCATCCTCTCTGAAATGTCTTCTGATGTGGCGCAGAAAGATATCAGTTGGAAATGTCACTTACTGGAGGTGACGGGTTGTTATTCAACAGTTCGGGCTCAAAGGGTTGGGAGAGGTTCAGGATGGACTGTATGTCTGGGCTGCAAAAGGAAGACAAAAACATTAGAATTGAAACTTGTGATCGGAAGTCGAAGAGTTACAAGCATGCAGACGACATCATGGTCTCGCGGACACAGTGAATAAAGTCTGTCCACCACCACCCCAGGGTTTCCTGGAAAGCCACGCCGCCCCAAGGAGGCATCAGAAGACAAGGGTGTGGGGGGCGGGGAAGGTCCACCCTTCCAATGAGCAGAGGAAACACCGGTAGAAGGATGCGCATGTGTTTGCTAGGGGGATGGTAAGGCGGCAAGAGGCATGAGTTTCGGCAATTAAAAAAAGGTTGTATTAAAAAAAAAAATCATAAGCCCAGAAAGGGATGAGGAAGAGGGACAAAGGAGGTGGTCAACACAGTTAATGGGAGGGGGCAAAGGCAACACGCACAAGGGCAGCACTCGGAGTTAGGAGCAAAGCTTGGAACACAAGCAGGAAACTAATAAAAAGAAGTAGAGGATAAAGAGAAGTAGTGGACCGATACTATATATGGTCATTCGTGAAATAATCCATATAACAGGGTCAGTCTGCAGGGCAGGCGCAAAACAATCAAAAGGCGTAACAAAGTAAAGCACTTACGTACCAAACCAAAGGCATTAGGAAAGGCAGCCCAAGGAATGAATGAAAGTGATGGGTCTCTGGTGGGCGTGGGTAAAGCCCACAGAAAGAAATACAGCATGTCAAGAGACAGCACATGCGCTACCTGGGCTCTACCTAAAAAGGATGACGTTGCTTAAAAATTTTAAAACGTGCATTCTCTAACATGCAGATGTGTTTCAGTACTTCAGATTACATCACTGCATTAAGAAGTGTTTATTAAAATTGATAGTTTCTAAACATTCACTTAAAAACATTCCTGTCCTCCATGCCTACCTGACAATGCCATTAAGACAAGTTTTACCTACTAAAAAGAACCAAAAGTTTTTGTGTAGTGAGCATCCGACACGCCCATATTTGAAGGCTTTCTGAAATGTGAAAATGAAGAAAAAAGAGTATTGGTGAAATAAAATATTTGCCTAGAATCATAAAATTTTGTCAAGTGGAAAAGCCTGGATTCCTTGTTTCAGACTGTGCAATCTGGCCACTAGATGGGTATCTGTTTCTCTGTTGTTTATTTCACATTAAATGTGTGTAATTGAAGCTCTGTCTTTAATTCTTGGGAATGAGGTGACAGCCTGAGTAGCAGAAAGCAGCCATGTGAAAGCTCGGCTTGTTTTAGGCTCGAGGGAGTCAAGAAGACCTCGAGCTGAGCCCGAGCTGGTATGTGGCTTGAACCTGGCTCGATGTTTTTTTATTATCTTTTATATAGCGCAGACTCAACCAGGTAGGTTTAGTGCTTTGCCTAGAATCACAGTTTGTTGGGTCAACGCCGAGATGTGAAACTGATTCCTCAGTCCTAAAGTTAGAAGTTCCGGCCATAATGCTACTTACTCTTTCTACCTTGGAATGAATGAATTAAATTAAATTTCTATAGCCTGTAGCTACCCTGAGGCTTCCCAGCTTTTATGGACCAGGCAGGCAGATAGATACGCCATGTTAATGCATAGTATTGAAAAGATGGGTTTTGAGAAGCTTACGGAAGGCCAGTAAGTTTAGTTACCCCGAAGAGTGGGGGGGAGATAGTTCCAAAGGTTTGAAGCATTCAGGGAGAAGGAGCGACCACCCCATCTAGCTCTTCGTACTTTCTTTGGGGCGGCCAGAAAAGCAGAGCTAGATCGAAGATTCTTAGAGGGTTGGTATGAGGTGACCAGGGACTGGATGATGGCTGGACCAGATTCCAGTATTTTCTTTCAGTGGCTCGCCCTCCTCTAAGCAACATGGAGGCCTTTGTGGAGTCCCTCCGCTCAGCACTGCCTTGCAGGGACAACTTTTCATTAGTCTTAATTGTAGAGAGAGCACACAGTTCGCTGGCACCGGGCTCGAGGGTGGTCGTGGGTAGTTCTGGCATTATATTGTCCCACTGTCGGACTGTGTATATTGACAGATTAAACTTCCATTAAAGCTAGCTTGGTGCTTCACCATCATGAAGATGCTGGTCCTACCTTGGTGTTTATACATATTTGTTTGCTTACCCATGACCCCAGCTAGAGGGCTCTTTACCACGCTAAAATCATTCATGCATGCAGGCAGGTAAAGAACCTAGGATAAACTGTAATGTGCATACACTGCCATATGAAGCTAGGGTTACTCTGTGCCTGTCCCCAAACTATATTATTATTACACTGTTCAGGAGCACTTCACCTACTTCTGGATTCATGGATCGCTGAACATGAGGCAGCTTTGTCCTGCTCTATGTTGAAGGAAGTAAAAGCCAGAAGGGCAGACCCAGATGTGTACTAGACCTAGTAAGGTGCACTACATATTCATGCCACTGCCTGGAACAGAGTAAGGGCCTGGCATTACCAGATTCTCCTTGATCGTCAATAACCCCAGCTTTCTTTGACCTTACAATCAAATGCCAGTGAGCTGCTGGCTAGCAAGAAAGGAGAATGTCTGGTGGACCTATTTGTAGATGGGAAGTTAAGAAACATGGGCTATTTTAGTGGATCAGAAGGCACTGGGAGTGCCCTAGATACATTATTTGCAATACAGAATTTGACCTACAGAGTTTGTGGTACCTTGTTAGCATCACTCCCTTGATACTTAGAGGATCCCACCGCACTGTAGGCCCTAACAAAAGTTAGGAAACCCCAAGGTCATTTTAACTAGAGACTTCAGTTTATAAGTTAGCAATTACAGGGTGGGCACCAACCCTTTGAGATACCGATATGCAACTTATGTTGACTGAGGAACAGTAGAGATGCTGGTGTGCACAAACTAAAAACATCTCCTTAAACAGTAGACAACAACTATGATATCCTTATTGACCGAGGTAGCGGGCTCTACCAGCCATTAAAGACCTGCTCCGGCGTTAAAGGCCCAAGGGGGTTGAAATCATGCATTTGGGTACTTATCATGCCACTCTTTTTCTTTTGACATCTCGACCCAGTTATATCAGACTGGTCCCCAGTGACCCAATACCTGTCATCAAAGCCACATGAACAACAGGGATGCCCAGCTGCTTTACCACCTGGTCAAGTCAAGTCATAATTTATATAGCGCACTACATACCCAGAGGGTCTCAAGGCGCTTGAGGAAGGGGGGGAGGTTTACTTATCGAATATCCAGGTTTTAAGCTGTTTTCTGAAGGCTAGGTGGTTTTGAGTGAGGCGGAGGTGGGTGGGGAGGGAATTCCAGGTTTTGGCTGCTAAGTAGGAGAAGGATCTTCCCCCCATGGTGGCTTTGTGGATGCGCGGGACGGCGGCGAGGGCTTGGTTGGACGAACGCAGCTGGCGGGTGGGGGTGTAGAAGGAAAAGCGCGTGTTGAGGCAATCCGGTCCGAGTTCGTAGAGGGCTTTGTGTGCGTGGGTGAGGAGACAGAAAGTTATCCTTTTGTTGACGGGGAGCCAGTGCAGGTCTTTCAGGTGACCAGAGATGTGGTCTTTGCGAGGGATGTCTAGTATGAGTCTGGCTGAAGCATTTTGCATGCGTTGGAGTTTTTTCTGCAGTTTTGCGGTGGTACCGGCGTAAAGGGTGTTTCCGTAGTCCAGTCGGCTAGTAATTAGAGCGTGGGTGACCGTTTTTCTTGTTTCGGTGGGGATCCAGCGAAATGTTTTTTTGAGCATGCGTAGGATGTTAAAGCATGATGATGAGACGGCGTTGACTTGTCTGGTC
Source organism: Lissotriton vulgaris (assembly GCF_964263255.1). Classification (NCBI taxonomy): domain Eukaryota; kingdom Metazoa; phylum Chordata; class Amphibia; order Caudata; family Salamandridae; genus Lissotriton; species Lissotriton vulgaris. The sequence continues at coordinate 64,177,842 of NC_141688.1, read as the reverse complement.
ATCGAGAGTGAGGAGTCCAGGATGATGCCCAGGTTCCGTGCGTGGTCCGTCGGTATGGGGGCTGTTCCTAGGGCCGTTGGCCACCAAGAGTCGTCCCAGGCGGAAGGGGATGTACCTAAGATGAGGACTTCCGTTTTGTCCGAGTTCAGTTTCAGACGGCTGTGCTTCATCCATTCGGCTACTTCTTTCATCCCTTCATGTAGGTTGGTTTTGGCGGTGATTGGGTCTTTGGTGAGTGAGAGGATCAGCTGAGTGTCATCAGCGTAGGAGATGATGTTGAGGTTGTGTTTCCGTGCGATGGTTGCGAGGGGGCTCATGTAGACGTTGAAGAGGGTGGGGCTGAGTGATGATCCTTGCGGGACGCCGCAGATGATTTCGGAGGCCTCTGACTTGAAAGGGGGGAGGCGGACTCTCTGAGTTCTTCCAGCGAGGAACGAGATGATCCAGTCCAATGCTTTTCCTTGAATTCCGATGTTTCTGAGGCGTTGTATCAGGGTGCTATGGCAGACTGTGTCGAAGGCTGCAGAGAGGTCAAGGAGGATGAGGGCGACTGGGTCTCCGTTGTCCAGTAGAGTTCGGATGTCGTCTGTTGCTGTGATGAGGGCGGTCTCGGTGCTATGTTTGGCTCGGAAGCCAGACTGTGGTTTCGAGGAAGGCGGCGAGTTGATTGTTGACGGCTTTCTCAATGACTTTGGCAGGGATGGGAGGAGCGAGATGAGGCGGTAGTTTTTGAGTTCGGAGGGGTCAGCTGTAGGTTTCTTCAGAAGGGCGCTGAGTTTGGCGTGTTTCCAGCTTTCTGGGAATGTGGCGGAGTTGAAGGAGCAGTTGATGACGTCTCGGAGATGGGGTGCGATAACGGAATTTGCTTTGTTGAAGATGTGATGGGGGCATGGGTCTGTAGCGGATCCTGGGTGGATGGAGTTCATCAGGTGAATGGTGTCTTCTGTGGAGATTAGGTTCCAGTCGAAAAGGTTGTTCGGAGGAGGTACAGGTTCGGAGGTGAGTGGGGTGGACTGGTTTACAGGTTGGTTGTCAAAGCTGTTATGAATGTCGGCGATTTTGTCATGGAAGAATGAGGCGAGGGAGTCGCAGAGGACTTGAGAGGGGGTGATGTCGTTTGAGCTGGCGGTGGGGTTGGTGAATTCTTTGATGATGTTGAAAAGTTCCTTGCTGTTGCGAGCGTTGTTGTCTAGTCGGTCTTTGAGTGCTGATTTCTTGGCTGTTCGGATTAGTTGGTGGTGTTTGCGGGTGGCGTTTTTGAAGGCGGTTTGGGTGATAGTGTTTGGGTCTTTTTTCCAAGTTTTTTCAAGGGAGCGACATAGCTTTTTGGATTTCTTGAGGTCATCGTTGAACCAGGGGGCGTTCTTGCTTCCTTGCTTGATTTGATGTTTTTTCAGGGGTGCTTTGGGTTAGCCATTGTGTGAGGTTGATAGCGGCTTGGTTAGGGTTCGTTGAATAGGCAGGTGGTTTTTGAAGAAGCGATGAGGAGATCTGATCGATGGTGATTTTGTTCCAATTTCTTCGCAAAGTTGGTTGAGGGTGGTTGTGGATCGTGGTCTTGTTGTAAGTGAAGTGGACGCAACTGTGGTCTGTCCAGTGGAGGGGTGTGGTGTGAGTGAAGGAGATGTGCTTGCTGGAAGTGAAGATAGGGTCGAGTGTGTGTCCTGCGCAATGTGTGGGGATGTTGACAAGTTGTTTGAGTCCGAGATTGGCGAGATTGTCCAGAAGGGTGGTAGTGTTACTGTCGTTGCTCTTTTCCAGATGGAAATTGAGGTCTCCCAGTAGAATGTATTCTTCCGAGGGGAGGGCGTGTGGGGTGATGAAGTCAGTGATGATGTCGCAGAATTTTGTACGGGGTCCTGGTGGCCTGTAGAGGAGAGTGCCTCTGAGTGTGGTCTTGGGGTCGGTGTGGATCTGGAAGTGAAGGTGTTCGGCGATCGCGAGGTTGTCTTCTGAGCTAGTTGAGACGCGTATGGTGTTCTTGTCCCCTATAGATTTGATGTGTTACTACCATAATGTGACAAATGTGTTCTTAGTGTGCTGGGACACATGGATGCAGTGCCCTCTTTTTTCATGGAAACAAAGACTGTTGTGATCACTTTGTTACTGTGTGCATCAACTCTATCCTAGAGTGCACATGGATGTGGCTTTCCGATGAATAACAATAAATAAAGTATAAAAAAACTAAATTAAAGGCCTTCCAACAAAATTAGAATTAAATAAGTATATCAGAGAAATGATGTGATATTTATCAAAGATTAATAGGGCTACTTTACACAAACATTTCTCAGGCACAAAGAGAAGTGTTAAAGGAATTCTCTCAAATAAAGTGTGCCTCTGTTGATATAAGAGATAAAAGTACCCCCTGCCATATATTATAAGGGTATTGCAATTCAATGAGGAGTTCCATAATCATATGGAACAAGGCTGAAGGCTGAGTTCTTTTATATGATGATTGAACTCCGAAGTGGCTTGCAGTATTCTTATCATGTACACTAGGGGGTATTCCCTTTTCCACAAACCATTTAAAACCTTGGTGCATAGCTCTTTCATATGAAAGAACATAATGTTTGCAAACATGAGGAATAAAAAATAAAACTCTAGTGCTAAATTAAAGACATAAAAATCTGTTAGATATTTGTGACAAACAGAGATTAGAAACAGTTAAATCAGTTAAAATAAAGCTGCAGTATTTCGGAATGTGTACAAACATGCAGAAAGATGCTAGCTTTTCTCTATGGAAGGAGTGCACACATTTTTTCATAGCTCTAAACAGCTGTTTTAAATATGCTCTATGACCTCATAACTCGACTGTGATAACCTTATGATAGTCGAGTTCTGATGTCTTTTCTTTATAATCGACGATTAGGTGCATCACAGGTCTGTGATTATAAAAAAATCAGAGACTGACGCTTATATAGCTATTACAGAATCCCATGTATTATATTCATATTATGACCAACATAGTCTACAGGCGTCATTTAGTAAGCACTGTGAGTGATAGCTTCATGTGTTTCATAATGATGTCAGAATAAGAGCACAGCTCTCTCCATATGTTATGTGTCATGCCAACCTATAAGATATATCTATGGGGTGAACACTCACAACAGATATGGATGTGGAATATATGGGCCACACCTTCAAGCACAGTCCGAACTGACTATGTCTTTCATTCTATCATGGTCAATGAAATGAGTTACTTTTCATTGGCTCAAAGATCACACTGTTATGTAAACATCATGAGACAGTACCCTTTGGAGTATGCAGTACACAAAAGGTCGAAAATATTATAAATGATTTAATATTATTCCATTATTATTAATTACTTTACACACCTGCGAAATATTAAGGTGAGTTTATCCTAAAATCAATTAATGTTAAAACTGGCGATGTTTATTTTTCTCTCTATGTGCAACGCGCCCTTCTGGCAGTGACAAGATCTGCAATATAAAAGTACCCTAAATAAACACTTTGAGGACAGTTTGCAAAGGCATCTTCAGCAGAAAACCTATGTTTATTGCTGAAACTACCCCAATGTATTCCAGACAGGAACTGACTAAAGGGTTCTTGGCAGGTGTCAATGGTTTTACTGTTGTGTATTCCTCCACCATGAGTACAGAGAAATCTGCTGTCCCATATAGGAAGTGGGTGAAGCAAGTCTTGGTGAGCATCGCACGTTTAGCAGGAGAATTACTCCAGGATTGCGACAACTCGCTTTCCAGGATGGGACAGGGAACAGATCATCCCTGTATTCCCTGTTTTTGATGTGGGTATAGAGGGACTTTCTCCATGAGGAAAAATGGTGCAAAGGTGTGTGCATGATGTCTAGTATATGTTTTGCACTGGAAGGATATGCTTCCAACACACAGTTTTAGTAACAAAGACACATACGAACAGTTCACATGATGAATGAATGCTTTACGGTGCAGTACAGATGTAATGTGTTAAATGGTAGGAGAGGTAAAAAGATGTATCCAACCTTGTGATAACAATTGTCGTACACAGGATTTTGCAGAAAAAGCCATGGATAATTTTGCTGTAATTCCCATTCCCAATGATCATCCATGGACTGCCCTCTTGATGGAAAGTAGAAAAAAATAGCTTTTTGAGCCTTTGCTTTATCAAGATACCTATTGGAATACATTTGCTTGACCTTGCAGTGGCACATCTTGATAAATCTTCCCCTATGTGTTATGCAAAAGATCTTTAATTCAATCGTTTCAGCAGCCCAGATCCAGTGCAATCTTCTCACATCTTGTAAGAGATGGTCTTATCTCTGCATATCAGATATAAATATCAACGCACTACACTATACATGTTTCTTTCTTGCGATGACAGCCCCGGTAACATGACGCAGGTTGCTCAGGAATATGCTGAAAAGGGTATGCAATGATTTGCTGTTATGAGTGTAGTACTGGTGCTTGGAAAGAACATAAACAAGTAGTGTTCGACCTGTTGTTTCAACAATAGATCATAATAAAACATTACTCACAGATTTATTGCATCTTAAATAGTGGTTGGAGCTTATTCCATTATGCCTGTTACTGGAAGAGGTGGCGAGGGTATGGCCTTGTTGTTGCCAGCATTACTGGTTACCAGGTGTAGAAGCATAGAGTATAGTTTAATAAATAAAACTAGACCAAAATGACATAAATACAATCAAGGACACCGGAGATATCGAATTTTAATGTTTTACATGGAACTAGCACAATAAGCACAAAGCCCAACAATAGATATGTTGTCAGGCCAGACTGAGACAAAGTCACAAGTTCAGGTTGACCACAATGGAGCGCAGGCCAGCTAGAAGGACCCGGTTAGGCCAGCTGAAGCAAGTACCTCAAATCCTGGTTGCAGAGCATCGTGTGGATCCAAGACGAGGAACAGTCGCACAGTCTAAGTGATGCATCGGTTCCGAGATGCGGTGAAGCTACGGTGTGAGGTCCTGCTGCGTCATCGTCAAGGATCGTGTTGACGGGGCTTGAGATACAAAGTTCAGGTATCAAGAATGCTGCTCTCTTCCCCCACGTTGATGCACAAACAGGCTGCCTAGTGCCATACATATACCTTTGCAAAATGCTGCAAACGTTTGTGTATGAGGTCTAGTATAGGTTTTGCACTGAAAGTATTTGCGTCCAACATACAGTTATATATATCTAGACAAACATAAAAACATTTGTCTTTATGTTGGATGAGTGCTGTACAGATGTGATGTGTAAAATGTTAGGAGAAATAAAAGGATTCATCCAACCTTGTACCGTGCATTGTTTTTTTTATGCAAAGTCCAGGCTAACTGCTTCAACAGTAGAGCACAATAAAAATTACTCACACATTTATTGCACATTAAATAGTGGTTGGAGCTTAATCCATTATGCCCTGCTACAGGAAGGGGTGGTGAAGGTATGGCATTGCTGCTGCCAGCATTACTGGTCCTGATCTGAGCGTCTTCTATGTTTACTCTGATCCATACAAAAACTATTTCAGAAAATTAGATTGAAGATGTTTAATTACTGTCCGAAATTGGGTTACTGGTTGACTGGGCTGGAAGCACTGGTAAAACAGCAACCACCATCCTAGGCAGGGTAAGAGATAGGCAAACCCAAAATTAACCTGTGCTCACAGAGCTTGGCACAGAGCAGTCAGACTAAATTTAGATGCAACGGGTTAAGCATTTGTGTAACACTTCAAACAGTAAAACTGTGAAAACACCACATAAAAAGATCACTCACAGGTATAGGAAAGCAGAGTACATTTTATTAAATAAAACAAGACAAAAACAACAAAAATCCCATCAGGAAACCGGAGACATTGAATTTAAAGTTTAAGGGTGAAATATTGCCAAAAAGCACAAAGCGTCAACAAGGAATATCTGGTCGCGCCGGATCAGGACAATTCATAGATTCAGGTCAACCACCATCGAGCAAGTGTTGGCTACAAGGACCATGTAAGGCCCACTAAGCAAAGTACCTGAAATCCTGGTTGCAGACCACTCTGTGGATCGGAAGCGAGGAAGCCTGTAGTTGAAGCGATGCTTAGGTTCGGAGAGGCTGTGAGGTTGTGGTGCAAGGTCCTGCTGTGTCGTCGTCAAGGATCCCGTTGCCGGGGATAGTGATGTAAAGTCTGGGCATTGAGGATGCGCCGCATAGATGACACTGTGTCGGTTTTGAGGAGCTATGAGGCTGCGTTGTGGAGGCTGGCATCAAAGTCACACTGCCGTCGATGAGGGATGTGAAAACCTGGGTCGTAGAAGCACCGTGCAGTCAGTGATGAGTCAATTCCAAAGATGGGAGGGTGATGCAGACCTTCTTGGCCTGGCCCGATCCATGCAGCAATACACTTAGGGGTGCTGATTCGCACCCCACCTGCCACACTGCAAACATGGGGAACCTTCCCCCTACTTTTGTGTCCATTTTTTCAATGTAATCCAATGTACTCAAATGTAATCCTGGGACATTCATCGTAATCATTGTTTGTTCAAAACATTGTGCGGATTTTCAAAACACAGCTGAGACAGCGTCCTTTCACCTCCAATATTTATTTTAGCATCTTAAAAGGTCTACTGAGTGCCCATCCGGGCTTTTTCACAGTAACTCCATACATAAGAAGTGAAACGAAACAGAGTAGGCTCATCCTGTTATGCTCCCAATGCATTTCGAGCCTCACGGGCTCTTCGTCAGGGGTTTCTACAAGAAACAAAAGACAATTCTAGTAGTTGTTCCCAGTTGACCTTCACAGTTAAATCATAATCATACCAAAGCAATTGTAGTGCGCACTCTGTGACCAAACCTACCGCCTCCCATTCATTTCATGTATCCCGTCCGACTAATCAAACAGAAAACAGTCCCCTCTCTTCCCTTTCCAGCTCAACGTGCCCTCTCTCACTAAACTCCCTGGACCAAACCAATAAAACTGAATAGAATTCACATTCCCGATTTTTTGTAAACCAAATACCACTTTTAAACACTTAATTTACTTCCCCCATTGTGACTCATACAAAATAGTTATAGAATAACTTGATGTAACTGCAGCAGGCGGCCTGACCTCCTCATCCACCTTCCCCATTCTGTTAAATAACCCGTTAGAACCGTTGGATTTTAACCTCCTCTTCCACCCAATCCAAACGCCGTAATTAGCCATGTGACCTGTTATTGTGAGCTGCGTTAGGTAGTTCTAATGTTGCTACCAAACTACGAGCTCCACAATGCATCCTCCGCTACTCAATAGTTTAAAAAAATTATTAATCGAATACAAATTTAAAAATTAAAAATTCCCCATCTCAACCTCCCTTCCGAGTGCTAATTGTGACACAAAACATCATTATCATAAAATTTATAAATTTGGGCATAAACCATACATAAGCAAAAGGCCAATTGTTCGTAAATACACTACGAATTATTCTCTTGTGAAATGTTCAATGAATCCACTCCAATCTCACATTATCCCAGCTGTGTGTCCAAATTACGTGCTTTAAAGTCCTTTCACTTAACCTCATTCTCGGGGTGCAAACTGCTGTCGGGACGATAACTTTGCCAAGCAATTAAAGAGTATGTAGAGAATGCACTCCTTCCCTTATGCCATTATTAAAATTTTATTTTTCTGATTTCCTGTCGTCCTTTGATGCGTGCAGGGCAGGTGCTGTGTAACATCCTGAACACAGCATTGCATAAGCAATATACTTAGGGGCGCTGATTCGCACCCCACCTGCCGCACTGCAAACATGGGGAACCTTCCCCCTACTTTCGTGTCCATTTTTCAATGTAATCCAATGTACTCAAATGTAATCCTGGGACATTCATCGTAATCATTGTAATCCATGCAGCAGCAATGTGTTGGTTCTGCTCAAGGAAGCAGCGCAGCTCAGCAGGGGCTGAGGCCGGCAGCATTATTGATCTGCCATTGACGAGGGGTACGAGAACCTGGGTCAGAGATGTGACATGCCGATGCGTCAAGTCCGAAGATGTGAGGGTGTTGCAGACCTTCTGCCCCAGAGCCAGTGCACGCAGCAGCTGCGATGCATAAGTTCTGCTCAAGGATGTGATGTTCAGCCGAGGAGATGTGTCAGTTTGGCTCGAAGATGCGCCACTCAGCAGGTAAGGTACGTTAGCCCCACTGGCATGTACCATAGGTCCACTTACAAGGATCCAGGACTGGGGCAGCATCACGTGGTAGGGTAGACTCACAGCTTGCAGAGACCAGGTGCAGATGGAAGGTGGTTGAAAACTGGCTAAGTCCCGGAGGCTTCAGATCAGGAGGCCAGCTTACTATCCCTTGGAGTCACATTCGGTTCTGGCATCAAGAATCACAAGTCCACTCTTTCTCACCCAGGCAAGTAGAGCAGCAGGTTAGCACAGCAGAGTAGTAGTTCTTCTTCCTGGCAGAGTATCCACAGGTCCAGAAGTGTACTGAAGTAGTGGTGTTTGAGGTCCAGTACTTATACCCAGTAGTGCCTTTGAAGTGGGGGAGGCTACAAAGACAAGCCTTTGAAGTGCACAAATGTCCTGCCCTGCCAGCTCTAGCTCCAGAGTAACTACAGGGGGCAGGTAGCCTTTTGTGTAGGGGACAGGACAAGGCTCAAAACAGGTGTAAGCCTCACAGCTCCTCCCATCCTGTCAGTTTAGCCCACTCAGTCACACCTAAGCTCCCAATGTGTGTGCCTGTCTAGGTGGAATACAAAACGCGTACTGCCAGCTACTAGTCATGTGACCAGAGACAGGCTGCAAGTATCAAATGAATATGGCAAGAAAATACCAACTTTCTAAATGGGACATTGTAATTTAAAATACGACTTCACCATAAGTTAGGATTTAAAATTAGGTTCCTAGACACATCAAACATGAACCAGTGCCATCCTCCCATTTGGAAAGTGTGCTTATAGAATATCCTATGGAAACTATGGGAGATGTTAGCCTTACAGTAGCGAAACAATAGTGTAAGAGTTTTTCACTACCAGAAAACCTAAAGGTAAATTTCCTGCTTTTTAAATGCATTGCACCCTGCCCTCTGGGCTGTCCTAGGGGTAACCTATATGTATTAAAAAGGAAGGTTTGGGCATGGCAAGAGGTAAACTTGCCAGATCGACATGGCAGTTTACAACTGCACACACAGGCTCTGAAATTGCATGCCTTAGACATGTTTATTGGGCTACTTAAGTGGATGGCATAATCAGTCCTGCACGCCCACTAGTAGCATTTAATTTACAGGCCCTGTGTACATGTAGTGCACTCTACTAGGGACTTGTAAGTAAATTAACTAAATATGCCAATTATGGGTATGCCAACCAAACCATGTTTAGGGACGTGAACATAAGTACTTCAACACTGGTTCGCAGTGGTAAAGAGCACAGAGTCCTATGGCCAACAGAAGCAGAAATCCAACAAAATTGGAGGCAAGCAAGCAAATAGTTTGGAGGAAGACCAACCTAAGACTGTCAGGTCTAACTGTTACATAGAATTATTGCTTTAAATATTTCAAATCAGATTTAATACTTCCGAATTGAATTAAGTCGTAAGCAAAAATAGTAAGTAGATTGTTCAATTTTTAGAAGTAGGCAAATATCATATTCTATGCGCCTCACCAGTGCATCACATAGAGATTATGCTCATAAAAAAAAGCAGATTAAACAATCTTCAGTTGTAATTTGTCTTTAATATCTTGAGACATCATTAACCCTGGAAAGAAACAGCAAAAGATATTAACATTGAAAATATGGCCTGATTTTAGTTTACATAAATCTACAAGACTGTTGCTGACAGTTCCCGAGGCAAAAGTTGTAAAAATTCAGAGCCTTCAGAGATGTAAACTCACAAACCACTGGTATGGACAGTGTAATACAATTTAATTCATTGTTGAATAAATCACAAGTTGTACATCAACTATTTCAGCAAAAAATATCGAAGCTTGGCAATTTTAAAAAAACGTAAGCTGATTGCTGATAAGCAATGTGACGGTAAAAACACATTAGCTAACAAGTTAATGTCGGACACCACATTCAGCCTTTGAGTATAGGTGTTCAGCAACTGAGTTCCTGGATTACATTTTGGCAGACGGTTAGTCCCTTACAAATGTGACAGATGTCCCGTTTTCCATATTAAAAGCACCATAGAACATAATGCACTTGTAACATTGTAACAAGGAGGACAAGATACCTGTCATGGTTGTGATGGGGGAATCCATTCCCCAAACTATAAATCAGGCCTGAATTCACCAACTGAACAGACAATTAGTAATCAAAATGAATAAAAGCATTGAATTATCATGGATGCAGAGCAAAGACTGGATTGAGGTTACAAGTTCCTTTAAAATACATCTATGAAGTATTTTCATAATTAGAATATTTTCTACTGGGCAGGACATTTATCCCCGCCATATGATCTGTCAAAGGGAGAAATATATATTTATAAAATCACACGCTGCAAAATGCGTGCTTAATGCCGTTTTATAAAAGATCACATGAAATGTTCTTAGAGAATACAATACAATAAGAGCGGACAATGTTAAATGAGACAATTGTATCAGCATCAGCTTTTACTATAATAGTGAATTTCCTAAATGCTCTCTGTGTTATATCTTTACAGTTCAGCCAATAAACTTGAAGTGAAACACCCAGGAGCAAAATGAAGACAAAACAAAAGCTTTACAAAAAACTCATAAAAAGAACTATAAAAACAGTTGGCTAATGCTTTCAGAAATAGATCCTATTAAACGCATTGCAAACATGAAAGTTAAAACCCTGTGCAGTTTCAAATTGGTTTGGAAGTAAAAAGGTGCTGGCTACCGGTATCATTTATGTGCACAACAAAATCCACAAAGATTCATTAGGATTTATGATCATAGCGTACAGAGCAATCAAGGAGGTCAGCTAGACATATTTTGAATATCAATAAAGTATTCAAAGAACTCATATTACTCCCTGTACTAAAATATTAAAGTGACACAGACACTGAAGAAACTGTAAAATCAACTAAGTACCTAAAATAAGATTAAATACTTGAAAAATGCGCCCCTCTGATAGAGCGCGCAGGGACCACTAGCTCAATTTTACTATACTCACCTGGGCCCATAATACATTCACACCTTCAACCAGTAGTCCTGCCTAACTAATTACTAATTAAATCGCCTATCAGTACGTGAGGTCCTTTTATAGCACTTATACCTGTACACCATGACTTACCAATCCTTGTCACCTTTGCTATAAGTCCTAGGGATCGAAAAAAGGGAGTCAGAATAAACAGGCAATATTTAAACACATTATACCTTTCCTGTAATAACCACAGACTCAGGGAAGTTTTAAAAGGTTTATCTATGCAAGATTTTCTGACTCAAGAGTAGGGCCACAATACCTTGACCATGAATTTTACAAACAAGAATATAATCAATAGGACATAAAGTTTGTAAGAAATCACAGTAACACCTTTAAACATCGGTACCTGGGAAGGGTGAGAAAGGGAAATAGCACAAGGACATACCACATGGATTATATTTACCTAGAATGGTGCAATGACTAATCCTGGCCACGGGCTGGGGCAAATAAGGACCAGGCTCCTGACTAATCATGTGCCCACGGGACAAGACAGGTGCAGATCAGGACAGGTGACCTCCGCTAAGTGCAATGCCAGCATCACACCCCTCTCTCTTGGAAAGCCAATTAGTACCCCGATTGGGTACTCGATAATTTTCTCCAACACCTCAATTCTTCTGACAGAGTGCTCCGCCAGCACCTCTGCTCTCGATCTCCTATAGCATGCCTTGGGTCAGTGACAGGTCAGCTATTCGTCAAGTCGTACAATTTGTCTATCTAAACCTACCTTAGTTATACCATTTCGAGGGCAATGTACCACCCCTAAATGTTGCAAATCTGTGTTCCCCTTCAGTGATTGGTTGGAAAGACGAGGAGAGGTCATCGCACCATGCTAAGATGAGGTAACTTCATTATTGGTTTCAATTGATTCCGGTTACCGCCCATAAGTTATTTTCCCATGCACTTTTATTCCACCCAGCAATACTATTCAACAAATTTGATACAATTTATATGGCTTCAGTTCCTCCTGATGTCAGAAGGGCATTTTCTCATAGACATCGTGAGTAGGATGCTTCTTGGCTGGGTTTTAATGCCAATGCTTCAGCAATTTCGGAGCTAGAGTGCGCATGCACAGCTTTGTCCAAAATGGAGTTGGTCTCAGAATTCAAGCCCAAGTACGAGCTAGTAGCAAAGTCAAAAAGAAACATATTAGAATACAAAAATAAATGTATGCACTGTATACCACTTATCTCTACTCTAAACCCATTATTTTATTTTAAGTAGAACGTACGAGCTTAGTAAAGGCAGCAACATTAGCTTTTTGCATGTGAGGTTTAAAGCGGTCATTTCTGGCATTAGTGCACAGAAGCAAGAAATTCCCACCAAAGGCAAAAGTACGTCACACCACGTAGATGTGGATTACGCATGCGCAGAAAGTTTCCCGCGTTTTCGGCGGCCATTTTAAGACACTCGGGTTAATGTTAGTAAAAGCACATTAACAAGCTTCCCCTAGATACTAGAAATGTCGTGTAATGCAAATATTAGTTTACAAAACATGTTGATTAATACATTATATGTTATTTTGAGAGGACTGAGTCCAACAAGTTTCTTTACGTATGAAACCTTGCTCCATCACCTCTATCAACAAAACATTTGCAAAAGCTACTTATTTAGCAATAAAGCTTAGTATATAAGGTATCTCCTGACAGCGAGGAATAGTCGCCTGAACTCTCAGTTATTCAATGCCTGCATTCATTAGGACATCTGCCAACTAGGGAACTGGAAGTGCCATGGGGAAACTGCAACAATCATTTTTCCCCCAGACATCTCACTTCCTAAAAGCAAGCAAGCAGTGCTGGGCATGAGGAATAACATGCAGAAATTGGTACTGAAGCCCTAGTTCCCATTGTTTATGTTTATTTTTAAAGAGCTAACTAATAGTGGACCAGCATTTACTCATCATGTAGGAACATTTCACAAGATTCACATTTTCAGAAATGTTTTCAAACAGCAAATATGTGTATTTAACATTTACAAAGTATCAGTACATTTTTGCACTACAATCAGTTACTGAATGACTCATATTTATTAACCATACTTTTCCTCTTATCCCATTTACACTTCTCTCCCCTATTGCTCCATTCTAGGTTGTCAGCCACAAGCCATCTCTAGCACACCGGACTCACCAACATATTGACTTCACTCAGGGCCAACTCACAGAAAGGCCACTTTCTAATATAAATCCTCTTTAAGGACATATTCTCAGACCCCTCATCAGCATTGTTACATTCTCCCCTACCTTGGAAACGCCCAGGATACCCTCTAGACAAGGAAGATACTCTCCAGCTGAAGAAACCCAACTGTCTACCCAGTCGACCATGCCAACTTGTGCCCATTACCCACTTAAACTTCACAGGAAAATCATAGAGAAAATAATCTACACCCAACTACAGGAGCACATCAAGGAGAAGACTATTCTATAGGATTACCAATTTTAGTCCCAACCCATGCTTCAACATGGAAATAGCTGTTCTTCAGGTACACATCCTTGTTCTACTGAACTGACTTGACTTCTTCTGATTCCCTAGCCTGTTGGGACGGTAGCCCATCCGCCATACTCTTTAACCCCTTGCATGCTTGTGATGGAACCGTTCCGTCACAAGCCTCGGGTGAGCTGTGCTTGTGACGGAACGGTTCGTCACGGCCCGCTCGCAGCACCTGCGCGGCGCCGCGCGAATTCCGCGCCGGTGCGGCGCGAATTCCGCACCTGCGCTGACGAAATAATGGGCGGGCGGGTTCGTGACGGAACCGTTCCGTCACAAGCAAAGCTCACCCGCGAGCTGTGACGGAGCGGTTCCGTCACAAGCAAGGAACCGCCGCGCAGCAGCCCCGCCCCCTTAGCGCTGCGGCAGCCCCGCCCCCTTAGCGCTGCGGCGGAATAGCCGCCGCAGCGAAGGGGTTAAGTAAGACAGGAAAGGGCTCTGAATGGACTGACTAGGCACTAACCTTAAATTGTGTGGATGAAATTCAGTGTTGTATTGGCTGCTAGATTGAGATCCTCTGGGTGTGACCTTTTTCCCAGTATTTAATAAAATACCTAATAAAATTGAATCTACACTGAAATTATCATTAATATGAAAACAAATACAAATCAGTATTTGGTTGTTATTATCCTTTCCTTCATTGATATTACAGTTTAATGCGACATATATCAGCTGACTTGTTTCTCTCAGGCTGATAAACAAGTGTTTTTTCAAGGCTTCATAGGACAGGCTGACAGTTGCTGTTTGACAAGACAGATGTGTGCAACACCTAGACCATGACAATAAAGTATCTGACACAGCTGTGAGATTGATCCACAGATGAAGGGCATTCTGTTTGTCTACTGATGACGCAACCCAGACTTCTAGATCCATGACCTTGTAGCGACATTGTTGAGGCTTGAAAATGTGCTAGAATTATCAGCATGAGCCAAATATCTTGGCTGCACCATATGGAAGTCAGCATTTATACCAAAATAGTGAAGAATACTTCGGAACTCAGAATTGATATGATGATGATCTTCATATGTGTACATCTTCATTGAACAAAATCCAGATGAAGCCGGGATTTAAACTAGTTTGCCAACAACTAACAGCCACTGACTCAAGCATGGTTCTCCAACAAGACCCTAGATAGATCCCCTCTTCTGCTGACAGATAAATAATTCAGAATCAGCTGAACAACAAATGCAAACAAGACTTATATAGCACATAACACTCATCTCTAAGCACCTTTGACATAGATCACTTCACAGAACAGATAGCCAAGAACACCAAGACTGTATAGTACCAGCTTTCACTTCCTTCAAGAAACCAGCCCCAGACTTGGGATACAAAGTCTAGCGCTGGTGAGTCTGACTTCACCAATAACATGGCTCATGTCATGTCACTCTTGGAGGTTCTGGTTGTTCCTCGGCAAACCACTGTCAGTGTCGGGTGCACTGGTTTGTCTAAGCATTGTAACCTACAGCGGCATGAGCATTCGTTTTCCAGAAACATTGGGCCCGATTTACTAATACTTCACTCAACGCACCACAATTTGCTGTGCTATGTTGCGTGAGCGGGAAAAATTGTGTGGATCCATATCTACTGCTGCAGTTTATTATATTCAGGGGCGGATTGGCAAGGCGGGCATTCGGGAATGGGCCGAAGGGCCGGTGCCTCAGTGCCCTCTGTGGGCCGTTTTTTTTCTCCCCTGTCCCAGTCCACAGAGAGTGGACTAGGAAAGGGGAGAAAAAACACCGGACCACAGAGTGCACGGAGACAGAGACACAGACAATGAAAGCAGCCTCGCTGTGCGGCCAGACAGCGATTGTCAGCTGTGACCTCTCCTCCACCCCTACCCTGCCAAGCAATCAAGCTGAGGCTGGGCAGGGGTGATCGTTTGCAATAATCGGCCTCTCTGGGGGTCAGGTGTTTCTCAGGCCTTTGAGCCATTTGCACCTCGGCCCCCTGGCGCCCATGCAGCCCAGAACCGGTGTTAGTCTTAACACCTCGCCCACAGCCCTTCACAATCAGGGCATAGTGGGCGAGGAAGAATGGGTCTTGCTGTGGGGGCCTGGTTATGTTTGGAATTTTTTTGTTTTATTTATTTATTTATGCGATTTTATATAGCGCGGACTTTACCCGAAGGTGTCAGAGCGCTTCACACTAGGAACAGCAATAATACACGAGGAGAAAATTATAAGTGGACAAATTACAAAAGCAAACGTTAAGTTACATGAATCAAAAGTGACAATAGTGAGCAACCAAAATACAAGAGGAGCAAACGATACATTACAGGAGGAAAAAGTGATATGTGTGCAGGTTACAAAAGCGTACAAAATACAAGTAGAGGTATAATACTGCAATTAATGGCAGACACTCCAGCACAAGCACAAACGTTACGTAGGCAATGGTGGCACTTGTGCAAGTATCTAAAGCAAACAAAAATGAGAGGTAGCAAACAGTGTGTTACAAGAGAAAAGTGACGTGTGCAAGTTACAAAAGGGTACCATACACAGGTACAAGGGTAATACTACAGTAAATGGTAAATACTCAAACTGCCAGAACACACTGGGAAGGCACTTCCCATGCACCAGCTTCACCTCAGCCTCCCCCCTGGCTACCTGGCTACCTTGGAAGACCCAGAAAGCTGCGTTTTGTGCTCCCCTGCCAGGACATTTTCCCAAGGCCTGGAGGGTTGATTAATTTACTAATTGCAGGGGCCTTACCTCTGTTCATGTGCTCCTGAGCTGAAGGTCTGGGGAGGGCTAAGTAGGTTAGTAATAGCAGGGGCTTTGCTGCTTTTCAGGTGCTCCTGTGCTGGAGGGCTGGAATAATTTTGTGACAAAAAGGGGCCTTGCTATTTTTTTTTGTTGCTCAGCATGTAGGCCATTGTCACCTTGGCCCTGTGTCCTGTGCAAGAACAGTATCCTCCCACTTTCATTCCTTGTCTGTGCAAATGGTGTTTCATGAAAGGGCACGCCCCTTGAATGTGGGCCACGCCCCTTAAATATGGGCCAAGCCTCTTGAATGTGGGCCACTTTTTTCGTCAGTGCCCGGGCCGAATTGTGATCCCAATCCGACCCTGATTATATTGCTGTTGCTGTCACTCATCCACTCCACTGGTGCATAAACAGGCTCCTGTACACGAAGCACAGGTCCGCAGAGGTGTGTGCTGTCTGGTATTGAATATTTACTGGTAGGACACACTTCAGTAAAAAATTACTATGTCTAGAAAATTCGGACGTATACAGTGTGCTGTGCACTGCAGCATCCATGAAGAGTGTGGGTTTTTGAGAAATGAAAACACTACTCTTTTTTTACCCTTTTTCAAGGAGGGGTTGTCGCTGATCCATCAAGTAACACCTATTGATGCAATACCCTGCAAAGCGGTGCAAAAGTGTCTTAAGTGCTAAAAATAAAAAAGACCACATTTTTAGCACAAATTCCCCTTTGGGCTGGAGTGTAAGTACCTTTGCAAGACTTTGCATGGCTTTGCACTGGAGAAAAGCCTTAGTAAGTCGGGTTTAAAGTGTCCTCTCCCCTTCACTAACAGTCTTGATGATGCTGTTCCCTCTTACATCTCACCGCCTCGCCCTGCCAGTCCTCTTTCTATTTCCTGGTGTTCCCCATACCCCTTCTATATGCCCATCTCAAGCTCCCCATTCCCTTTCTATCCTCGCTAGTTCTTTCGGAACACAGTCCACTCTTTTGGGTGCCGATTATTTCCATCTGCTATTTATTTCGCCTCAATACTTTCTCTCTGTATTTTTCCTTTCCATCTCTGCTCGCCTTTTCTTTTTTATCCATCCGCTCTGTTTGTTCCCTTCCTCTCCGCTCTTTACTCCGCTCTCATCCTCGCGCGCACTTGGCCTTCTACGACTCAACAGTAGTAGGAGTCTGACCCCCAGGGAAATCTGTTCAGAGAAAGTAATTTGATAATTGCTAATGATTTCAGCAGTGCCGGAATCGGAGGCAATCAGCTGCGCGTGTAATTCTCCAGGCCTGTGTTTGCAGGATCTGATGGACGGCAGGAGATAAACAACCTGCCCACCGGCTCGTGAACGTCTCAGCCTCGCCTCTATGCTGGCTGTTTGTGTGCGCCTCTGCAGCTCATCCCGCCCAGAACTCGGAGCATGCTAATTAGCAGAGAAAGTAATTAAAGGTGATATAAAACCCTCACAAAGCAGCTTTGCTTGGGCGCAGAGCTTACCTTTGCGCCATCTCCCAGGCTGACATCCTTGAAAGTCACGCTGCAGTTCTAATCTTTTCCCTAAAAGGATTTCCCGGGACCTGTCTTTCTGAGTTAACAATGCAACCAATAACAGGACAGCCATGTCTACTCTCTAAATAACACCCTGAGCAATAATGGAGCACCGAAATTGTAGTTTACTGTTTTGCTCAGTGGGCGGTGTAAGACATCCAGCTATCCCTGCTGATTGATTGATTGATTGATTGGCGATTTATATAAGCGCAACTTTGCCCAAAGGCGTCAAGGCGCAGAAGATGGAATATAATAGCCAGGTACTAAAATGGAAAGGGGAAAAGAAAAGTCTAAGAGTAGGCTTCAGTGAAGAGCAGGGTTTTGAGGCCCTTTCTGAAGAAATCCAATTGTATGCCTGTAACCTCAGTAGATGGCAGGGGCCTGTATTTTTTGTGCATTTTATTTTTTTGTTTTGTTGTGTATTTTTTTTAACGGACCAGTATAAATACAGTGCAGTGACACTTACAACATGAATGATGCCATCTGTAGAGAAGCCTGCCATGTGCTGCACATGTAATTTACGCCCTGTGCAAAGTGATGCTGCAACGACTTTCAGTTGGTTGCTGGCCGTAAGTGCCACTAAAGTCGCAAACATTTTGAACAGGTAAGGTGCTGATATAGATAGTGTTTGTCACTCTCACCCAGAAGGATTTGGGCACTTTTTACACTTAGTTTATAATATAAAATCTAGAAAGTGCCAAACCACTTCTGGATGAGAGTGACAACCCTTTCGTCATCTCTCCAATGACATTTGACATTTGTTGAACAAATAAGGTATAGGTGGGCCTTTTAAATCAAAATTTCCCCTTAACAGGAATTCAACTTGTTATGGTTTGCATCTTAGAGGGAGCAAGTTCTCTTTCCCAGCGTCTCTCAGTGCTGTGAAATCAACACTGACAACCAGTGGAAAGTCAATTAAAAGTGTTACTGAGCTGAGAATGAGATCTGAATGACATTCTACTTTACAGTATCTGTCTTTCAAAGACCGGCTTGAAAGTAGCTCATCAAAAATGTATGTGCTTTATTGAAACTCTTGATGCACAGATTGGTATGTGAGCTCTACTCTTCATACCTAGACTCACTGTTCTCAATACCAAGAGCCTGATTAAGAGCGGGTCAGTAAATTCCGGGACCTTGCGCCAACTCGTGTTTATCCACAGTTTGAATTTACAAGTTTGGTTTTATTTAACATATTTGATAATTAGCGAATGTTTTAAACAACTCAACCTTCGTTAAATTTCGGCTTGTCAAACCTGCGGGAATTTAACTGGGGAAATTGTACGGTAGTTACCGTACCATGTGGTTTATGGTAAGTTAAACAACAATCTTAAATAGTTAAATAACAATGTTATTCCCAACAACTTGTAATAGGTGTTATTTATTGTGTAGAGTAAATAACATACCCGTGGCATAATTATTTATCATGTGTGATAAATAACACCAACACTTTTTATCAGGCCCTAAGAGTCACTCAGAGCCAATGGCCAAACATTCTTTGCTTGATAGTAGCCAAACTCTTTTGAAAGTTATCGTCTTGTTAATTGATGCTCTCACTAAACTCCTTATAATACACACACTCACAGAGATCTGGTAATGATAACATCTAGATTTATTCACCTATTCCCTTATTCTTGATATCACATTGATTTAAGTAGACCTGCGGTCAAGAACATGCTAAAATTATGCTCTGATGATGAATTGATCAAATACTTCCCAATGCCTCTGAGAGAGCGCAATTTGAATAAAACGTATATCCAAGCCATATTTAGAAGTATATCGTATAAACGTAGGAATGAAATGTATATCGTAACATGAAGTTAAAACCTATAGCATAAAGTTAACAGATGTAACAAGTAATATAGGAAATGTAACTGTATTTACTCTTGAACATGCATTAGATTTAGAAGGCCCGTATACGTAGTGGGCTAATATGGAAATGTGTAGAAATGCTTACGAAATATAGAACGTACAAAGTAGAATTCATATACGTGTTTAACTTTAAATGGAGAAACGGCGTGAAAATGTAACATGGAGAAATGTGCAGAGAACATATACGGCGATGTAACAAATGAGAATATAAAGTTATACTATATGTAATCTATATTCTATGTACAATGTATTCACTTATACGTAAAGGATTTGTTAAATACGATTATATAGAAATGTGTGTTAAAGGTTATACTGTGTAGAAGAAGTTTGTAGAATGTTAGAAGAGTTTAGGTCATTTGTGATTTTAACCTGGCTGACCAAGGGTTCACAGGAGGGTAGTCCGCTGTATGTAATTTAGTGGGCTCACAGGAGTCGTGAATAGCCTTGCTGTGAACGTGAGAGCCAAGGAGTCTAGTTCTTGTTAGATTTAAGGTGACAATGCTGGACGAAGTTTATGGCCTAAACGTGAGAGGGGACGTTCGGAATTTGAGTCTTGTTTTGAAATGACCATTCACAGGACCAAGAAAGGTTATATACATAGTCATAAAGATTAAAGTTCTGCTAAGGTTATAAACTTTTGATCTGAAATGTCAAGTGAAGTCACCAACAAGAAGACGAAGATGGCGTCGAAAGAAGAAGGGTCAACTTAACGGACGACGGAAAGAGACGAAGCAAGGAAAAAGCTAGAAAATGACCTCACGGGGAAAGTCCGTGGTGGGCGTCGAAGGGGCGTTCCACCCACACTGTGATTGTGTATTTTAGGGACAGCACCCTGGGGAGGAGAAGTGGGGAGCGAGCGCTGAGAGAGATCAGAGCGCAAGAGAGCAGTAGGCCGAGGACCCTTAGAGAGCGGATGGGTAGGCAGCAAGGGTACTGCTTCTTAAACTTAAGTTACCTTTAGAGGCTAAAAGAGTTTGAACTTCTTTGGGAGTCAAACTGCTGACACCTTTTAGGTTAGGAACTTGCGAAGTAGGGATGTCACTTAGTATAGAGTAGGGACAGATTTAACTTGATATTTTTCTCTTTCTGTAGATGACGCAAAAGGAACCACTTTATATCAATGCTTTTAATTGCTAATTCTTGAACTGACTTTAATTGTATTCTTTTGTATACTTATTGGATCTTATCCTGAGAAGATTGTATATGCACTTAATTCTGATTTTATATAAAACTTTTTAAAACTTCATCAGTTGTCAGTGGTCCTTCAGAGTTGCGTCAGTTTATGGGGTTTATCTAACCTATGCGGGGTTTGTCTTTTACTCAATGACAGATAAAAACCGATCCAAAATTGACGAATGAGATAAGTTATTAAATTGATCATAAATTGATATCAAAATCTCATTCCCCGCAGTTGGTAGCAGAGAAAGATGGTTCTCTTCGTGAGGAAGACAACCTAGGTCAGGTCTAGATTACCCCAAGGTCCCTAGTCATCGACGACCAGAAGAAGAATCCCTGCCGAAGAAGGTGCTGACGGTGTGTCGAGAGAAAAGCAGCAGAGTCGGTCGAGAGTGAGTATAAGGGTCATGCGTTGTAAGATTGCGGTATTTTATGTTGTACCTGTGTTGTAATGTCAAGCGGAGTTGAATGCCTGTAGTGTGATTGAGGGAAGGTTGTGAGCGCGCGCAACCGGATAAAATCTTAAGTTCAAAGAGAGCTTAAGTGGTTCGGGTGTATCGAACACCCAGAGTAATTTGTCTACCATTGAAAGGGGGTCATGAGGTACCATTGATCGCCCGACAGACCGATGATAGGGGGAGCGTAAGAGTGAGTGTATGAGTAACGGACGCTGGTCGTACGTTTACTGTGTGTAAGTAACCTATCAGTTGAGGCAAGCGTCTGACCATAAGAGGGAAGGCGTTTCGCCAGTTGAGGTGACAATTACAGTTAGACTGTGGCCGTACAGTCAGAGAAAAGTGATCGCTTGGACGGAAGTAGTCATTTTTCGGCGTATGAATGAAAACGCATGCAAGACCGTGAGACGAGTTGAGAACGGAGGAGAACTGCTGCAGAGGGAACGAGTGACGTCAGCATAGAACCGCGCTGAGATTGGTTAGTTTGTCAGACGTCAGCATAGAGCCGCGCTGAGATTGGTCGGTCAGCATAGAGTCGTACTGGGATAGGCTGATTAGCGAGAGCCGCGTAAGGATTGGTGGTTGTCATCAGGACGTAAACAAGGAAGAGAATTAATAAGAGAAAATCGTAGATTATCGAAAATGAAGTGTTTTAAGAGTTTAAGAGCAATCTTTAGGAGGAATAGAAGAAATTTATATGCCGGAGAAGAAGCTCCACCAGAAGGCACACCAGCTTATCATATGGCAGTAAATGTAGGCTTACACTCGATACTATGGATCTCCGAGTGGAATAGGCTAACTGAAGGGAATAAGGAACTGAAGTTTCCGAGATTCGGAACGTTTAAGCTAGACGTGTTGAACAAACTGAAAGCGGTAATGCTTGCAACGAGACCTCTACCGAGGCCAACACAGTTTGAAGCCCTTAGTGCATGGTTTAGAGCAGCACACGAAAAGAGCGTAAAGAGGCGCCAAGAAAGAGTGAGACGATCAGTAAAGGCAGTGCAGGATGCTAAATGGGACGAGGAAGCTAAGAAGTGGAGAGTGCAAAAGATAGAAGCGGACAAACTGTTTACAATGATAGAAGCCACGGGAGAAAAGAAACCTCTAGAGGAAGATGAGGAAAGCGAGACGGAGGAGGATCTGATAGAGAGGCTATTAACAGATAGACCACCTCCGTACAACAGTGAAACCGCAAGTCCCATATTACAACAGGAAGACGGAGCTAGATGGGGGGAATATAAATCGATCCCAGTATCAGAGTGGGATACCAAGAAAGGTGAGGAAATACCTCAATCTAGTTCCGAACAGAGAGTAGTGGGAAGATTCGTGGTCCAGAAGGTGCCAGAGACGCAACATGCAAGGTCGTACCAAATGCCGGACGCTTTACAGGTACCTGTTACCATAGGCCCTATTTTGTCAATCTACAACCCAGAAGGGGTCCAGCAGGAGGAACAGGCACGATGGGACAGGGAAAGGGCAGAGATGGAGAATAGGAATACCATGATAAATCCTCAGAGGCAGATACTAGCACCGATGAGTCGGAGTACCCCATTAGATGCCGCAACAGGTCCCTGGGTAGAACAGGGGGGTCAAAGAGGGCCAATGGACTTAAGGGGACCAAAACCGAAATCCTATAAGGAGTTAAGGGAATACCTGAAAGAATGGGATACTGCCGAAGAGATTCGAATTAAAAGTTTAGAAACAGGAGCAGAGTGGAGAGATCAGGATAACAAGATCCTCTCTCATTGTGGAGCTGGCGAAAGCAGCCCGGAGTGGGAGAGAGGGAGCCAAGAAAGCAGAGGAAATAATTGTCCTACTATCAGCGGCAATAGGCAAATGTGCGACGACAGGAGTGCAGGGTGTGGCGAAGTGCCTCGCGTCACCTTTAGTGAGGGGGAACGAAGGACGCAGGAGTACCGAAATACTTTCAGATGCACGCACCATACCCCGGGTGAAACGGTGCAACATTGGAATCACGGGAACATGGAGAGTCGCGAAGGGTCTCGCCATGCATCCGGGGATCGCGAACGAAGTCATGAGAATATAGGGAGTCGCGAAACGTCTCGCCATACTTCTGGTGATCAGGATCGAGATCACGGGAGCATGGAGGGCCATGAAGGACCTTATCGTTTATTGAGCGACACCAGACAGC
Organism: Lissotriton vulgaris; assembly: GCF_964263255.1. Lineage (NCBI taxonomy): Eukaryota > Metazoa > Chordata > Amphibia > Caudata > Salamandridae > Lissotriton > Lissotriton vulgaris. The sequence goes on along the minus strand of NC_141688.1, from coordinate 64,154,387 downwards.
AAGCGAGTTACAGTGGTTTTGAACAGAATGGTGGATCCTATCTCGTATCTGGAGAAACCGAGCCGAAAAGACGGAATGTAAAAGTGGGGGATGGAGCAATGTTCCACCACACCCCACGGGAAGATGGGAAGGCTTGGGATCTAGAGAGGTGGGAACAAAGAGATGGAAGAAAAACTCTTCATAACTCACCTGTGTTTAGGCGTAGGACGCATAGTGGAGGTGAGAGGGGTATGAGCGAACCACCTAGGACTGACATACTGAGAGCTGAAATAAAAGCAAGACGGATTGATGTAATGAGTTTAAAATCAGACTTGGACGAAATAATAGACGGCACAGTGGCAATAGAGAGGTTGGAACTGTACGCACCAGATGAAATATTGTTTTTAGCTAAGGATGTGACTCGGAAAGCAAGGGCAGCTCATGAAAAACTATCTGAATTAGCGGAAAAGTATATGATAGACATGTCACGAACTAAAGCCTTACAGCCCAATCATAGGCTAAATTGCACAGACCGAGATCTGGATGAACGTAGAACGATTGGCCTAAAAGTACACATAAGGGAACTGATCATGTGTATCAGGATATGGAAAGATCTGGATAGATGGGAGGAAAAATGGTCCAAGAGGGGATCTGTCAGAAGAAGTACAATTGTGAAGTCCCAGGATACAGACCTAATGCGAATAGAAGCTTTCCCTTTGCGAGAAATCGCGAACGGAAACTACGTTCATGTACCCTGGAGTAGGGGGGATTTAGCAGCATTCACTAATTCTTTCCCGAAGCTTAGAGAAAACCCTGTAGAGTGGTATAAGCAGGTAGAGAGGTTCGTGAAGATCTCTAAGGTGCTGTGGATCGATTTGAACACATTGTTCGATATCGTAGTACCCGGAGATTTGTGGACAGCATGCAAACTTAGTATTGAATGGCCCACTTGTGAGCCTCCGAGAGATACCCAGACAAATGGTCCATCAGATAGAGTCATGGAAAAATACGAAAGAGTAATAACCTGGTTAAAAGAGAAAGTGCCAGTGCAAGACATAGACTGGGTTAAGATAGATCGAACAACTCAGGAACCTAAAGAGACAGTTCATGAATTCTACGAGAGATTGCTGAAAGCATTTAAACAGTATAGCGGGTTAGACGTAATGGATCCTAAGGACATAGGACAGTTTGTGTCGAAGTTCGTTTTAGGATTGAGACCAGACATAAGCCTGATGATACAACAGCATTTGATCTGTTGGCAGAACAAACCGTTAGATGAGATTCTAAGATATGCAAGGTACTGTAGCGATGAAATAGATTCAAAAGCAAAGAAACTCAAGGAAAAGCTAATGCTGGTACAAATGCAAGCAGTTGGAAAGGGTGGACAGCGGCAACAGGGAACAGGAACGCAAGCAAAGAAACAGAATAATCAGAGCAGAGATGAGGAGGAAAGACCGAGACCGAGAATGGATATTGCGACACTGAAAAAGACAACGAGGTGCCATCAGTGTAATGAGGTGGGACATTGGCGACGCGAGTGTCCTTACAATGTTGAGACAGGGGAATTAGAACAAGAGGAGGAAGAGGTACAGAACAACGTGGTTAAGGGAGCCGCAGTCCCGAAGGGGAAGTTTATCAAAGGGGGGACTCAGACTCCTCGAGCCCCGTTTCCTCAACCACCTCGCATTACAAACGGAGGGAAAACCTATAGACAAATGCCATTGTTTGTAGGAGGAGAAGAATGCTACTACGTTGATCCTCTTACAGGGCAACGAGTGAATAGGGAAGAAGACTGTACTCTAGGTGCAGCCCTGGAAGTAGATCAGAGAGGACCATACGTAGAGGCTGAAGTAGCTGGATGTCCTACAACCTTTTTGGTGGATACGGGGGCCACTCGATCCACGCTGAGATCAGCGGTAGTCCCAGGTCTGCCAATATCGGGAGAGACGATTCAGGTGGTAGGAGTCGCAAACAAGAGGATGACGAATCCTCTGACCGAACCAGTGTCAGTAAAGATAGGGAATTACAGTGACGAACATCAGTTTGTGATCTGTGATTCTAGCCCTGTGTGTTTGCTAGGAAGAGATCTGTTGTGTAAACTGAATTGCACAATACATTGCACACCTGAAGGAGTAGAAGTGCAGACCAACGATGAGGATGCCGATTTTAAGGTTGTAAACTCGCAGGAGTGTGTGGAACTATATCCTACCTTGACAGTGGAGGAGCTTCCACAGGACTTGAGGGAGAAAGTGTCAGCTGAGGTGTGGGATTTTACCGGAGAGGAAATAGGACTGATCAAAGGAGTAGAGCCAGTAAAGATCTTGGTAAGACCCAATGCCGAATATCCAAGAACACCACAATACAAGTTGACACCAGAGACGATTGCAGGAATAAAGCCCGTGATCGAATCCATGATTAAACAGGGAATACTGAAAGAGATCGTGGGAAGTCCATGTAACTCCCCGATTATGGGTTTGCAGAAGCCTAGTGGAAAATACAGAATAGTGCAGGACCTTCGAAAGATTAATAATATTGTTGTTTCATGTTGTCCAGTGGTACCGAATCCATCAGTGATATTGTTTCAGATACCGTTCCAAGCTGAATGGTTTACCGTGATAGATTTGTGCCAGGCTTTCTTTTCGATTCCTTTAGATGAAGAGAGCCAGTATCTTTTCGCTTTTAAGCTGGAAGATCGCGTTTTAACATGGTGTCGTATCCCTCAGGGGTATACAGAAAGCCCATCGATTTTTAACCAGCTACTGAAGAGAAATCTTGAAAGTCTAGTACTGCCCAAGAACTCGGTTCTAGTTCAGTACATAGACGACCTCCTAGTTGCGTCAGAAACTGAGGAAGCATGCAGAGTAGACACCATAACCTTGTTGAATCACTTGGCCGAGAATGGACACAAGGTGTCTCCAAGTAAATTGCAGTATTGTAAGACTGAGTGCAATACTTGGGCCATAGGATTGAAAAGGGAAAGCGGAAGGTGTCTCCAGACAGAATAGAGGCGATCATGAAAATGAACGCGCCTACAACACAAAGAGAAGTCAGAATGTTTCTAGGCATGGTCGGTTATTGTCGGCAGTGGATAGTTAACTTCTCACTGAAGGCAAAACCGTTATTACAACTGACGCACAAAGGAGTAAGTGATCCGGTACCATGGGACAAAGATTGTTTGATGGCGTTTTTGCAGCTGAGGGAGGACTTATGTCGTGCCCCGGCTTTAGGAATGCCTGATTACACAAAACCATTTTTGCTTTACTGCTGCGAAAGAGAGGGCTGCGCGTTAGCAGTTTTGGCCCAGTTACATGGAGATGCGCGTAGGCCAGTTGCTTATTTTTCGGCTACATTAGATCCAGTAGCCGCAGCGTTGCCCGGATGTCTCAAATCCGTAGCTGCAACGGGTGTCAGCATTGAACGTTCTGAAAGCGTGGTAATGGGACATCAGTTAGTGGTGTATGTACCGCATTCTGTAGAATTGTTAATGACCAGGACTAAGACTCAGCATCTGACAAATAGTAGGCTCACACGCTACGAGCAAGTCATACTGGCTGCCGAGAATGTGACCCTAAAAAGATGCTCCGTTTTGAATCCTGCAACTTTGATGCCACTTCCAAATGAGATGGATGATGAAATCTGTACAGATCATGACTGCCTTGATGTGACTGAACTATGCACCAAACCGAGACCTGATATTGTAGATGAGCCATTGACTGACCCCGATGAAATATTCTTTGTTGATGGTTCATGTGTAAGAGACAATATCGGTCAGCCGAGAGCAGCTTATGCAGTTTGCACAATTACGAGAGTAATAGAAGCCGCTTGCCTGGAAGGAGTACACTCCGCTCAGGTAGCTGAAATTGTTGCTTTGACGCGTGCTTGTTTAGCAGGCGACAAACTTCGAGTCACCATATACACCGATAGCCAGTATGGTTTCGGGGTAGTTCATGATTACGGGCAGTTATGGTCTCAAAGAGGTTACATGACCTCCTCGGGTTCTCCCATTAGGAATGGAGAATTCGTGAGACTTTTGTTAGAGGCATTGCAAGGCCCGACAGCCATTGCAGTTGTCAAATGTGCGGCGCATACGAAAAATGTAGATTTTGTGTCTCAAGGTAACCGCTATGCGGATGAGGTAGCGCGTTACTGCGCAGAACAGGGATATTCTCACACTGATGTAAAAGTGGGGGGAATCCAAGAAAGAACTGAGTTTACCATGTTGTTAGATACTGTAGATACGTGGGATGAGCTAAGGAGTGTTCAGGAAAATGCACCAGATGATGAGAAAAAGAGTTGGGAAACCGCGGGTTGTACTAGAAGTGAGATGAACTTTTGGATCTCAGCCGATGGGAGGGCAGTGTTACCAAATGAACTTGTTAGTCCAATGGCAAGGAAATTGCATGGATCAGCACACATAGGTAGAGATGCTATGGTGAGAGTATTCAGACAAACGTGGTTCAACCCCAAGTTTAGAGTAGCGGCAGAAGCAGTGTGTCAGCGATGTGCGATCTGTCAGCAACTAAACGTGGGAAAGAGAACACCAGTCACATTGAGTCACATTGGGAGGTCTGGGGGGCCTTTCAATAGAATGCAGCTTGACTTCATAGAAATGCCTAAATGCAATAGACTCAGATACGTTTTAGTGATTGTTTGCATATTTTCTAGATGGGTTGAAGCTTACCCTACACGTAGGTGCGATACACTTACAGTAGCGAAATTGTTACTTAGAGAATTGATACCGAGGTTTGGGGTGCCATCCTCTTTGGAATCGGACAGAGGAACTCATTTTAACAGCGAAATAGTGAAGATGCTATGTTCAGCTTTGGGTATCGATCAGAAACTACATTGCAGCTATCGACCAGAAGCTTCAGGGATTGTAGAGCAAATCAACAGTACAATCAAGTCCAGACTTGCCAAAGTTTGTTCAGCAACATCCCTGAGTTGGCCAGACGCACTTCCAGTGGTTCTTATGAGCATACGTAGCACACCAGATAGAAAAACAGGTCTCTCTCCTCATGAAGTGCTAATGGGGAGAGCCATGAGATTGCCATCGGTTCCGACTGCAGCCCTAGTGAACATCACAGACGATTTGATCTTGGACTACTGTAAGGGACTATCTGATGCCGTTAATTCTGTGTCCCTCCAGGTCCAGGCTGCAGAGGTTCCATCAGCACAAGATTTGTGCCATGACCTGAGTCCGGGGGACTGGGTTTTGGTGAAAAAACACGTCAGGAAGAACTGCTTAGACGTGCGCTGGAGAGGACCGTTTCAAGTCATACTTGTGACGAACACTGCAGTAAAGTGTGGAGGCCTGCCAAACTGGATACATGCCTCACACACCCGAAGAGTGCCAACACCTCTAGAAGAAACAGCTCCTCTCTCGGATGAGAATCCAGCGGTAAGCGGAGAAGCCACAGAGGGGGAAAGCCAAGCTGTGGAGGTGATCGAAGAGGCTGAGATTGAGACGGAACAGGTCGACGAAGGTCAGGACACCAGTGAGACCGAAGTCGCCTCAGGAGAAGAGAGTAATTGGGAGATCGAATCAGATACTGAACAAGCAGAGAGTGACCAAGAGACAAGTCCAAGAACAAGGAGCAGGAGGACAAGGAGTGAAGAAGCTAGTTGGCCGGAGAGAAGGAGAAGGCCAAGCTTAAAAGCAGATCAAGAAAGAGCTCTTGTCCCGATCGCTGAAGAATCGGATCAGGAAGAGGAAACTACAGACTCAGGAACTGAGAGTCCAAGAAGATCGAGAAGGGTACGTGTGCCCTGCAGAAGGTACGCCACCCCAGAGTGGACTTATCTAGCAGATGTCTTGGGGACAGAAATCTGGGAGAGTGAAGAAAGTGAAAGTAATCGATCACGATCCATTTGTGGCAGTGGAGATATGGATGTTGACGCCTGGACTCGAGACTGAGGGGTTACTGACTTTCACACTTCCCATACCCCCATATTTGAGTCAAATCCAAGATTTAGTGCTGAATAGATTACAGTTTCCGACTTTTGGTCATCAAATTCCAGAGGAAGAAGAAAAAGTCATTCGTTTTGAATTATTGGAAATTGTTGTGAAAGCTGCAGGTACGAGAATAGTTGTTGATGCATAAAAACTTTTGTATATAAGCTATAAAGAAGAAGATAACCTAGCACCGAGTGGAAAGAAGAATAAAATTAGGGATTACATTTAGAGGACGGAGAAGGGTTAGGGTTGTCTGTTGCTAAAGAGAAAAAGACATTGGTTGCGAAAAAAAGACTTTTGTTGATAAAGAGCACTTTACAGACTGAGAAAGCAAAGAAAGCAAACAAAGACTGGAAAAGAAAAACTTTTTCGCAAAAGAAGGAGCTACGCTGTTTGATAACATGGAGAACGGCAACCCAAACCGAAAAGCTAAATGTATAGTAGGTACACTTATAACGGTAGTAATTTTTCTCATAATTACAGTAGTGACAATATCATACCTAATAGGACATGAGAGCGATAAAGAAACAGCAGATGTAAAGCCTGTAACGACTTTGAGACCTGCTCTTGTGGGGAAGAAGGAGGAGAGCAATGTAATACGTGAAAAGGCGTTACTGGCAGATGAAGCTCGTAGGTTACACGTAGACGAATCACAGGGAAACTTTAGGTCAAACGCATATGCTAAACTATTGTACGAGTATATCGATGCCATGGAGGCCAAGGATTGCTATGTTTGTATGCAATTGCCGGCTTCTGTAGACGAAGGCATTAGATATCATCATCTTCCACTGACTTATGGGATAACATGTAGTTTACTGCTTAGTATATTTTATGGTAGAGAAGGATTTGAGTACTACTTTTCAAATTATGATTCGGTACTGCCTGAAGTTCCGAATTATAAGCAAATGAATAAGTGGGACTATTATAAAAAGGAGGATAGATTAGCCAAGTTCTTTCTTCCTTGGGATACATTAGATACATCATACGCACGCAGAAATAATCTGACTTGCAAGGTGTCAGAGGTAGAGAAAAAGTTCATAGGACAAGTAGATGACAGGTACAGAAGGCAGAAGATTCTAAAAATGTCAGGACAGTGGAAAACTGATTGGACCGAAGAAGAGAAGGCACATAAAAAGAAAGGTAGCAATGGTCCAATAGCTTTGGATAGAACGCAGAAGGGAAAGTTATGTTTAACTCGAAGCAAGACGTATTACGAGAGTGTATTTGTAGGTGAAGTGAATTGCGAACATGCTTTTAGATTAGAGTACTATACGAAAGATTTTATGAAAGGAATGCAAGCAATTCCGAATGTGTATTTTGTTTGTGGAAGAAATGCCTATGTAAAACTACCTGACAATTGGTATGGTTCGTGTTACTTGGCAATTGTCTTCCCCAAAATATATCATGCAAAGGATTTAGCGATAATAGAAGGAAAAGCTTCAACGAGAGCGAAAAGGGAAGTAGGAGATGCAGAAGTAGTAGGAGATGTATTTGGAGCAATGTTTCCTATGTTAGGTTTAATACTTAACGATGTTAAGATCAGGAGACTGGCTACAGTCGTAGATAGATTATCTGCAAGTACTGCAAGGTCATTAATGCTAGTAGAAGGCGAGATGCAATCGATTAGAGCAATGGTTCTTCAGAACAGACTTGCTCTAGATGTTCTATTAGCAAAAGAAGGCGGAGTTTGCAAGGCTTTGAAGGTTCAGGAATGTTGTACTTATATTCCTGATAATTCAAAACCACTTGAGAAAGTCATAAGCAACATTACACAGATTCATCAAGAGATCGAAGATTTATCAAAAACAAATGTTTGGGAAAAAGTAGGTCATGGAGTAGGAAAGGTTGGGAGTTGGTTTGCCAACCTTAGTAAAAGCATAGTATGGTATATATTAAAACCTGTATTAATAGTATTAATTTGCATAATCACATTATTAGGATTAGTGAAACTATATAAATGGTATAGGTCGAACCAGTTACAACGATCAATGAGAGAACAAGAAAGGAGATTAGCTGTTTTACAAGACCAACAGTATAAAAGTTTGAGAGCACTCGAAACGATGAAAAGAGGGAATGTTGTAACTAGTTCTGTGTAGAGGTACTATTCAAATTGCATTTAGTGATGACTCCTAAAAGTCATCAAAGGGGGGAACTGAGAGAGCGCAATTTGAATAAAACGTATATCCAAGCCATATTTAGAAGTATATCGTATAAACGTAGGAATGAAATGTATATCGTAACATGAAGTTAAAACCTATAGCATAAAGTTAACAGATGTAACAAGTAATATAGGAAATGTAACTGTATTTACTCTTGAACATGCATTAGATTTAGAAGGCCCGTATACGTAGTGGGCTAATATGGAAATGTGTAGAAATGCTTACGAAATATAGAACGTACAAAGTAGAATTCATATACGAGTGTAACTTTAAATGGAGAAACGGCGTGAAAATGTAACATGGAGAAATGTGCAGAGAACATATACGGCGATGTAACAAATGAGAATATAAAGTTATACTATATGTAATCTATATTCTATGTACAATATATTCACTTATACGTAAAGGATTTGTTAAATACGATTATATAGAAATGTGTGTTAAAGGTTATACTGTGTAGAAGAAGTTTGTAGAATGTTAGAAGAGTTTAGGTCATTTGTGATTTTAACCTGGCTGACCAAGAGTTCACAGGAGGGTAGTCCGCTGTATGTAATTTAGTGGGCTCACAGGAGTCGTGAATAGCCTTGCTGTGAACGTGAGAGCCAAGGAGTCTAGTTCTTGTTAGATTTAAGGTGACAATGCTGGACGAAGTTTATGGCCTAAACGTGAGAGGAGACGTTCGGAATTTGAGTCTTGTTTTGAAATGACCATTCACAGGACCAAGAAAGGTTATATACATAGTCATAAAGATTAAAGTTCTGCTAAGGTTATAAACTTTTGATCTGAAATGTCAAGTGAAGTCACCAACAAGAAGACGAAGATGGCGTCTAAAGAAGAAGGGTCAACTTAACGGACGACGGAAAGAGACGAAGCAAGGAAAAAGCTAGAAGATGACCTCACGGGGAAAGTCTGTGGTGGGCGTCGAAGGGGCGTTCCACCCACACTGTGATTGTGTATTTTAGGGACAGCACCCTGGGGAGGAGAAGTGGGGAGCGAGCGCTGAGAGAGATCAGAGCGCAAGAGAGCAGTAGGCCGAGGACCCTTAGAGAGCGGATGGGTAGGCAGCAAGGGTACTGCTTCTTAAACTTAAGTTACCTTTAGAGGCTAAAAGAGTTTGAACTTCTTTGGGAGTCAAACTGCTGACACCTTTTAGGTTAGGAACTTGCGAAGTAGGGATGTCACTTAGTATAGAGTAGGGACAGATTTAACTTGATATTTTTCTCTTTCTGTAGATGGCGCAAAAGGAACCACTTTATATCAATGCTTTTAATTGCTAATTCTTGAACTGACTTTAATTGTATTCTTTTGTATACTTATTGGATCTTATCCTGAGAAGATTGTATATGCACTTAATTCTGATTTTATATAAAACTTTTAAAACTTCATCAGTTGTCAGTGGTCCTTCAGAGTTGCGTCAGTTTATGGGGTTTATCTAACCTATGCGGGGTTTGTCTTTTACTCAATGACAGATAAAAACCGATCCAAAATTGACGAATGAGATAAGTTATTAAATTGATCATAAATTGATATCAAAATCTCATTCCCCGCACCTCACTGTGCTGCAGATGAAGCTCCAAATTAAAAATATATTCATTGGAAACCTTGTATGACCAGCTGGAAACCTGAAATAACAAACGTAAATGTTTAACAGCAGAAAATTTGTTGAAGTGAAACGTGAATGAACATGGCTTACCTTTTGAAAATAATGCCTTATTAGTGCTGTGCAAATGTCTAATGACCTCAAGATAAAATACAAATAAAGTGATGGATGGACTGCTTGAATTAGGCTCAGTCCCTGGCAAGTACTTGGCCACCTTCCATTTCAATATTTTTTAACCCATGATGACATTTCAGACAGTAGCCAGAATCATGAAACGCTGTTGGTTATTCTACTAAACTCTTGCCAAACTTGCACAAACCTCAGCCAAATGCAATTTGTGTCTATACCGGGAAAGTTGTAGGCCCCCGTCAGATCCCCTTACTGAGAAGATCTTACCTGAGCATGTCTAATACCAACCCAAGAAACCAATTTCCATATCCTAGACAGCTTGCAATTGCAACATAAGGCATTTAAAATTAGTCCTGGGAGAAATTTTGATTACTGCTGTATAACTTGACATAATTTCTAGAAGTTCAGGTATGACTTGTTATGTGAAACACCTGAGATTTTGCCAACTTAAAACGAAAACAGAACATGCCTGGAAGCCTAAAGTCCAAGTAGCATGAGACTCTCGCTAAAAAAAAGGTCAGTTGGAGCTAAAGAGTAAAACACACAGTTTTTTAAACCTATATATTTGTCCTTTTACTCAATGCAAGTCAATGGTGCTTATTCCACGTGACAGAAACGTGTTACTTTTAACAAAAACATATCTAATGAGTAGGTAGGAGGACCTTCTCTTTGAGAAAACCAGAACATCCTTGAGAAGAGGATGATATGTATACATATAACTCTATGCACATTATTCTCCTGATCCCAATTCCACCTGCCAGGTTTGAAAGCGTGGTTGCACTTCTTAGAAAAATGCAAAGGTACGCCATAGGATTTCATGGCTTTTGGGCTAACTTGAACGACTAAAATAATTAATCATACTGAAAGCTACAAACCACAGTAAAGAAATAAATAACCACATTTGAATATAAAACACTGGCATGGTTCCAGATTATATGCGTAAACATTAATATGGTAATGCATAGGACTATATGAACATGATACAAATAGGAGCTTGGTTTTCACAACAAAAATCAGCATAATTGATATTATGTTCGGGTAAAAATCCTATTGGGAGACCATGTTAACAACTCTAATAAACTGAACCTGCACAGCTGTTGTCCTGTCACATGCAATTTAGTACTTTTTTCTTTTAGTACAAACTGCATTTTAATGCCCAAAATACACGTGATAATGCATTTTATGTCACAGATAAGAGCTCAAAATGCTGGTTCCGCATGTTCCATAATTTTGCATAATGTTTGTGAATAATCACAAAAGAAAATTACACAAATGTTGTCATGGCCTTTTTATAATAACACCTTTTTTTAAATATATATCCTAATACTCTGACCTTGCACTTTCTAAGTACTCTAAAAGTATTTGCTACTATTATCAAATGTAATGGAACTCCATTCATTTACCTCAGAAATATGAAAGGCTGAGTTTGCCTTTCTGGGGTACAGATTTGTCATCTGTAGAGTACACAAATGTCTGTTATGGGTGCTTAACACTCAAAGAAATACGATTGCCAACTACTGAAGAAGGTTGGGTTTTTGCCAGTAATATGCTCCAGTCACAAACTACACAACAGTATACTAGCTCTAAAAAAATTCCATAATGTGTTTGCTCATTTTGAAGTCCACCCTATCCTATTAATTATCTGTGATGAAGATGTTTTCGGTATTGTAGCTGACATTTGTATGAGCAATGAAGTAGAATTTTTCCACATGACAAAAGTTGTGTTGTGGTGTGCAGAAAGCTATCTTAGTCATTGTCGCATAGACAAGCACTTGAGTCTGAAATATTTGGAAGCAGAACTCCTTATCTTCATCATATCTGAGGCTATACAAACATTGCTTTGGGATGCAAGAAGGGGCAAAGAGTTTGTGAAGCTACTGTATCTCTTTAAAGCCCATGGGACACAAGCTACTATTGCGCAACAATCTACACTTATAGTCCTCCTGCAAATTCATCGGCACCGTCAACATCTCCGCTACGACCACTCCACAGATTCCCGACCCCAATCACCTACAATGCATCCTTCTCAACACCCGATCAGTCCACAGGCACGCCATCGACCTATGGAATCTACTAGACACCATTTCTCCGGACATCGCCTTCCTTACGGAAACATGGATGAATGCTTCCTCCGCACCAGACATCACCATTGCCATCCCTGAAGACTATAAGATCACTCGCAAAGACCGTACCGGCCACACAGGAGGAGGAATCGCTATCGTCCATAAGAAATCAATCCGCATCTCAACCAGCTCTGACGCCAACCTCGCCAACTCCGAACACCTTCACTTCCAGATCCACATCGACCCCAAAACCACACTCAGAGGCACCCTCCTCTACAGACCACCAGGACCCCGCGCAAAATTCAGTGAAGACATCACGGACTTCATCACTCCACACGCACTCCCCTCCAAAGAATACATCCTTCTGGGAGACCTCAACTTTCACCTTGAAAAGATCAACGACCGCAACACCGCCACCCTCGTGGACAACCTCGCCAACCTCGGACTTAAACAACTAGTCACTTCCCCCACCCACATCGCAGGTCACACACTCGACCCCATCTTCACCTCCAGCAATCATGTCTCCTTCAGCCACACCACGGACCTCCTCTGGACTGACCACAGCTGCGTTCACTTCACCTACAACAAGCCAAAACCCACCAACCACCTCCAACCAACTCTGCAAAGAAACTGGAACAAAATCACCGCGGACCAAATCTCCGCATCGCTCCTTCGAAACTCCCCAGCCCTCTCTTCTAACGCCAACGAAGCCGCCGCCAACCTCACCCTATGGTTATCCAACACCGCCGACACCTTAGCACCTCTGAAAAAACGTCAAAGCAAACCTGGCAGCAAGAAGACCTCATGGTTCAACGATGATCTCAAGAAGTCCAAGAAACTCTGCCGCTCCCTTGAAAAGGCCTGGAAAAAAGACCCAACCACTAGCACCAAGGACGCCTTCAAAAGCGCCACCCGCACTCACCACCAACTGATCCGAAAAGCCAAGAAAACAGCATTCAAGGATCGACTTGACAACAACGCCCACAACAGCAAGGAACTTTTCAACATCGTCAAGGAATTTTCCAATCCCTCGGCCAACTCCAACGACATCACCCCCTCTCAAACCCTCTGCGACTCCCTAGCCTAATTTTTCCACAACAAGATTGCAGACATCCACAACAGCTTTGACAACCAACCCGGAAACCAACCCACCCTACCATCTGCTGATCATCTTCCCCCCGTGAACACCCTTAACGACTGGAACCCAATCTCCACTGAGGACACCATCCGCCTGATGAATTCCATCCACTCAGGATCCCCCACAGACCCATGCCCTCACCACATCTTCAACAAAGCAGACTCTGTCATAGCACCGCACCTCCGAGACGTCATCAACTGCTCCTTCAACTCCGCCACCTTCCCGGAAAGCTGGAAACACGCTGAACTCACCGCCCTTCTGAAAAAACCAACAGCGGACCCCACCGAACTCAAAAATTACCGCCCCATCTCGCTTCTTCCATTCCCGGCCAAAGTCATCGAGAAAGCTGTCAACAACCAGCTTTCCTCGAAGCCAATAAATCCCTCGACCCCTCACAATCTGGCTTCCGAGCAAAACACAGCACTGAGACCGCCCTCATCGCAGCAACAGACGACATTCGAACTCTACTGGACAATGGAGACACAGTTGCCCTCATCCTCCTCGACCTCTCTGCAGCTTTCGACACAGTCTGCCACAGCACCCTTTTACAACGCCTCAATAACATCGGAATCCAAGGAAAAGCTCTTGAATGGATCACCTCGTTCCTCACCGGAAGAACCCAGAGAGTCCGCCTTCCACCATTCAAGTCCGAGGCCTCTGAAGTCATCTGCGGCGTACCACAAGGATCCTCACTCAGTCCCACCCTCTTCAACGTATACATGAGCCCCCTCGCGGCCATTGCACGCCAACACAACCTCAACATCATCTCTTACGCGGACGACACTCAACTGATCCTCTCTCTCACCAACGACCCCAGCACCGCCAAAACTAACCTACACGAAGGAATGAAAGAAGTTGCCGAATGGATGAAACAAAGCCGTCTGAAACTGAACTCAGACAAAACAGAAGTCCTCATCTTAGGTACATCCCCCTCTGCATGGGACGACTCCTGGTGGCCGGAAGCCCTCGGAAAAGCACCCATCCCGACAGACCACGCACGGAACCTAGGCGTCATCCTGGATTCTTCACTCTCAATGAACAGACAAGTCAGCGCCGTATCCTCTTCATGCTTCAACATTCTTCGCATGCTCAGAAAAACATTTCGCTGGATCCCCTCCGAAACAAGGAAAACAGTCACCCACGCTCTGGTCACGAGCCGACTGGACTACGGAAACACCCTCTATGCAGGTACTACCGCAAGACTCCAGAAGAAACTCCAACGAATCCAAAACGCCTCAGCCAGGCTCATATTAGACATCCCACGCAACGAACACATCTCTGGGCACCTTAAAGACCTCCACTGGCTACCCGTCAATAAGAGGATCACTTTCCGACTGCTTACCCACGCACACAAATCACTCTACGACATCGGACCAGATCGCCTCAACTCACGACTGTCCTTCTACACCCCCTCCCGCCAACTACGTTCTTCCAGCCAAGCCCTCGCCACTGTACCTCGCATCAACAAGACCACCATGGGAGGCAGATCCTTTTCATACCTGGCTGCTAAAACATGGAACTCACTCCCCGCTTACCTTCGCCTCACCCAGAACCACCTAGCATTCAGGAAGCAACTTAAAACGTGGATATTTGACAAGTAATCCTCCTCCCCTCCTAAGCGCCTTGAAACCCTCTGGGTATGTAGTGCGCTATACAAATTCTTTGACTTGACTTGACTATATTATATATCAGAAGTGAACAAGGAACAGGGTGCACCTCATTCAAAAGACATAATGCAAAGCCAGGCAATGTTAAATACACTTGGTTCAAAATCAGAGAACTTGAAAACCAAGTTTGTAGAGTTTGTCAAAGAATGTGAAGAAAAATCAGAACTTTATAAGTACTGGGTAAATGTTTTACCATTGATGGCTCTAGTGAAAAAACTCCATACATGCTGATCGGGAAAGTGACTGGGAGCTGCATATGAAGACTGTGGAGTCACAGATATCTGCGTTTCACTAATTTGTTTGCATAAACTATCTGAGATATGGGTACTGGTATTTGGAAAGCGTGAAGAAGATAGTGGTGGAAAAACCATAACTCTACAGAAAATTCTTACAAGGCATTTTTTGTGAAAGACATAGAGGGAAGTTTCAATGCTGTGGCTCCAGATATGAAGCTGGAACAGACGATCCAGAGATCACAGTTAAGCTCCAAAGGAACTGTTGGTCATACACATAAACGTGAATATGTTCCTCAATGGCAGCTAGTTTACAATGAAGTCCTATCTATTTTCAATGTTTTCAGAGAGATAACAAAGTCAAAATTAACATACCATTGTGAAACTGTTTCTCACCATGAGCTTGTGGAAAAGAGAGAGGAACGTTTGAATAAACATGTTGACAGCCTTCTTCATATCATGTTGCAGCAAGGAAACTCCTTTGAAATGACCGAGCCTGTGCGCCTACACAACTTCATGACCACACAATATGTGGAAAACGATATAAAGACATCTACTAGATGTCCTGGAACATGGATCAAAACTGTTGCAGACTGCTTTTAGCTGTCTGATTATTCTTCTCGTTTTTAGCCTTGTTTTAACCATTTTACTGCTACTCTCTCTAACGTTTTTGTTTACATGAAATTTAATTTCAAACTTTATTGAGTATTGTACCTTTGAATCTGACATATGTAATCCTATTTATTTGATTTTAAATCCGATTTGATCTTACGTGCACCATGCATTTTGTTCTGAGTGAGAGGGCTATGACTGCGGCCAGAGCATTGCACCACCGGAAGTATCCGGAAATACCTTGGTG
Source organism: Lissotriton vulgaris (assembly GCF_964263255.1). Classification (NCBI taxonomy): domain Eukaryota; kingdom Metazoa; phylum Chordata; class Amphibia; order Caudata; family Salamandridae; genus Lissotriton; species Lissotriton vulgaris. The sequence continues at coordinate 64,138,607 of NC_141688.1, read as the reverse complement.
GGAGTGTCAGCGGTCTAGATGCTGAGGACCGGGGGATTAAAAGCATGGCCGGGAGAGCTAAGGGTAGCCATGATCTGTTGCAGACTGCTTTTAGCTGCCTGATTGGTCTTATCTTTTTAAGCCTTGTTTTAACTGTTTTCCTGCTACTCTCACTAACGTTTGTGCTTAATTGAAATTGAATTTCAAACTTAATTAAATATTGTGCCTTTGAATCTGACATATGTAATCTGATTTATTTGTCTTTCAATCTAATTTGATCGTTCCTGTACTGTGCATTTTGTTCTGAGCCTGGGGTCTGTGACTGCGGCCAGAATGCAGCGCCACAGGAAGTATCCAGAAATACCTTGGTGGGACGGTCGGCAGTCTAGATCCCGAGGACCAGGGGCTTTAAAACCACGGCCGCAGCGCAGGAGAGCTAAGGATAGCGTTAATCTGTAGCAGGATGCTTTTAGGTGCCGGATTGTTTTTATCGTTTTTAGCCTTGTTTTAACCGTTTTACTGCTACTCTCTCTAATGTTCGTGCATACTTGAAATTGAAACTGAATTTCAAACTTTAATGGGTATTGTGCCTTTGAACCCGACATATGTAATCTGATTTATTTGTTTTTAAATCCGATTTGATCCTACCTGTCCTGTGCATTTTTTTCCTGAGGGTTGGTGCTGTGACTGCCGCAGAGTGCAGCACCACCGGAAGTATCTAGAAATATTTTGGAGGGACGGTCGGCGGTCTAGATGTCAAGGACCAGTGGGGTTAAAAGCACGGCCACAGCGCACTTGCACAGCGGACGTGCACAGTGGGCGCACCGCTGGTGCGCCAACGGCTAGCCCATCTGCGGCAGTCCACCGTGCCCTGTCTTTGCCAGATTCTAGCTACAATATCTGCTACTCTAGAGAGGCACTCCTTAATCTAGGCAAGACCCAAAGAGACGTGGAAAAGTCCTGCATTAAGATGGCCACAGGAGAGACGAAGGGTCCTTTCTCCTGCCTTAAGTGTAAGTGGGTAAGCTGGGCAGCGACAGAATAGAGCTTTCGAGACAAAGGCAACTTGTCTGGTCTTCTTCTGAGTTGTATTTAAATGAAATACAGATCACTGCCTAAACATTGCTTGGAGATCTGGGATATCATAGCAGGAAAAAAAACAGACTTGGTCTTTATCACAGAAACTTGGTTAGATGACAATAATTTCCCTGGTATTGCCTCTGCCCTTCCTGCTGGCTGTAAACTACTAAATTGTGAAGGACAGAGGCAGAAAGGAGGAGAAATAGCCATAATTTTTAAAGACGGTTTTACTTGTCTCCCATAACCAATTACTTCACTAGGTAATCACGAAATTCTGGCATTCCAAGTTTCCAGTGGGGAATATAAAACACTCGGAGGTGCAGTTTTTTACAAACCTTCGGGCAATAAGCCCGATTTCAGCGCCAATCTACTAGCTCAATTGTTTCCCACCTGCCTGAAACAAAGTCACTTTTTGGTTATAGGTGATTTTAACATCCATTATGAAGACAGGGATGATTCCATGGGCAAAGAACTGAAAAGAAGATATGCAGATTTTACTGCATAAACAATGGGTTAATGGACCTCCTATGTTGCCGAACATACTCTCCACCTTTTATTTTCCCATATCGAGTCTATGAAAATTGCAGAAATTAAGTCCCATATATGGACCAATCTTTTTCTAACAACGTTTTCGTTCACTTTGCCGGGCAATAAAATTAGCTTGAGTACTCTATCGATAGAGGTTAAGAGACACTGGAATCTTATTACCCCTGAACTGTTTGCTTCTCAATTTCCACTAAGAGACCAGGCTTCCTTAGGGACAGTTTCCGTTCAGACAATGGTTGACACTTTACACTGGACTTTTGTGCTCCTAAGATAGTAAATAAATCAAGAAGGAAATCACTTCCCTGAAAGTGGTACTTACCTATCCTGAGACTCCAAAAAAGAAAATGTAAATCATTAGCACATAATTGGAGAATGACCAAATGTATGAATGGCAAACTGATCTACAGAGCAGATCTAAAGAATTAGCATACAGCTCCTAAACATGCTAGGAAGTCCTACTTTGTAAAAAGAATCAAGGCAAATAACAATTCAAACAAAGAACTATTCAAAATAGTGAAGGAACCGTGCAGTTAGTGGGTATGTCTCAAACTTTGACCTCGTCAGCAGATAACTGCGTGAAAGTTGGTAACTTTTTCTCTGACAAAATAACCCAAATTTACTTTACCTTTAACAAATATTCCACCCTAGGAGACACTGACTGGGAAGCCCTGGAACCCCATCCTGGTGCTCGATCTTACGTAGATAATATTGTCCCTTTTTGGAAGAACAAGTCTGAAAGGCTATGTCAGAGTTTACATGGAATCTTTGCCCGACCCCTGTCCACATTTCATATTTTCTCGTCTTTTAACAGTCCTCTGCCCTTATGTCACTCAAATTATTAATCATTAGACAGAGCAGTATTCCAGGGTCCTGAAAACAAGCAATGGTATCCCCTCTGCCAAAAAATACCAGAACGTATGTCACAGATCTAAAAAATTTACGACCAATCTCCTAATTTCCCTACCTGTCTAAAGTTTTGGAGAGATTGATCAATCAACAATTAATTGACTACTTTGAGACTAATGAGCCGCTGGGCCCCTCACAGACAGGCTTTAGTGCCGCTAACAGTACAGACCTACTCTGATAGCCATTCTAGACAACATCAGACTTTTGCTAGACCAGGGTAAAGCTGCTGCCCTGGTCCTTTTGGACTTGTCGGCGGCATTCGGTACTGTTTCACAGGACCTCTTGCTGAGAACTCTATATGAAAAAGGGCTTCACTCAAACTTTTCAATGACTCAACTACTTTCTGCTGAACAGAATCCAAACAGTACAAATGGACTTGTTTTCCTCTAACCTTAAAATTATTAAGTGCAGTGTTCTGCAGGGAGCCTTCCTTAGCCCAAGTCTTTTAAATGCGTGTGTCTCCCCCTGGCTACAAGCGGTAGGAAATGGGGTTTCAATATCTGGTCATACGCTGATGATACTCAGTTGTTGACTGCGTTTAAGGAAAAAAATGAGAACACCAAAAATAATCTGAGCAACTGCCTCTCAGAAACCGCTGATTGGATGTCAGCCCACTGCTTGAAGTTAAAACGCTCGTAAAATCTGAGTTCCTGTTCTTGCTAGCGTACACTTAGTCTGGAACTCAACATGGTGGCCCTAACTATTGGGCACCACGCCGTGCCTAAACGTGATGTAAAAAATGTGGGATTCCTGGTAGACAATGCACTAACCATGCAAGACCAACTCTGAGAACTGTGTGGTAAATGTTTTGCCATTCTAAAACTTCTCGGGAGACTTTTTAAGTGGAACCCTTTGAACTGGAGGAAAACCATCACCAAGGCCCTCCTGACCAGCAATCTGGACTATGGGAATGTGCTTTATGTTGGCATGACTGACTATTTATTTTCCCATCTACAAGCCATTTAGAATGCAGCGGACAAACTGGTTTGTAACAAGAACAAGTATAGTTCGGCTTCATCTTGCTTGAAAGAACTTCACTGGCTGCCTATGAGCCAGAGTCAAATTCAAACTACTATGCTATGCACACAGAGCTATATAAAAACTTGGACCCAGAATTTTGCAGGACAAATTGGAATTTTATGTCCCCTCGTGTGACCTTAGGTCAGGCAACCATGCTCTAGCCAAAACCATACACATAAAAAAAGTCAGAGCGGGGGTCGCTCCTTTTGCTATTTGGCAGTTACTCACTGGAAGAAACTCCTGTTAGGGCTGCGTCCCACTGAGGAACATGTGAGATTCAAAAAGAAGCTGATGACATGTTTTTTCTCAGGACTCAAGCACTGATGTCCATAGATTATTGCTCCAGAACCGATGCTTTATATTACAAGTATTATCTAATCCTCCCCAAACAGGTTTTTGCTTATCCTAGCGCCGTGATGCCCCTTGGGATGAATGTTGCCCTCTACAAATACAAACTATACACAGACCTGAATCAAGAGAGATTTGTATTATAAGAGAAAAAGCCATTCAACATTATCACTAAAGCTAAACTTTCACGCTTTAATTGCCACAGTAAGAGTCCAACCAGCCACTACAAAACAGGATACAAAAATATAACTTTCACAAGCACATAGAGAGATAAATTTAGCAAATAAAAGGGGTAAATGTATTATTTCTCATTGAAAACCTCTGTTGCTGTGGACAATGTGTCACAATTACAAATGGTCAAGATTTCATCCATGCAAAACTTGAGAGGTTGTTCACACTGTTCTACAGATATCAAAGTCAATGTGCACCTTGCAAGAACTGCAAATTGTCTTTGACAGTTATCTTAAACTATCTGCACAAGAAGGTGAGAGAATCAAATGAATGATACAAGTGGAACAACTGACCTTGCCTGCAGCAAAAATTCAACACCTACACCTGTGCAACTTGCTAAATTCTGGTCATCAACATCGAACAAGATGAACTTTGAGATGTCAACTCACCAAAACATTGCTGATGCTTCAGTAAATACTGACTTTCCAATTATTGCAAGTGGAATGCTTGTCAATGAGGAATTGGTGCCTGCAGAGAAGATATTCAAAAGGTATGGGCCATATTGTACAAGAACTTAACTATAATATGGAGAAAGCTGACCTTCGTGTTGTGCCACATGCTGAGTGGCCTGTTGAAATGGTTCCAATTGAGGTATTGTACTGTCAAATGACACAGATGTAATTATTGTGCTACTTAGATTTATTGCAATATTCATAAGTCAAGGATTGTCAGAGTTATGGGTACGTTATGGAACATGCGAGAAAAGACACTAAATCCTGCTTCATATTCTTTACAATAAATTTTAATAAAGATACCCAGTGTTCCTATCAAGGCACATATTCTTACGGGTAATGACACTATAGGCAAAATTAGAACAAAGTTTGGAACATTAACTGCTGAACCTGTAAAGTTTGTAAAAGGATTTACTGAGACGGAAGAAGAATGGTACTTTAAAGACATAGAAAAATACCTTGTGCGTGTGTGAAAAACGAGTTTTGACTATCACACATTTGACGATCTTCAGTACAGTGAGTTCAAGAGATCAGTCTTGCTAAGGGACCTTCCACGATGTCCCATTCTGTGCCTGGACACATTAAAAGAGAGATGAGTGAATGTTTTGGTTCATGCATATGTAGAGAAAGAGCTCTGTGAATTTGGTTGGGAAGATATGGATGGGGTGCTAAAACTTACAAAGTTTCTAAAGCCTCTACGCACAGAACTTACACGTACATGTACTTGTAAAACCAGTGCTACAAAAAGATGTCCCTGTCGATATGTTCTTCTTTTCTTCCTCTATTACAGCTGACATTTTGGAAAATGGTGTAAGGGTTCCTCTGAGGAGGGATTCGCTGTCTCTCTAAGAGTACATGACCCCCAAAAGCTATGTTTTGATCAGGGGTGGCTCCTCTGACATGACTGAGCAGCGTTGCTTCCCTTGCCAGCACCCTCAAATACATGAAAAATAAAACAATAATAAAACGGGCTTAAAGCCGTTTTATTATCATTTTAGTTTTCTTGTGCGGAGTCTTCGGGGTGCGGCCAGTGTGCTGACAGGCTTGAGGGGGGTAGTAGGTGCACTACCTTCGCTGCGCATGTAGATTTGGCCGGCCGGCCCAGGCCGACCATACCCACATGCGCAGCGAAGCTCTCTCCAATACCAGCTGCATTGCTGGGTTGGAGAGAGCATGCACAGGCTCCCGGTCTGTCTGGAAGCGTAAATCATCTGCGCTCAGGCCAATCCTGAAGTTGCTCTCATTAATGAGAGCACCTTCAGCATTGGCTGCAGTGCAGTCTTGGAGCTTGTGCCTGCCTGCAGTGGAGAGGAGAAGAGAGGAGCTGAAGAGTGTGACGTGATGCTGAAGGGGGGCAGCTGAAGGTAAATTCTTTTTTATTTTTTGTATTTCTCGCCCTAATCCTCCATCCTCCCCCATCACCCCGACTCCCCGCCCTGCCACCTTTACTTGACATGAGCCGTTTCTGGTTTTGATAACAAAATGAAGCATATAGGTCTCATGATTCCTGAAATATTATATCATCACTGCAACACATCCGCCATTTTAAAAAAAAAATGACGTCCAGACAAAAATGGCCAGGATAAGCAATATCTACCCAAGTGAAATTACCTATCTAATGATTGAAAAACATAAATCAAAAATGAAAATCTCCCACAACTCAGGCTTGCCAGATTACATGATTTAAAAATATTAATGTAGTAATTGCTTTCTATGATACCTAGAAGACTAGTTGTATTTCTGCCTATAATATACCAAGTTCAAAAATTCATAGGTAGAGTGTCTCATTTCCATTACTGATCTGGGTTGCACATTTTAAAATTAGAATACATTTCAAAATACAAAACTGCTTTTTGTCATCTGCGTGCTTTAAGAAACCTTTGAAATGTCTTCCTTCTTTATCTTTCTCTCGTACCTTTGCTGGGGTGTTTTTTTGTTTCATGTTAAAAATGCAGAAATGTTAGTCACAGTCACACAAACAGATCTGTATCATAACAAAATAGCAGCAGTTTGTTAGAAAAGGCTCTCCTGCGTGTAAGATTTAATTATGCCTGACAAACGACTTTGCAAAATAGGTGTTTGAACAGAAAGTATTTAAAATGCAGTGTTATGTCCTGTCTGCATAATTCTACTTACAGCATGTGAAGGGGTGCTGCTGCGCTTCCCACGCCCCTAGTTTTAGTGACAGTGCCTGTCCACTGCAATTACACATACATTTTTACAGTATTAATTATTTTACACATAAAGGGTGACTGCAGTTTAGGCACGACAATGTCCTCGGCATCATATGAAGGTATGTGCCTACTTTTAGTGCCCAACTGCATGTGTATTTGGTAACCTGGACTATATTTTGGCTCTAGGGTAACACCAATCGGAGCACGTGCAAAGAACCCAAGGCCTGTCTCTGACAGTGTGAGTTCCTGGCCCCAATGGTGCTCAGCTTGCATGGCCTCATTGTAGGCAGTGGACTGTTGTCACTGTACTGGGTATAGCACATGTAGAGGTGGTTGCAACCCGATTTAATTTAAAACATTTTTTTTTTTAGAAAAGATCATTAGTGTGACCAGACCCCCACGCAAATGCAAGTCCAACAGTTATTGAAATGTTTCTCCCCTCCCCTTGTATTATGCTCCCCCGTTATATCTTTTGGTTGACACAGAGGCTGTTCATACTGTACTCATGATACTGCTGGGTCCCCCTTCCCTGTTCACGTTTCGCATGAAACAGGCTGGATGCGTCCGTGGTCAGGGAACAGGCACCCAGCGACCCATACGACAGCAGAGGGTATGACACCGCCTCTACCCGCTACCGTACTGATCAGGGAACTCGACTCCGAACAATGACTGTTGGCTCTCGTGACCACGCTGGTCCTTCTGCAGTGCTGCGACCTGCGAGCACTGCATCATGAGACATTTCCTGGTATCGTCACTTATGGACTAATGCACTTCCATCAGCTAATGTTTATTTTCACTCATGTATAACCGAAATGTCACCATGTACTATTTGCTGAGTGCCGTTTGTGACAATAATGCATTGTTATGACACTGTATGAATAACTACTAGCTTATCTGTGAAACTAAATAAAGTTTGGGACCGTTGGTCTTAAAAAAAAAAAAAAATTAGTGTGACCAGACCCTTTCATATGTATTACAGTGAGTGGGGCCTTGTGGTTACAACGTTGGAGTAGCATGTGTATGCACAGACCCTTACACTGGCATGCCATGAATATATGTATGCCCATATGTAGCATGTGCCTGCTGAGTAATGGAGGCCAGTGGGATCTATTTTGGATGTCTGTGACCTGGTAGAGAGCAAGATGGATGGTGAGGACCATTCTCGCAGACATTGGAAGTGCATTGAATGTATTCCTGATCTGCAGGAGGGGAAAGGGATTGATGGCTTGCTTTAGAAATTCCATGAGACCTTTAGTAAACAATGAGCAACTAGTTAGTCTTTCTGAACACTGCAATTTGCTGGATGGAAGGGGTGAGAGGTGGGACTGAAGTTTCTGTTCTGAGCGGTAAGAACATCTCTAAGCGAGGCTTCCCTTGTGTCTGTCCCAGATTACTCCTTCAGAGGGCTGGTGACAGCCAGGTGCAGAAACATCATCTGAAGTCTGTACTTCCTGTTGAAGGAGCTGTGGATCTGCCTGAAGCACTTAAAAGCCTGCCTGATGCACTCTACCTGGCCTTGCAGCAGAGAGACTGTCCAGGAGGATAAAAACCCATCCTATCCCTGGTGCCTGAGTGACATCCAGACAGAAGTGAGTAACAGAGTGTGAGCTAGAAGGGACTCTTATGTGGAGGGGTTCCCCTGGTCTAAAATCTGGTTCCTGGTGGGAACCACAACTGCCACGATCATCATAGGCTCGGATGGGGCTGCAACTGCCATTATCAACAAGGGCCCAGTTGGGAATGCAGTGCCTGCGACTGGTAGGGCCGGTCAGTGCTGCACCTACCTTCCTCGGTAGGGAATGCAAATGCTGTGGCCATAGTTGGCCCAGTCTGGGCTGTGCTCGTCTTCAGTCTAGACAGGGCTGTATTACTGAACCTACTGAGGTTGTCACAGATGGGTTTGCACCTGTGCCAGTACCGTGGGCTCAAGAGACTCAGACTGGGTCTGTGTTGAGAACAGCGCAGAGCACAACTGGCTTCACATGTGTGCTGCTCACCCGGGATCCCACAGGAGGCATGCCTGAGGGCTGCTTGAGCCATAAAGAGATGAACTAGCACGCAAACGTGCCTACCCAATACATCGAGGAGGTAAGACTTAAAACTAAGGGGCAGATTTATGTTAACTGGCGCATCCCGAGGGATGCGCCAGTTAACATGCGCCACAGTGCGCTACAGCTGCGCCACCCATGGTGCGCCGCATTTATGATGCGGTGCACCATGGGGCAAAAACGGCACAGATGCGTGACGCATCTGTGCCGGAAATGTGGCGCATTGCTAGTGTTGCGTCGCAAGCGCGACGCAGCTCCAGCAATGCTCTGGGGGGGCCAATTCTTTCAATGCTGCCTCAAGCCTTACGCCTGCTTCAAGCAGGCGCAGGGTTTTGACGCAGCATTGCCCTGAAAGTGACTGGGTGAAATCTCATAGATTTCACTCAGCCACTTTCAGGAGGCGTTCCTGCGCAGGAACGCCCCCCCCTGCGCAGGAACGCCTCCTCATGGCGCAGTGCTGTACAACGTGACGCATCTCCTAGATGTGTCACGTTGTAAATAGGGCGCAGGGATGCACCACGTTTCCGTGCCGTTGCGTCACGCAACGGCGGCGTAAACGTGGCGGAAGCCCTTCATAAATCTGCCCCAAAGTGCGCACTTGACTGTGAGAGAGGAAACGCTGCACATGTGCTCAATCCAAACTACCATCTGAGTTGCCAAAAGATAGGATCTCCCATTTAGAGGGCGATGCAGGAGGCATTACCCAAATGATCAGGGAGGGTGTGGTGCATCAAAGGAGACACACACACAGGGACACTAACTTGTACAACAAGTTGAATTGTGTAATATTTAGTGCAACTGACTGATTAAAAGTGCTTTCTTTTTTTAAAAAGTAAGCACTTGGCTGGGTACTGGAGAATGTATCTATTGCTTGATGGTTGAATGCTGAGCTAGCCCACCCCACACTCTTCCCTGAGAAGCCTGTGACTGCTTGCCCTCCCTATCGTAGGAGTGAAGTGCGAAAGGTTATTTTACTTGGTCCAGCTTGCAGAGTCATTGACATAACATGACCCCGGACATCAGTCGCAAATGACCTCAACCCCGACAGTTGCGTTCCAGTAGCCCGTGCCTGCTCCATTGCATTCAGTACTAGGTCCGACACAAGGTTCATTCCTAAAATGGGGGTGATCCGGTCTATAACTGTATTTTCATATATGCATTTCTGTTTATAAATGCTTTTTTGGTAGCCCAGAAAATATACTTATTCAGCACAAAGAGAAATAGTGATAGAGCTCTAAAATCTAGATTGGGATTTTAAACATTTTTTGTCAAAGCAAGCTTTCATGAAATTAAGTTAACCACCAGTGCAATATCAATCCATATGCATGACCTGTATGAAAAGTCAGTACGCTAGATGTAGATTTGACTTTTTGCAAATGTCGCCAGAATTTCTTTCATCTCTAGTACATAGAAGGAATGTCACATCTTAATGAGGCAGAGAGTGAGTAGGAAAGGCAAGTGTTATTTTGGAATCTTCCATGTAAGAGGAATTCACAAACTCTCATGCCACTCAGGTGTCAGGTCATATATGACGCCAGCATTAATCGAGGCGCACGATGACCCATAAAAAGCCAGACTGAGGACCACCCCAAAAACTATCTGAGGGTAAATGTGGACTCTTGGAACCAGAATCCTTCTAAGTAAGAGCAGAATTTAGGGAAGGAACCGGGAGGGCCTTAGACACAAACTGTATTTTGTAGTACCTATATGACTACTGCAGTTACACTACTTATTACAAAATTCAATTCACAAACCTACAGGTGGAAATCTGAATCTCTCTGATATATTCCTTGGAGAGCTTCACACATGCACGTTTACTACTTAGGGGCTGATTATGATCTCAGTTGGAAAGCCTCCAACCAAGATTGTCAATTTTACTTCCGACCGCCTAAATACAATTTAGGTAGGGAGAAGTGAAACTGGACAGGCATTCCGGCTGGCTTCTGATGGGCTCAAGGAGCATAGCAGCCAGTCGGAACCGGCACGTAATCCATATGGACGGCGTTTTTCGCCCTCCAGATTACGATGCTCGTTTTCTGAGAGGATTTCCATGCTGGGCTTTCTGTCAGAAAGCGAGTTTGGGTGCCCCTCGCAGGGCTGCCTTCAAGCAGCGGCCTACTGTTGGTAGCCGAGGGTGCACCTATGGTGCCCCCCTGCACTGTGTGGCAGGTACCCTGAGGTGCCTGCCACGCGGTGCAGGGATGAACACAACCTCCCATTTCCCTATGGGAGCTTGTGCTACGGCCGGTTTACGGCTGTAGCACATGCTGCACCATGAAATGTGAGTATGCGACTGCACATAACTAGGCAGTTGGGACCGCTGACCGGAAGTCTGTTGGTCCTTTTTCTGCATCCGCTCGACATCATAATAATCCCCTTAGTGGTAAATGTAGGAGGGACCAGGGGAGTGGCTGAGAAATAAGAAATATCTACTACTGGGTCTAGGGAGCAGTAAGGAGGGGTTTAAGAAGGGCTTATAAGTGGTTTAAGGACGAACATATACACACCCTCAAGAGAGCAAACTCATTTCTGTTCATAAGCTGCACTTTTAGTTGCTACAACCAAAAAAGACCTAAAACAGTAGTAAGTGTACGCCATCTTAAACATGGAGCAAGTACAGCACCATACATGGCCAACCAGTGGTTCTCGTGCTGCAACACCATTCATTAGAAAATAATGGAGGAAGGAACTTAAAATAGAATTATAGGAAATAATGTAAAACTGATTTAGACTTAAAAAAATATATATATATATAACCATACTTTCACGTTTGCACTAATGCTGTTCAAGAAATAAATGTACCTCTGAGAAAATAATCGTGGACTCTGTGCCGTGGAGACTCTGGGTTCGTTGGTGGGGACCGGGCAGGGTTTTTCTGAAGATATATATTTATATATATTTTTCTTTTTTAAAGTCTAAATCAGTTTTACATTATTTTCTATAATTCTATTTTAAGTCCCTTCCTCCATTTCTAAGGGATGGTGTTGCAGTACCAGTGGTTTGCCATATATATATATTCCACAGAGCTCCTTCTGAGATACTGGGACCCGTGAAGGTTGGCGCACACTCCTGCGGAGCGAGCCGGCAAAATTAATTCCAACAGCAATTTCCCATGATTGTGCGCTCTCAGGAAGAAGTAAGCCTACTTCTTCCTGAGAGCGCACAATCATGGGAAATTGCTGTTGGAATATATATATATATATATATATATATTCCAAACTTGCCGGATGAGGTGACTGAGACCCGTTCGTGAGGCAGTGCATGTTTGTGCTCGAGGAACGCTGGTTTGGAGTGCTGATTTTGCAAAGGCAAGTTTAGAGGGTTGAGAGATATATATACATATATAATATATGTTCAACTTAAGGTTAAAACAATTGCAGGTATATGAGAAGCCAGGCCAGGAACAGATGATAGTATTTACTGTCAGGGGCGCACTCATGGTGTGGAGGCTGAAAGTAAACACAGGGCCCACACAGCAAGGACACCATCGTGTGACTACCCCCAACAGAGGACTAGTCACAGGGCTGGTGAGAGGTCTGTCTTATGAGTAGAAGTTAATGAAGTAAGGCCAGTTGTGCCATGCATCAATCTCCCTCCGGCCTCAACACCCTATGTTATTATTCTAACTGGAGTACCAGAGTTGGACAAGGGTCCTAGGAAATCTCACTCTGAATTAAAAAATAAATGTATATTTTGGCTGGCCAATCACAGGCATTTTTCCTACAAAGAAGTAATTGAAATTCTTATAACACGCAGGGTGGGATGGAGGCCGAAAGATGTTCTTGGGGACTGTGTTGTGATAAACTACAGAAACCTAATTGTTGTACAAGCTCTCCTCAACCGGAATCATCAAAGGCAGAATGGGGGCATAAGGCCTTTTCCACTGCGTTATTTGTTTCCCCAGGACTTAACCCACTTAATAGAAGGCGGTATGGCCACAAGGTGGGAGCGTGGAACCAGATCAAGCAAGACACTATCCTGGGCCAGGACCAACCCAGTCCATTATTCTACAACCTATCTTCATCAAACAGATTTGAACCTCTAGAGTCCGTAGATTGACTTGACCACACTGGGCCCCCGTATGAGAAATCTGAACACCAAAAGGAGACCTTTGGGTGCTCAATTTAAAAGGGAGAGTCTGTACAGCAGTGTTGGCTATCAAGGCAGAAAGGGGAACATGTGAAGGTGTGTGCGGGTGGAGAGAGAGGAGTCGAAAGTGGAGGATGGCAGAGGGTTTTTATCAACCAACTTTCGCCTGATCCATTCCAAGAGAACACACAGGCAATCAATTATCAACCGTGGGTGACTGCAAAACCCCCATCCCATTCATCCGAACACCCTTATGATAGCAATGGCTTAAGGACAGTGGGGGTGGAGACGGTCTGTCCACTCCCACAAGATCATGGCATAGTGATGTCCAGTGGTCAGTCTTACATCCCAGTTAATTTTTCGGGCCCTCCTAGGCTGCAGTTTCTTTACTGGAAAATTGCAGGACTCACTACCAAACTAGATAACCCGGAGGGGGACAACATGAGATCTGCATGTTCCCGGAAACCTGGGCTAGGGTGGGCACATACAGATTAGGCTATGGGTAGGCCCTCAGGGGGACTTTGTACCAGGATTGGTGTGCATTTGGGCTGTGCTGATCAGTGAAACAGATAAAGATACTTACAGATTGCTTCATTCAATCTGTCAAGTTATTTCGCGAGAATTTTAACTTTGTCCTGTATCAATACATAACTAATGAAGGGTTCACTTTTGTTATGTATTGAAACAGGACACATTTAAAATTCTCGCGAAATAACTTGACGGATTAACTGAAGCAATCTGTAAGTACGGTTTCTGCGTGTGTCATTCCATGCACAGATGGACTTATGCATTTACTTTAGTCTAACGTCGGTTTTGACTTTGGTTTTTTAGACATTTGGACATTATTGTCCTCCCAGGCCTTACAACCTCCGGCTGGAGGTTTCTGGTAAGACCTTTTTAACTTAAGCTGCTATAGGTGAGGGTCGCTACGACGACATCATGAATCCTTGCACAGGATTATTGTAATGGCCTTTGTGCTGCTTATGTATTGCACATGCACTTTATTGAATATGGTCTAAAAACAATGTAAAGGCCATTATGCTGCTCATGCATTACATACGTACCTTATTGAATCCTTTCTTTATAGGCTAATTTCTGGTCCGCTGATGCAGACTTGTGGGATAGTCGAGTGATACTGGATTAATGTAACAGACTTATTGCTGATTATGTATAGCACATGCACTTTATTGAAACTGATCTTCCCAACAATGTAAAGGTCATTATGCTGCTCATGTATTGCACACACACTCTATTCAGTCCCATATTTAAAGCCGAGTGATATTGGATTATTGTAATAGCCTCCTTGCTGCTTATGTATCACATATACACTTTATTGAACCCGATATTCCGAATAATGTAAAGGCCATTATGCTGCTTGTGTGTTGCACACACACTTTATTGAATCCTATATCTAAAGGTTAGTTTCTGGTCCATTGAGGCAGTAATATTACTGTAAGTTTACACCAATTATGTGTAATTCAGTGCCTCACACAGAGCAATGATCGTTTTTATTTACTTAAATGTAATGTACTGTATTTTTATCTGTGCTTTATGGCCATACAGGCCGAAATAGAAATCTTTGATGATGATAATTTAAAATGAATTATATTAATATATTTAACTATATTTTTATAATTAAATACATTTAATTTGTTCTGCAAATACTTTTTTGTAATTTCAATACATACTAAACAAATATAAACATTTTACTTAAGGTAGGATTAAGCAAATGTAACTTTTTTTAAATATATTTTTATTTGAACAAGGAAATAATGACATCAGATAATAGATAACTTCAAACAGTACCAGAACAAAAGGGTTGATGGCTCGAAATTGATGGCAACTATAAAACCCACTCCGTAGTAAATTCATAATAAATTTTATCTATGAAATTTAAAACATAATTCTCAGTGGTCCACATTATGATACGGCTGATACTCAGAAATACTTTCTACAGTTTATCCAAATACATACTCTTTGATCTTAAAATAAAAAGATTTCAGTTAAAAAAATTCTTGATTAAAGAGCAAACAAATCCAGCAGAAAATATACCTCTAACCACTTGAAAAGTGCAATGTGCGGGAGGTTTTTTAGCGGATACAAAGGGATCATATAATATTTAAAGGTCATTGTGCTAATAACGACAATTATTAGAAAAAAAAGATTTGTACAAAAAAAGGGAGCAAGATCTTTTTATTACATTTCCTCTATAAACCCATTAAAAGAGAAATTTTTCCAAATACCTCTAAATCTTACAATTGCTCCTGTACGTTTAGCATAGGCATACTCTATTCTACAGGCCCTGGACATTTTGTTAAACCAGTGCTCGATACTGGGTTGTTTGTTGGTTCTCCAGTTTTGAAGGCCAAGTGACCTAGCGACTGCAATAGAGATTAATATAAAATACTGCTGGTATTTTGTTTAACATTTCACTACTCCTGAAGAACCGAATAGCACCAACTTAGCTGATGGCTCAATTGACAGGGATAAAATTAGAGCGATCTCGGCAGAAACCCCTTTCCAGAATTGCTGTAAATTATTATATTCCTAAAATGTGTGTACCCATCCATCATCGCCATTTTTGTTACATCGAAAACATTGATTCGGACTCGTTTGAAACATTTTAGTCAATCTCTGAGGTGTATAATATAATAACCATCTGGATAAAAAATTCATTCTCTTGTAATTAGCACCTCTTAAAGCTTTATTCGCGAACTCGCTAAGCTGTTTCCATTCTTTGACATTGAACTTGCAACCAGTCTCCAAATAGATTTTTTGAAGCTCTTTCATCAAAATCTCCTCAGAATGGGCCTTTTGATGGAGTAGCCGATACCAACAACCGACCCAACCATTTTATTTGCCATCTGCTTAGCTATTTGATGTACCGTCTCACCCATCATTGAATAATTTGTTATAAGAAAATTTACTAACTGTAGAAAACTCAGAGAGGGCAGTCAGTGGTCAATGTGGGGACTCACAACCGAACCGTTTCCCAGGTAATTATTATTTCATGTTTACAAAAATCCCCGAGCTGGGCAAAGCCTAGCTCTGGTCATGCCTGATAAAGCCCTCGAGACAATATGAGACCTCCTACTTCACAATCCTGCCTAGGGGTATGTGCATACAATTCTGGGTTATCTCGATATGTGAAATGTAGGTGAGTTCTTTCAGCTAATGTCAGTATCACCTTGTATCTTGTTTTTTAGGGCGTTTCGCCAGACGTAGAAAAACGGGGAGTCTTATAGCACTTTCCATCACCATATGTGATAACAGAAAATTGTAAAAAACTGACTTTTCCTCACCCAGTTGGGAAAGTAAATTAAACCAAAAAAGTCTGATAATAAATTGAAAAAAGTGGGAGTGTCAATCCTCCTGATGTTACATCCAATTGTAATGTAGCTATTTTAACACGGGGGTGTTTATTATTCCATATAAACTATCTAATTATTTGATCTAGCTCTTTGTAAATTGTTAATTGATACTTGTATAGCGCACTACTCACCCGCAAGGGTCTCAAGGCGCTTGTACGAATACCGCTGTGGAACCCATCCTGGCTTTCCCTGTGAGGCATCCACTCCTGGGCACCCCCAAGGTGGAGGCCAGGCATCCTTAGCGTTGTGGGGGCCGTAGTGGAGATTAAGCAAGCTACTGCCCAGAGTTGCAGAGTGGGACTCCATGATTGGATTAGGCACCAAGGTGAGAATTATCAGGTCAGTGGAATTTTGAGCCCAAGACCCGCCAAGGCGGGGAATTGAACCCTGGTCCCGGGCTAGACCTCTGCATCAGGGTCTGCCGCTCTAATCATTGAGCCACACTTAATAATAATTCGGAATTTTTGAAGGCAGTTTGTAAAAATAAACAAAAACAGTGGAAGCACCGACATTTTGACCATAGAGATCCTCCCTAATAATGATAATTGAAGCAGAGATCATTTATCTAATACCTTTTTCACTTTCATGAGCATGCTAGTATAATTCAAGGAGAATATTTGCCCATAATCATTTGTAACATGTATCCCCAAATATCTAACTGGATGCGGTGGTTTTAGCTGATTGGAAGCTGGAATATCTGAAGGAATCACAGTGAATGTTAACATTTCATTTTTCGCTTGATTTACTTTATATCCGCCCACCTGTGTAAACTTCTGGATTCATCCAGAGCATTTTGTGTATTAGCTGCCCTTGCTTTAAGATATAAAATAATGTTGTCCGCATAAAGCTTAATATTTGCCATCCCCTCAATGGGCGGCAATATCATTAAGCTCTTCCGAATCTTAACAGCTGGAGGTTCAATAAACAATGGAAACAGGAGGTGGATAGCTGGCATCCCTGAATTGTGCCTCGTTTATCATTAACCTTACAGGCTTCATAACAATTAATTATAATTTTGGCTTCTGCATAGCTATATACTTCTTTTAGCATCTGTAAGAATTGTGGTGGGAAACCAAATTTACACAAAATAAAAATAAAGCACTCCAATCTACTAAATCAAAAGCCTTTTCAGCATCCATCATCATAATCACTGCATGGGTCTTATTAATGGAAAACGAATCAATGGGTTGCATTCAAAAATACTTATTAGATGCCATCAGACATCCTGGGATAAAACCATTTTGGTCGCTATGAACCACTTGTTGTGAACAGGGAGCTACCCTTTTTGCCCAGATTTTCATAAGCACCTTTATAATCTGTGTTTAGCAGACTAATAGGACGATAAGAACTGGGGTTGCTGGGACCTTTTTTTTTTAACTACTAATAATGATTCCTTAAAACTTTTGGGGATATCTATACCTTCTTTTTAATTTGATTGAACAGTTTTACAAAAAAGGGAAGTAATTCTTCTTAAAATGCCTTGTATACTTCCTCCGGGATGCAGTACGATCCGCTGACCTTGGCGTTAGGCATACTTTTTAATACGGATTGGACTTCTGGAATTCCTATTTGGCCATTCGTTGTGTCCGAAACCTGCTGTGAAAGCATAGGTAGCTCTAGTGCTTCAAAATACCTCCTCAATTCTACCTCATCTATTGCCTGTGTTTCTGTATACATTTGATTACAATGTGCAAGAAACAACTCAGCAATTGCCAATTTATCATCTTCTAACGCGCCTATTAATGGATTTTTAATTAGGTTAATTAATTGAGCAGCTTTTTTATATTTAGTGGATCATGCCAAACATCTACCAATCTGCTGGCTTTCCTCAAACAGCTTTTGCTGATAGGCAATTTCTCCTTGGCTCTTACCAGCTCTTGGTGTTGTACTTTTATAATAGGCACTTGTGTATCTGTTAAGGTTACATTTAGTCTAGCTTTTTCAACAGCAGTCTGTAGTGCTGTAATCTTTTGTTTCCGTACATTACTCATTCTTGCCTTATAAGATTTAATCTGGCCTCTGAAGGTAGCTTTGAATGCCTCCCAAACTGTAAACAGGGGGGGCCGTATTTAAATTCTGCTGGAAAAACTCCTTGTTAAACCCTCTGGATTCTGTCAACCAAGTAATATCTTTTAGTAAGATTTTATCAAACTGCCATCTAGACCTCTTTTTTGTAGTGCTTCCTAACTTTAATGTAAATGAAACTAGCAAATGATCTGAAAAAGCATTGACCAGTTTATTTACTAGAAAATAATCCAATCGGGAAGCTGATCTAAATCTTGCCGATTAACAGGTAAATTGCAAGAGACTAGTTTGTCCTAGTCTCCAAGGAAGATATGAAATGAAATACCAGCATTTGTAAAGTGCACAGCTACAGAGGTGTCCCGGCGCTGGGGGCCCTCGGGAAGATTAAGCGAGCTATTTCCAAGAGTCCCATGGTGCTGGACTAACTGGCCGCCAGCACCAGGGATCGAACCATGAACCCTGTGGTCTGGAGTCAGGTGCCCTGGCCTCTGCGCCACACCTCTTCCACTATCTATCTCTTAATCTATTAATGAAAAGTCTTTTGAGAGCCTGTTCATTAATTTTGCGTTTTTAGACTTTAGTTGGCGCTTCGCCTTGTTTGATGTATCAAGTGCCAAATTCTGGATAAAATTAAAATCGCCACCCAAAATGAATATGCCTTCCATTCGTGCTGCTAATTAATCAATTTGCCCGAGTGCTTCAGTATCATCCTCAATAGGGCTGTAATAATTAACCAGATTCAGGACTGTTTCTTGTAGCTTTACTTTCACCCAGAGCCATCTACCTTTCCCATCTAATTGAATATCCTTAGCCTGCCAATCAAAGGGAGTTAGATAATAAAATCCCTATCCCCAGAACAGCTAAATTACCAGTTGAGAAATATGCCTGCAGATACTTCATAGAAAGTGATATCTTTGGATGGTCAGTCCTGAGATGAGTTTCTTGTAAGAATATAATCTCGGGAGAGAAGGAAGTTATCCAGTTTAAAAGAGCAGCACTTTTCCGTGGGTTAAGTAATCCGTTAACATTACATGTATCAATTTTTATATTCTGCATTTTTGGTTCCGTCTTGTTTGACCTTCCAGATTTTTTCCCAGACTTTCAAATTTGTATTTCCCATTATTTCGCCTCGAGATCAATCCCTGGACTTTCCTCATCCCCTGCAAATCAATTCTAAAAACTTTATATCTTTCCTGTTCATTTTTTGCTATGCCTACCCCTCTAGCTTACCACCAACACACCCCTACCCCCAACCCATGAGCCCCCCCAAGGATGTGGCCATCACCTCATGCCCCGCAAACCACATTTCTGCCCCCCTTCTACAATTATGGGGTTCCCTGTCACTGAACCCTAGGTGATCTACCCCCAACACAGCAGTGAAAAACCTTACAATCATGGCTTAAATAATCAGTGGCACCCACAAATTCATTTTACAATGGAAATCTATTTCAATAAATCCTGTGCTTCCTCAAAGCGCGAAAACATATGAAACTTACCTCAAGCCAACACTCTAAGCTTAGATTGCTGCTCAATGGATGCCTGAGGCCCCTGCTTTAAATAGATATAATAGATTCACAAATTCTTTACATCCACGAGCCGCCACTGCAGACATATCTGGAAAAATCCGACAATTATCCCATCTTTGATAGAGAACTGTCTCTGCTGAATTGCTTTAGTCAGAATGTTCTCTTTAACTCTATAATTGGCAAAAAGTTAGTCAGAATTGTGCGAGGGAACTTGGAATTAGGAATGGGGTGAGCAGGAACCTGATGTGCCCTAGTAAGTGTTAAGTCTCCAGTGAAAGCTGGAAGCAATTTTTGCTTGATGAATGATTCAACCCATAGGAGAGTATTGGCTCCCTCACTCCCCTCGGGCACTCCAACAATCCGAAGATTAGAACAGCGTGAATAGTTTTCCAATTCTTCGAGCTTGTTTCCAAGGATAAATTTGTCTTCAGTCGCCGAGTTAATTTTCTGGATCATAGAACTCATCTGATCTTCCACCCGGGATATCCTTGATTCAGCTTCTTGAAATCTTGTGGGCATACCTGCAACTAATTCTTCAATTTTTTCGAGAGGAAGAGCAGCTATTTCTTTCTCCTGAGATTTTCTCATGTCCCTGATCTCATCCAGTATAAGATTAAGTAACGTTTTAATTTCGAGTTGTTGCGTGTTGGCTCCACTAGTTGAAAAGTCGGAGTCATCTTGTGAACTATTATTCTCCAAACTACGTATTTGGCTTAGCAATTCTGGGCCCCTCTCCATTAGCGCATGTTTCCTGGGATATTTCCTGAGACTGCAGCGAGCTTGTTAACTGTTAAATGTCTTCTACAGAGGAAGATTGATCATAGATCATAGGCTGAACCGAAGGGGCAAGTGGGCTCGCCTGGCAATTCCCCGGACGTCCTTCCTCTAACAAAATGGGTGCTGAGGGTACCGAAACTGGGACTGGGACCTGGGGAGGTAGAGATATGTGTAACATCTCCAAATAATTCATTGCTTCGTCTTCTTCTGGTGTTACTGCCAAGACTGTATTTAGGTGTAGCATACCTTGAGCGGCTGTAGGCTGACTGCCTTTGTTCGTGAATAGTGGAAAATCTTTGTAGTTCTTCAGGTCCACTTTGTTTTTCCCTGGCATAGATTCACCAGTCTGTCTCTTCTCTACGTCATTAGGTCCCTCCGTTATTAGAGTATGGTTCTCTCCCCTTTGCTGTAACACAGATTGTGACTCAGACAAATATTCTGCGGAGCTCTCAAAGCTTGAGTTCAGGCCTGAGATAATTACTGTGCTTGCAGCTTTAGCCAAAGAGAATGCATTGCATTAGACGTTTCTCTGCTTTCAGCCCAGTTGCTGCATCAACTTTAGCTACTGCATTTACTTGTTTAGAATGTCTCCCCATCTTAGTTTCAGTTCTTTAAATCCAGGGACTGCATGCCAGATAGCCAAAGTCTTAACTTCCTCCAGTAAACAATCTATGAATTTCAACAGGCTAGCCCCAAATTTTTTTTCCAGTACTGAAAGCATTAAAGTCAATGTTAATTATAGCTGAGTTACACAGCTACCAACACCAATTTTCCCAATTTTACGGTTTTGAGCCAATCTGCTGCAGGCTGCCGTAATTATTTTGCCAGTTTCTGTGATTTAGTCCAGCACTTGATCACACAGCAGCACCGCCTTGCCACCTCAGCTTCCCTCACTGTTTCAATTGGCTCCTACCGGCTACCCAAGGCAGCATCTGGGATTCACTTACTCACGGCATTAAGACAGCTCGCCGCCTTGCTTTGCCTTGCACCGCAGTACTTCAAAAACTGTCCAGACTTCAGCGCGCTCTTACTGCCTGGACTTTAGAGTGCCAGCGGGAGCTTAACCGCATTGTGGCAACATTTAACAGTTAACTATGAGCAATAGAGAGGATATGCAGTTTAAACAAACTAGGCGTAAGCTTCCTCTGCTGACAGCATTGGAATTGATTTTTTTAAATTTTTTTTTAATTTTTCCTCTTTAAACAATACCGCTACCAGCTGCCACAATTACATATTATAGCTCAATCTCCAAACACCAGATGTCGCATTGCCGCCTCACCTCACCTCGCAACTCTGATTAGGCTCCTGCCGGCTACGATAGGCATCCTCAGCAGCTCCCCTCACTCATTCCTAACGCTCAGCCTTCCATCAGCCAGTTCCGTGCTCTGGACTCATTCAGAATCGTCATGGAGTTCTACAAGCTTCTTTCTGCTCTGAGCTCCCAGCGCCAGCAGAAGTTCAGCCGAGGTTGTTTTTGCGGCTATATTTCAGAGCGCCATACCGCTCCGTAGGTTTTCTTCTTAATGCGGGTCTGCAGGTCTGCATGTCGATGGTGATTTAAAGCACGAGGGACGGTGAATTACAGCAGTGCAGACCGCCAGAACAGAGTTCTCCCTTGCAGCGTTTCAGCGTTTCGGGCTTTCAGTGACATTCAACGGGCACTCACTGTTCAGCAGCGGTCTACATTGCTGGGGGGAGGAGCACCAATCACCTGTGGCTAGCGGAGACGGGAGTCTCCACAGCCATCCAGCAGAGTAACAATTTTCATTTAACTTAATATATTTAAATAAATTATATATTTACTTTCAAATTAAGTTAACAGTGTTATACCATTTTTGTTTAGTTCTACATTTAAAATAAATATATAAAATTAATTCACATTAATATTTAACATAATTATATTTTTATAATTTAAAACAAAATGTAATGCAATCTTTTCCCCATACTTTATCCTAAGCTGATATTACCCCTGTGGTGGTGAACACTGCCTATGTTTGAAAAGTTACTTACACTTTACACTTGTAAATTTGGCTCTATGCCCTGTTTCAGGGGGTCGAGACAACGTCTTAACTCTGTAGAAAATTTACAACCTGAAATGGTGAATAGCCAAAAGTAGTAAATTTACACCAAAGTGTATGTATACATTTATATAAAAGATGCTCCTTGAAGGAAACCTGGTTTCGTCCACCAGACAGGATCAGTGTGAGTAGCCGGTGCAAGTCCTGCTTTTGAATCCAAGCGGGAGTGTGTCTGCAGGTTCGGACACAGAAGACTCACACTCCAGGGGTAACTTCCAAACATAAGATTTATTGGCGCCAATAAATCTTTTGTTTGAAAGTTACGCCCGGAGGGCGAGTTTAATGTGTCTGAAACCACAAACACACTGCCTCTTTAATAAATGTGTAGTTTTACTTATGTAGCTTTACTGTTGTGAATCGGCCCCAGTGTTTATCAATAAGGACTAGGACACTTGTAACTACATTACAAACGGTTCTCTAGATAACCCTCATAAACGCTATGTATCGTGCTGTGTGGTTTATATTTGTTCTCCGCCCCACATAGACGTTGTGGCATTTATCATTGGGTGATCTAGTGTGCTACATGCCAACCTCAAGCCTGAGGTAACCTCTGTAGTAGCGTAGCAGTGTCCAGAGAAATGTGTGGGTATCACCAAAAGGAAGGGTTATTTGTTAAGAGACAAACTCACCATCTGGACAACTACTATAATAAATGGATGTGGTTTGTTATTAAAATCTATATCAATGGGTATACTCTTGGACCAAGCAACTGGATCCTTGCATATCACTTTAAACATACAGTCAACATGTTTCTGCTCCTTATCGCCCAGCCGGGTCTGTAGAGCATTTGTCAGGACAAACAGATTAAAATCAATACTTACACCTTTTGTGTAGTATGTCAGGGGTTGTAATTTTACCCACCGTAGTTGTATGGTAAGGTTCAATTTACCTAAAATGGAAATTCAACTATTTGTCAAAAATTCTCGGTGTACCTCTACATATAAGCATTTTCGGAACTCACATCATTCAATGATAGAATGTTCTTAAGTTCATTAAAAAGACACATTTTATCTGTAACAATTGTTCTACGCAATTTTAGTATAACGGTTAGACTAGTCGGCAAATCATAGTAGAGAATGTTAGATATAAACCAATAGGCACATATTGGTCTACTTAGAACGTTGGTCTTAACTGTTCATATAATGAGAGTACTGTTCTTATTTTTTATTAAAAAAACTTAGGGAGTTTAGCAGTTGTGGTCACAGTATTATAGGAGTACAGGAAAACACACCTCGTATTTGTTAAGAATTAGTTATGCGCTCAGTCTCACTCTTTAATTGTAACAGTGTTCGCAAGTCATAGGTGAAATTGAGGGGTAAAATTAAAGAACATACTGGCCCCGCCTATATGAGCAAATTAAAAACAATGAAAAAATTGATATCCAGCAAGTTTTACCCGCCCGAGAAAACGAATTACAAGCGGACACATAAGGAATACCGAGATGGCTATCGTGACAGGACATTATCCCTGTGGAATGGGTCTTGTTTGCAATTTAACCACTACAACGAAAACTTTACAATTGACAGAGACTCTACTTTGGACTCAAAGGCAGCACACGAACTGCAATTCGACACATGTTATCTACATGATTACATGTCCCTGTGGTAAACAATACATAGGGATGACCTGCAGAAGAGTTACGCTTAGAATTGGGGAACATAAAAGCAACATAAAGCTGAAGAAAAACAACACAAAACTTTGTACTCATTTCACTGAAACTGGTCATAGAGCTGAGGATTTAAAATGGACAGTAATTGAAATGTTAAGAGACAAGACCGGAAATGCAGAAAAAATCCTATATGAAAAGGAACAGAGATGGGTGGATAGACTCAAAACCTACCAGAGTGGATTGAATGACAATTTTTACCTGGCACCAGTTTGCGTAATTATTTCATATTGACATGTCCAAGTGTGCATTGAAACGTAAGGGTCCAGCACAGCATACTTATCATCTCACTACACTGTTAGGACTATAACAGTCCTATGCCAACTGTCAAATAATTCAAAGACACATCTCACTGATATCCTAGACCTGTTAGGATTATAATGAATATAAATTTAATGTAAGTTACAGGATAATGTGAGGATCACTGGTCGTAACTTAATCTAACACAAAGATAAAGCACAGCTGGCAATACAATTAGGAGTCAAAAAAACACCCTTTGAATTTAATTCATTCTATTTTTATTTTTATTTTCACAAACAATTGTGCCCGAAATTATACTAACACCTATGAATATCAGGCACAGCTTAACTTTACTCGGTAATCGCAATATAACAATCATCAAGTGTATAAACATCCATAGATCGCTTTCGTAATAAACAGTGGTCCATTCTCTTTGTTTGCAACAGAAAGTCGAAACTACACCTTGCTGGGTACTGAACTTCGTCACTCCCCTTTCTACTACCTTGACCGCAGTACTAGAAAATGATAGCGTTGACAGCGTTTCCGCGTCCGGGGGCAGAGCCAGCACCAGACGCGGAATTCGCCATTTGCGGGTGAGGAGAATAATGCTGAACGAACCCGCTTCTCGTCAGAGACCATCTGTACTCTTGTAACGGTAACTGTTTATACCCCCTTAATTTCAGCCTGGGACAACTTTGTCCGTTTCCTCAGAGGATACAGAGATTCTCTTCGCCTAAGGTAAAGACGTCATAAAATAAATGCTTTACATATCTCATTTTTGTCACTGAATCCAATGGGTCCACACCGGTAAAACTTGCTGGATATCAATTTATTCATTGTTTTTAATGTGCTCTTAGAAGCGGGGCCAGCATGTTCTTTAACTTTACCCCTCAATTTCACCTATGACTTGCGAACACTGTTACAATTAAAGAGTGAGACTGAGAGCATAACTAAACTCCCTAAGTTTTTTTATAAAAAATAAGAACAGTACTCTCATTATATGAACAGTTAAGACCAACATTCTAAGTAGACCAATATGTGCCTATTGGTTTATATCTAACATTCTCTACTATGATTCGCCGACTAGTCTAACCGGTATGCTAAAATTGCGTAGAACAATTGTTACAGACAAAATGTGTCTTTGTAATGAACTTAAGAACATTCTATCATTGAATGATGTGAGTTTCGAAAATGCTTACATGTAGAGGAACACCGAGAATTTTTGACAAATTGTTGAATTTCCATTTTAGGTAAATTGAACCTCACCATACAACTACGGTGGGTAAAATTACAACCCCTGACATACTACACAAAAGGTGTAAGTATTGATTTTAATCTGTTTGTCCTGACGAATGCTCTACAGACCCGGCTGGGCGATAAGGAGCAGAAACATGTTGACTGTATGTGTAAAGTGATATGCGAGGATCCAGTTGCTTGGTCCAAGAGTATACCCATTTATATAATTTTTAATAACAAACCACATCCATTTATTAAAGTAGTTGTCCGGATTGTGAGTTTGTCTCTTAACAAATAACCCTTCCTTTTGGTGATACCCACACATTTCTCTGGACACTGCTATGCTACTCCAGAGGTTACCTCAGGCTTGAGGTTGACATGTAGCACACTAGATCACCCAGTGATAAATGCCACAACGTCTATGTGGGGCGGAGAACAAATATAAACCGCACAGCACGATACATAGCGTTTATGAGGGTTATCTAGAGAACCGTTTGTAACGTAGTTACAAGTGTCCTAGTCCTTATTGATAAACATATCTAACCTGGGGAACTGACTGGACACCAATTCCTCCTCCCTACCTCTGATTAAATATAGGCCCCAGTGTGTCTACAGCAAATGGATGACATTTATTCCTCAGGCGTGAATGTTGGTGCCTCGAAGCCTGACATGGGTTTGCCAAGGGTGTCTTCCTTTTTTTGAGGCCTTCTTGGGTAGAAGCATGAATATCAAGGTTAGTGAAGAGCCCATTTTCTGCATTTATTTCTGCTTGTGTGGGATGGAAAACATCTTGAACACGTCTGTTTTATTTGTGTATCACAAATCCTCCTGCAGACTGACAAGCCAGTCTTGCTTTACAGCACCCAAAGCGATGGAATTAGGCACTTTGTCAGCTGGTGTAACCCGCAGCCCATTCTACATGAAGAATCTTGTATCATAGAGCACCAGGAAGTGAGGGTGCTGTCCACTCTAGAGGTGTTCCGAGCACGACTGTATTGATTGTCCTGTATTTTACGTCCTGGCAACCTTACAACTACTGGCCGATGCCCTCCTGGCATGTCTGAAATCTGTTGACGTCTCCTCAGCCCTTCCAGTGTAAGAGAATAGCGGTAGACGACATCGGAAATCTGAACTTGGAAGACTGGCAATCGAACTAACGCCAATAAGACTGGAAGCTGGCAGCTATCTCCCCTACCCCCCCCCCCCCCCCCCCCCCCGGGCGCTTTTTCTCTCTTCATTTCCTTTCCTTCCTCTTCTTTCATCCATGTATACTGTATGCTCCATGTAAATATATATTTTTCTACAATAAAAAATTACAGAAATTAAAAAGAGAATACCGAGACATGCTTCAGCGTTCTCATCTGCACTTGGAATATTAAAAGACTTTACATGAGGTTTCCCATTTCCTTTTACTACTTTTGACCTGCTTATTATATTAGTTAATGGGCTATTTTATGTGCTTGATTTTTAACCTATTTTATGCAACATTATTTTTATTCAGATTGCTCATATTTTCTCTGGCATTTTAGTACAATTTAGCTAATGTCTTTTTGCTATTTTTGATACGTGTGCGGTCTGTTAATTATCTACTGCCTGAACCACACTGTTATTCCGTATTTCTGTATTCCTCAGCATTTCAGGAACTTTCGGCTCGAGCTTTTACACCCTGACTAAGTGAGAGGAGAGCCATTTTCATGTTGTCGACAGATGTTTTTTAGGCTGTTGTAAAAACTCCGGTAAATTGTGTGAAACTTTATCCTATCAAGTATGTTCTGTTCCAGCTAGAACAAGTATCTTTAAGGACCATATCATGCTATTCATATGTTTGTCAATGTCTCACAGCAGGCATCAAGACACACTTTTACTAATAGCATGAGGTCTTTGCAGATGCCCATGAAAGATGGAATCTTCATCCTTTAAGATTGCCGCAATTTCTAAATCTCACCAGAATAAATATTATTTAGTGGCATCAGCAATAATTATGACCACAAAATGGCTGTTTCGTGAAAAAAAAAAAATAACATTTCCTAATTTAAAAGAGTTTACGAAGGATCTGAGGTCCCTCTGAGACTGGTGACTTCATATGTGGAGTCCCATCAGCTGGGTTGACTACCTGACACCACACGGGATGCGCTGGTAATCCCACTCCCCAAGACTACATCCCCAGACGCTGAGGTAAAGGATTATAGGCCCTTCTCCATGCGTTACACTGATTTTATTCAGTAAATTATTGGTGCTTAGATTGTTCCCACATATGCAGGAACTAATACATGCTGATCAGAATGGGTTTATCCCCTCCCGTAATACTGCGTACAACCTTCGTCAGTTGTATTCGGTACTGTACCATCCAGAGGCACGTGTGCTCCGGCAGGCTGCCTTCTTGTCAATCGACTTGGAAAAGGCCTTCAACACCGTGGGATGGGACTATCTGCTTGCGCTCTTGAGGCGCTTGGGCATGGGTGACGGTTGGGTGGCATGGGTGCGACTGCTGTATACACGTCCCACAGCCAGAGTCAAGACTGGTAAAACCATCTCCTCCCAAAAATGATATTGCACAAGGTACCAGCCTGGGTTGCCCCTTGTCACCACTTTTATTTACCTTGGTGATAGAACCTTTGGCCGAATTATTCCGACGAGGGGAAGGGGACGGCATGGGATTGGCATTAGGGGGAGGATCTCTCTTTATGCAGATGATTTATTAGTTTACCTCTGTGATGCCATTAGAGGTGCGGAGACGGCCCTGCAGCTTCTGGAGGCATTTAGGGAGCTGTCGGGCTTACATGTTAATAAGGGGAAAACGTACTTGTTCCTGGTGGCCAGGCCGGTAGCACCTCCCCCCCCCCCAGACGTGCCTGAAGGTCTTAATTGGGCATCAGACACCTTTAAGTTTATTGGTGTTCAAATCTTCCACTCGCTGGAGGATTTAAGAGAAGACAATTTGGATAAAGTCCGGTCTAATGTTCTGTTCTGGAGTACTTTGCGCCTTTCCATAATGGCTAGAATCTCCCTGGCTAAAATGGTAATGCTTTCCAGCTTGCTATATTATTTTGCCAAAATGCCAGTGCTGATGCCTGCAAGATGGTTTTGCAATCTAGAATCTCTGGTGAGAGACTAAATCTGGGGAGATGGTAGACGTAGAGTGTCCCTTCAGGTATTGAGGCATCCTATAGATGTACCAGACTACGAGCTCTACCAGCTTGCCGCCCCAACTGCAATGGCTAGCCCAATGGCTGGAAGGAGTCACTGTTGAAGGGACCTTTTTAACAGAACCTGGTCTGAGCCCCAGTCTGCTGCTGGCAAAGCTCCTGGTGCCTGCAACTTAAGTTCCTTACACCTCGATACTGCAGACCACAGCACTGAAGTGCTGGAGGCGTTGCATTCAGAAAATACCTGATACCCCGAAATACTCACCGGAGTTACCACTGGTGGGGTTGACACATGGTCAACCACAGCAGATCACAACTGCGGAGCAGATGGTGCCCTGGGCTGCAGTGGGCCCCAAGAACGTGGGGGACTGTTACCTCGAGAAAAACAGGCTCCCCTTTGCGGAAATGACAGAGAGCTGCGGCTTGCCTTCAGGGCAGTTCCTTGTGTATGAGGCATTGCAGCAAGTGTTTGGTAAACTATGTGGCCGGAATAGATAGGGGTGCTGAACTCCCTGATTACCTTGGGTACAGCATGGCACCAAATGATATGGTTTTATGGGTCCTTGCGTGAGGCCTGACTAGCCTCCCTGCTGAGACTGCAGGGGAAAAGGGAAAGAAATTTGGGGATGGATGTGGCTGATACAGAATGGAGCAGAGTCCTGGAATCACCGATAATAATATCGCGGAATAAACGTTTGATATATGTTAAATTTAATTACGTACACATGACTTACTTGACACCACATAGGGGGGAACCGAGGAGATGCCCGAGATGCAGTCGAGAGGTTGCAGATTTCTTACATATGACTTGGGAGTGTGGGGTTACGCAAATCTTTTAGCATGAAGAACTCACTAAACTCAATGGCAAGTTAGGATGAGCCCTTACCCACACTGTAGACGTCTATTTACTGGGACTCTTTTCTAGATTACCTAAGCGAAAAGTAGGAAACAGGTTTTTAGATTTGGCACTTGCGCTAGCCTGGAGGCGTATACCAATTATGTGGAATGTACCCATGAGACCGCAGTTGAATGTCTGGGAGAGGGAGGTAACCTCCTGGGCTGGAGCAGAGGAGAGGGCACTTCGCAGGGAAGAAACGAGGGGGCTGCATCAACGCCCAATAGCAGCACACTAGAGGGATATATTACATACTTGGGAGTACCTGAGTTCTCCAAGTAGCACAGACGGAAAAAGTGAGCCCCCTTCAGCCTAATGTAGTGAGACATGAAGACCCCGCCTGAGAATGCACAGCCTAGCCCGCGAGTTAGAATAAGCTGTGGCGGATCTTGGGAGACCCCTTACCACTTACGTACAGGGAAGGGGGAATTGAGGTTGATTGGATATGAGACATAGGGTGAAAGTGAATTTGCCTCCCCCCGGGTCTTGCTGTGACTCAATTGGGGTACTCTCCCCGCATACACCCCCTTCTTTCTTTGTTCCCCCCTCTTTTTTACTTCTTCTTTTCCTTTCTTTGCCCTACCATGTATATAACAGAATTAACCCTTTGCGCGCTGCCGTCGGCTGTTGGCCAACGGCAGCACTACCTCGCTATTGCTGCCGTCGGCAAACGGCTCACGCGGCCCCACCCACATTTTAGAATGCCCGCACTGCGCCGAAATGACGGCCGCAGTTAAGGCGTTAATAATGAGTTATCCGCAGATAGAGCCATGCTCAGCTATGCCAGGCAGTTAGAAGTTCTGTTTTTAAATGTTTCTTTGGCAAGACTCTTGCATATATGATCCTAAAGATGGCACTGTCAATACGCGCCCCGGTATAGTTACCTCAGGCTGCACGGAAAGCACAAAGTCTTACAGGGAAAATGGACATGGGAGCAGTTCTTTTGATCTTAGTTAATGCTACAGGCGGAATGAACAATGATTACCAATGAGCACCATGCCTACTGTTCCCCTCTTTGCAGACGCATTTGGGACCTAAAGTGCTTAGCAACTATACCAAACTCTGTAATATCTCCAATGTAGGAGAGCCAATATGTCTTATGCTTAATATGTGAATACTGATATGTGATGATAAATGTATATTGATATGCCAATAAATATACGTTAAAAAAAGAGCCTGCTAATTACAAAGACATCTACTTATGAAAAACTCTCAAAGGAAGGGCAGGCTAGCAGTTAACAGAGATAGAATGATTTCCTAATGGCCGCGGTGCATAATAAAAAATACAAATAGAGAAAATGTCCCCTGTTGCTGAGGATGTCTCATTCCTAAATAACTATTTAGTAGTTTTAATTTTTGATATTAGTTTCACCTCTACTACTTTTCCTTGTAGCCATCAGTGCTTCTCACGGATGTAATTAATCTCTTTGTGAGGTGCCATCTTGCCACAAACTTGAATAACCCACAACCTGCCATGTATTGCCAACTCTTTACAACCGTGGTGTCCTGGGATGAGTGTGTGGGTGGCGGGGATTGGCAACAGTCTTTTAAAGTAATAAGGTGGCAACACTTTTCAAGCGTTTATTGACTTAACACATGAATTTCTAATTTAATTTCTAATTTAAAATACTTGTAGAGCGCAGCGTACACCTTGCGGTTTCTTGGCGCTAGGGGGATCGGCAACTGAGGTGAAAAAAGACCAGGGAGAGATGAAGGGGATATTTGAGGGAGTTTAAGTGGGGAAGGCCTGGCTGAAAAGGAACGTTTTCAGATCTCTGCGAAAGGGGAGATACTGAGTGGCAGAGCGGAGGTGGTCAGGAAGTGAGTTCCAGAAGGTTGGAGCTAGGGTGGAGAAATTAGCCCCGCCCCACTTTTTGCGAGTGAAGCGAGGGATCTGGAGGAGGGACCTGGAGGAAGACCGAAGTTGTCTAGTAGGTACATAGGACTTGATTAGTGAGGAGATGAAGGCAGGGGCAGAGCCCTGGCGGGCCTGGAAGACCATGCACCCGATCTTGAATAGGGCCCGTTCCTTTATGGGGAGCCAGTGAAGCTCCCTGAGAAGGGGGGTGGAGTGGTGGTAACGAGGGAGGCCGTACACAAGCCGGGCTGCTTGATTCTGGACGGTCTGGAGTCTACGCAAACTGTAAGCGGGGATACCGTGGTAAAGAGCGTTAGCGTAGTCCAATTTTGATATCACGAGTGCGGCCATAATGATCTTAAGTGCCTGGGGGGAAAAGAAGCGGGAGACAGTGCGGATAGTGCGGAGAGAAAGGAAGCAGGAGGACACCACAGAGCTGATTTGTGAATGGAGAGTGAGTTGGCTGTTTATTTTGACACCAAGTGTTTTGACCGTGGTGGAGGGGGTCGGTGCAGAGCCAAGAGAAGGGGGCCAGAAGAGAGAGTTCCAGGGACTGGATGAACCACCGGTGAGAACCAACTCGGTTTTATCCGGGTTCAGCTTAAGGTGCTTGTGGTTCATCCAGTCCCTGATGAATGTCATAGTTGACTGGAAATTGGAGACCGAGAGAGGAGAAAGGGACAGATCAAAGATGAGCTGGAGGTCATCCGCGTAGTTATAGACGGTGACCTCCAGCTGCTGTAGTGCAAAGATGAGAGGAAAGATATAAAGGTTGAAAAGTAAGGGGGAGAGCGAGGATCCCTGGGGAACACCGCAAGTGACAGGGAGGGGAGTGGCCGTGAAGTCGCCTAACCGGACCGCCTGAGTGCGTTCCCTCAGAAAGGAGGAGAGCCAGATCAGAGCTGATCCCCCGATGCCGGCCGCCTTGACACGGGTGAGTAGGATGGTGTGGTCCACCGTGTCAAAGGCGGCGGAAAGATCAAGGAGGACCAGTGCCTGGTGTTTGTTTTCGTCCATACCCTTTCTGAGTTTGTCCAAGACTGAGACCACGACTGACTCGGTCGAATGCCTGGGACGAAACCCGGCTTGGCGGGAAGCCAGTCCCCCATTTGCCTCGACATGGGCGCTGAGCACCGCGGTAACATGGCGTTCCATCACCTTGCCCAGGAAGGGTAGCAGGGAGATGGGGCGATAGTTGGCCGAGATAGAAGAGTCAGCGCCAGATTTCTTCAGGATGGGCACTATGGTAGCTGCCTTAAGCGAGTAGGGCACTACACCCTGTGCCAGGGAACTGTTGAGGAAGGCAATGGGGGGGTCAGGGCAGCTGGAGTAGATTTGCTGCAGGACTCGTGCTGGGCAGACGTCCGCGGGAGATCCCGACTTCACTTTAGGGAGTATCTCCAGAAAAGAGTCCTGCGTGAGGGGGGGGATAGAGGTAAGAATGTAGGGGAGGGGAGGGGGGGCGGGATCGACGAAGGCAGAGGAGGGTGAGGGGATATTAAGCTTGATGGTTGCTATTTTATCTAAGAAATAGGTATTGAGCTGGTCGCAGAGAGGTTGGGAGGGAGGGATATTGGTCGAGGTTCGGTCTGAGAATGCCAGGTCATTCACTATCCCGAAGATTTCCCTGGGTTTGTTTTCGGCGGAAGTAATTTTGGACGAAAAGTAGGTGGACTTAGCAGCCAGGATTGCTGTTTTATATTTGTCCAGTGCTGATAAGAAGTGGGTTTTTAATGAATGAATAAAACAAATATGCGATTTCGCATTAATCCAATGTTCCAATGTGGGCAAATGTGTTTTCCTCAGTGCCTTTTCAGAAATTACAAAGAACTAAATATATTGATATGGGTTAAAATTGAAATCTATCCTCCGAATATGTGTCAAATTCGATGTTTTTTTCCTCTATGGATCGTTTTATGGGTCTTTCCAACCCAATTAGAATAGCTTTTAAATATTTTTCAACTTCAACTGCGTGTTTGGTGGCTGGTAGAAAAAAAAATATCAATTGACTCCCATTTTGTTTTCTTTTGACTGGCTTCATCTTTATTTTTGTGTTGTGTTCATGCACTTGTCCTATGAAAACCTCTTTATTTAGCTGTTAAGTGGCAGATGGCAGGGGTGCTATGTCTAACCAGGTGCACGTCTATCCTTCGAAAGAAGATTGCAAAGCACAGGAGTGCAAAATAGTGTACTGATATTTCTTATCTGCAAGTTCCCTCTTGTGGTATTCACCCCCACCCTGCTAGTCTGATGATTACCAACCAACCTCTTGACCTTTCATGAAATACTGAAAACGAGTTTTTCGTTTTGGGTCTTTCCTGAATTGGTGTATATTATTTGAGTTGAGTTCCCTTTTCACTTTTTATTTGAAATTGCATGTTTATTCTATCCTACAGTTTATGTTATTATTTTTATTGTTCGTTGGTGCAAAATGAAAATGTATAGTTTTGATGTCTTTCGGGGTGAGGGTTGCTCTTTACAAAATTAATAAATACATTAATTGAAGGGTAGATTGACATGTTTAGAAACAAAATTAGTTTGAAGAGGAAACGAATTAATTAAGCTGCGTTCCTGTGTTGCACACATAATGAACATGTCTGTTCTTGTGAATAACTCAATAGAGATACATGATCTAGATGCAGAATTCTGCATTGTGCCCAGTTGAGGTAGGCCAAATTATATTCCGTGTAAGGTTTTATTAAAGGGAGATGATTGTTTTCCATCTTCTTCATCAATCTAATAGGAGAATGCCATAAACATAATGATGGATAGAGGCGCTTTCTTGGACTTGTAGTCTTCAGATTAATTTTGGTCAAGTGATATAATGGGATCTAGTTAATGTAGTATTTATAGAGTAAAAAAACAAAGTGATATTTATTAAATGCTGTTGTGTACTAGCAATAACAGTGATTGGTTAATTAATGGAATTTGTGTCTAATTGTGTTATCGGTGTGACCAAAGAAGGCAGAAGGTGAGGTCTAATTTCAAAGTTAGGTCCATCTTGTGGTCAATGCATGAGACACTACATGGTCTAATTTGGAAGAACAGTGAGAAGAGTGGTGGGGACAACACCACCTACAGCTGGTGCTGCGTGTAGGGGAGACTTACTGAGCACCTAGAAGCACCACCTGAAGGGAGACTAGCACAATTGTCTACTTTACCATGCATAAATGCCATTGCATGCAGTGCTTAATTTGAGCCAATGGTATCCGGTGCTTAGCACCGGCATTTAATTGGTTTCCGGTGCTCTGCACCGGCGCTTAATTATCAACACCACACTTATGAAAGTCTGCCACATGGTGGCACTGCTTATCTAATTTAGAGAGGAGCAGAACAACAGTTGTTTATGAATATAACATACTTAAAAAATTACTAATACTTGCCTCCCCAGTCATTCCTTTAGCTATGGGGACCTAAAATGTTCTGAACTTTCACACTTGCGGGCGAGAGAGATGGTTAATAGTTGTTTTGGTACCACCATTGGCAGCAATGTCAGGGCCGGTGAGTGGTGCAGGCGGCAGTGGCCTTCTGGACAGGGCTGTGGCATTTTCTATTTATTTTTTTTACAAATTAAGCACTGATGGCATGCCACTTTACATGGTGCTGCAGTCATTGTTCTGTTGTTCCTGGCTCACTGCCCAAAAATCCTGATCTTGACAGCATTCCTCTCTCAACAGAGTTTATCACTAAGCATTTCAGAAATGGAAATCAGCACACATGGGAATGATCAGCAGGCTTATTTGCATTCCAGAATATCAGGGGCATGTGACTGTCGCACAGCTTAAAAGAATTCTGGATCTAAGTTACAGATCTGATCACCGGCATAGTTGGGCAAGTAGAAGGAGCCCTCTCCCTTCTTGCTGTCTTGCCTTTTTCCACAGCACCAAGTTTAATACTGTCTGTATCTACAAACAGCTCAAAAGCACTGAGCAGGGCAGTGAAGTATGCAACTCCTCCAAAAACCATCCACAATTATACGAGTGCCTAGGTAGATGAGAACGCTGACCAGGGCTTGGGGGCTATGCCTGTCGAGGTCTGTTAGGCCTGGCCTACTGGGCACCAGGGCACTAATGGGTTACTACGCTCCAATCACATCAACTGGAGTGTTCCCCACTGGTGTCCTGGGGCCTCAGTACTAGTGGACCAAAAACTGAATAACCAAGTACTCCTCTCCAGCTCTTGACTCTCTTGGGTAGCGAAACAGAGCAGTCTAAGGCTTACTCAAAGAGGTAAGGTGGGGTTAGAAATTCAGAATACAGCGCACAGCATACTTCGAGCTGATAAAATCAATGTCCAGTCAGTGCTTTACTTTTTATAAAAGAAAACTACTTTAATACACACAAGTGAGTTATACTACAACCCTCTCGGCCAGAGTTCTGACCCCAAAAAATGTGATAGCACCTAGATGCCAAGCACTATAAAAACCCATTTAACATGAAGACACACAATTAGCATTCCATCTTACAGACCATGTTGCACAGGGTTGCTCTCATTTGCTAAAGCCTTGATACTAATCTTTAGATAGAAAGGATATAGTTTCTGCATATGATGTGAAGGCAAAGGTTATTGATCAGCCCCATAACACCCACCCAAAGCAACAGGAGTGCTCGCCAGTCTGGAGTGAAGACACAGCTCTAGTGGCGTCAGGGATATGATCACAGGCGCCTGATGTCTTGGTACAGTTTACTTGAGCCCCACTAGTCCAGTAGCGACTGGCTAGCTGTAGGAGGGTAGTGCTGGACAGAGTGCCAGTTCACCCTGATACCTCAAACATCACAAAAGGTGGGGGGCCTCTTTCACTGGCCTCCATTCCCCATCTACTGATTTTACAGGCTCCCACAGCACAGGGGAGGTGTTAGAAATGGCTATTTCTGGTAGGCTTAGGCTGACGCCAAAGCCAGGCAGAAACCACCAATCTAGTCAGGGCAAGGAAGTCACACGCCAAGATAACCCCTGCTCACCCCCTTGGTAGCTTGGCACGAGCAGTCTAGGCTAAACTCGGAGGCAATGTGTAAAGCATTTGCGTCAGCGCATAACAGCAACAACATACTAGGTACACCACAAAAGAGACTCCACACAAGGTTATTATAAAAATAACTTTTGTATTGTAAAAAAACACATATCAGATAAACATCACACATGTACCTTGTGCCCATTGGCACGGCAACATTCATAAGGGATTATTTACAAGACAGGGCCACATAGGCCACTGTCATAATCAGCACCTTTAGAAATAGCACTTAGAAATTAGAATAAGTATATAAAATCACTGTAGCATAAAGTAACAGTTATGAATCACATCCAGTAACTACTGGGAACAGGTAAGTACACACTACGCAACCCTAAACACCTTAGGAGCATGTCACGCAGGTAACCAGGACCTCACTAGGACCACCTGTACTAGAAAGAACAACCACCTAAGGATAAAATCCACTTAGGGGTATAAATCAGAACACATTACCCATGATGCATGAATATACATTCAGAGGAGTGGTAAAGAAAGAAAACACATGATGTATAGACCTACACATTCAGCGGTGTTAAGGACAGAGCACATGATGCAATCAAAATACATTCAGCGGTGCAGCGCAAGAAGACACATGATGACTAAACATTCAGAGGTGCAGCGCATGAAAAGAAAGACACATAATGCATAAAACATTCAGAGGTGTCAAGAGTAATACCATAGCGCAAATATCACATGAGGCCTAAAAACCTTCAGAGGTGCAGGAATAACACATGATACAAGAGATCACATTCAGAGGTGCAATAACCATATGATTGCGCACAAACTCACATAAGCCACCACCTGTGGCAGTCCCTAGGCCAAGGGCCTTGTTGGGGCTCAGACGCCCTGAGTCTCAATGTCAGGGTGCCAGTCTGAAAGTACAAAAAGCCTAAACGTGGCAGATGCTCCACTAAGTGCTGGGCACCTGGAGAACAACAGAACTGCGCCAGGGCCCTCACTGGCCTTTAGGCGCCTACTGCGCCACTGCTGGAGCCACACAGGCTCTGGGCATAGCACATGCCCCAGACGTTGGAGCCACAGAGGCTCTAAAGCACCATGCCAAACGTTGGAGCCACACAGGCTCTTAAAACAATGATGCCCCCATGAGCCTCACCGGACTCTAGCCCTCACACTCGGGGGGGCAGGAGGGGACGAGCACCGACAATGTGCCCCGAAGCCCCCCCTCTCGAATATGGCCCTCTCTGGAGCCAAACGGGCTCGTAAACATAATGTGGCCCCTCTGAGCCTCTCTAGGCTCACGCGCGTTGGGGCGACCCACTGCCAACTGGGGCCGCCCTTGAAGCCCTCGTGGCTTCGCACTGACAACAGGCGCGCTCTCGCGCCACGGGGGGGGCGGACACCGACACTGTGTCCCGGCGCCCCTCCTCCCTTCTGCCCCCCTCTGCCCGGCCCTCCGCCCAGACTCACCGGGTCTCCTGTGCGGCGGGGGCGGGGCTCGGCGGCCACGGAGGAGCTCCTGCTCCTCGCAGACTCTCCTCGCTTGGCCCGGTCCCCCGTCTCGGGACCGGGACGCAGAGTGGCGCCAGCCAGGCTTCCGGGGGCAGTCTCTTCTCTCGCTGCAGGGCTCCCTCGGCACACGGGAGCCCTGTTAACCGGCCGCCACCTCTCTTCCTCGCCGCCTCATCTTCACCGGGTCACGAGCGATGGGCCAATCCCATCGCGGCTCCTTCGGCGAGCCCCCAGTGACGCCAGAGCCTCTGCAGGCGTCTCGACCAATCCGGTGCGCGACTCTCCGGGGCAGCGGCCAATCAGGGCGCGTCTCTCCTCGGGTCTCGACCAATCCGGTCGCAGCCCCTTCGTGGTTTGTTTTCTCCGCGGCAGATCGAGGTGGGCACTCGTAAATAAGTAAATTAATACGGGCAGGAATCCTCAGCGCGTCCAGCGCTATAAGTGAGCATAAAAGCGCTCCTAAGCACTAGGAAGTCCAGAGACAGTGCTCTCAAGCGCTTGGGGGAAATGAAGCGCCCCAGAGCTCTAGACAGCAGGCAGAGCGCTCCCAGGCGCTCAGGGGGAAGCACAGCGCCTCCAGGCGCTAGAAATCAACTCCAGCGCTCTCCCCAGGAAAAGGCAGCTTCTCCATGCTGCCAAGGTCCCAGAGCTTCCCCAGGGGCAAAGCCAAGTCCCCCCTTCAGCCCAGGCAGGGCAGAAGGGTCCCCCAGGAGTCCAGGAATCCAGGCATCCAGGGGCTGGGCAGCGCACACCCCTGGTAGATCCAAGTCAGCCACAAGAGCAAGAACAAGAAGAACTTGGAAGGAGACACAGCCCCTTCTTATACACAGAAATGCCTTTGAAGTACTTCGTGCAAGGGGCCCTGAGTACTGGAATGTTTCTGGTTGTCGTCTTCCTGACAGCTTCAGGGCCAGAGGTGACAGTGGGCCGTCAGGATGGAGAGCCAGCAGGGTGGGCGGCAGGCACGGCCCGGCACCACCAGACGCTCTTTCCTCCCATCCCTGACAGCAGAGGGGCCGTTCATCTACGGCTGTCTCAGACCCCCTCCTCCGGGGCCTTGCAGACCCTGCAGACCCTGTCCTACTCAAACCAGATAGTCCATCCACCAGCAGGTCCAGGCACTCCTGGGCCAGGCTCACCAGCCAATCACACGCCAGACCCAACTTACACAAATATACCAACTTCCAAAAGTAGTACTTCTAGAATAGACACATTCATGCCGCATACATCATTTTGCAGCATTCATTCTCACGAGTTCACACATATCAAACTCGACCCTGCACTCCCCACGCATCAGGAATCTACCATGGGCATACATATTCCTCATTCATTCCTATGGGAGGGCAGGCCACTCACCACACCTATACAGAGAGCTCAAGCACTTTACACTGTACCACAGTGAAAAAGTGCGCAGAGGCCTAAAATCACCAACACCAGGTTCCAGAAACAGGCTAGGAAAAAGCAAAAAGTCTAGGGGTGAACCTGCCTAATGGGCCGGGTCCAACACGACCCCCTTCCAGCCAAAACGCAGGGTAGACCAATCACACCACTGATGGACTTCACTGCTTTGGGCGACAAAAACCACGGACACGGCCCCGCACAGCAGGGAGAGCGTCCAGTTTTTCGCCACTCTGAACCTACCTGGTTACCTCCAAACAATAACTCTCTGACACAACTAGGATACCCTACTGGTATTCACTAGTCATCTACAGCCAAGACCATCCACATATCACAGGTCCTAACTAATCCACAGAGCGGGGGCAATAACCCCTGGCACACAATAGCCATTCTAAACTCTCTCTCTCAGTGTAGCTACAACTACCACTGATCCAACAACCTAGGGTCCACACCCTCAGGCTGACCAGAGGTCACGGGCAAGAATGCCCCACCCTACCTCTACTTCTGGGTTTCCGCACCCTCACAGAGAAGCACTCACCAGAACACAATTCTCCTACCAGATCAGGACCTCACTCCATCACTGGTCTATCACCTGGAAACTATTCCACTTCTGAGGTACAAAGCACATAGCACAGTTCCTCTTCAAGAAGGTGGGGGGACACAGCACACAGCAAAGCCCCCTTTCCTCTACCTTAGTGGAAACAACAAACTGCAGGTGAGCCCCAGATCACACAGCTAGGGCAGCCCCCCTCAGTCTCTTCAGCTGATCCACTTGGGCAGAGATTCCTCTTGACCTAGAAGTTTCCTAATCTCCCAACCTAAGACCTAAACCCTCAGGTTGCACCGGGGTCAGAAGTAAGGACACCGTCCCTCTGCACCCCCTTCCAGTTCCATAACTACAGGCCCAGTATGTCTCAGGCTAGACAGAGCACACGCCAGCGGCGTATCAGCGACACACTCTCCTCCAGTACTCCCTGTTACAGGGTGATTCTCAGTATGTCCCAGGCTAGACAGAGCACACGCCAGCGGCATATCAGTGACACACTTTCCTTTAGTACTCCCTATCACAGGGTGATTCTCAGTATGTCCAAGGCTAGACAGAGCACACGCCAGCGGCGTATCAGTGACACACTTTCCTCCAGTACTCCTCCCAGGTCAGTCCACAACCCCAACCCGGCTTTCCCCCCTCCTCGGGGAACGACCTCCAGAGGCCCCACAAATGGTCAAGCACTCTAGATGGTCAAATGCTCAGCGAGCCAGGACTTCTGCACCCTCCACTAGGAGCGGTACTGCCCAACACTAGGGCCGCCGGAGTTCTGGTTACAGACACTCCCCGTCCTCTAGACACAGGAAGATCCTCCTCAAATGACCTGTATGTACAGCCTAGGCCCCTGACCTGGCGCTCCCTTAGGGAACCCTCCGGGCCCTGGGATAGGGTTTCAGGCCAACGTGGGACACACCGTCCCACACTCACTCCGCCTCCACTGAGACAGGGCGTGAGCCCCTACACCCCTACCATCCTACTGGGATCTAGCTGGGCTACACATGAACCTCTTCACCTACGCAGGATCATCAGATACACAAGCCACTGCTTTTAGAATCACTCCCTAATGCCACTGCAAGACATCTAGCACACCGCCAGACGTCCACCTTCTTGTCCAGTTCCTCTGCAGGACCTCCTGCACACCACCAGAGGTACACCTCACGTGCAAGCTCCTTTAAAAAAAACTCACACCAGCTCCTCCAGTTCAAGACACCACCCATCCACACACTCCCCCCCTCGGACTGGTAAGGCAGTTTCTACCACCCATGATTCCTCAACCTGACCACACGTGACACAGGTACCAAACTCTGGGAGCGGGGAATGGGATTTCACACGCACTGGACAAATTTAAGCTGCCACCACTGGATCCTACCACACTGGGGAATCCAGACACACACACTACACCCAGGGAACAACCACCCTCCTGAGCTAGTCATTTCTCCTCACACTCCCTCTCTTGCATATACCCCCACCGGTACAGGATTTGGGATTGGACACGGGACCCAGCAAGGGATTCCTAATCTATGGGAACCTCCCCCTCTACTGGCGTCCTGCCCTGTCACTTTCTCTCATCTGCCACTAAACATAAAGCGCAGGAACACATTTGAAAATGACACTCTTGAGGAAAAAAAATCAAAAACGATAATCCCAAACATGTGACTATCTGAAAAAACAATTGCAGAGTTTTGTAATGTAGCCAGTTGTCGCTATGGCACTGCGCAAACACCAGTCCAAATCTGCACCGCTGGCCCACCAATGTTAGAACTGGCTATTTCTGCCTGGCTTTGGCGTCAACCTTAGCCTACCAGAAATAGCCAGTTTTAACAGGAGGGGTCTGGGCAAAGCGATCGACCTTCAAGTACTGGGATCAAGCTTCCCCTTCTCTGGCTCCCTTGGTGTGCTGCAAGCTTCTTTTCCTACTTGCGCAGCTGTCTGCAGCTTCCTTGTTCAAAGCGCCCGCTCAACAAGCCTTACAGAAACAGCTGGTCCTCTCCCTGGTGCTGCTGAGTCAAACTGGCACATTCCTTTCCAGCAGAATCCATCAGCCAAGGAGAAAACTTCTCAAGTTCCAGACGCAGTGAGAAAGTGTCTTATCTTGCCTTCACACTACAGGGTCGCGCATGGCCTTTTTTGGACGGACCTGGTGTGAGCAGCCTCTTCAGTCATAGACCAGTCTTGAACAACAGCTGACCACTTAGGCCAGACTTCTATCACCTCTGATTGATAGGCAGATCCAATGAGAGAGTCTGCTACTTTTGAATCCTGATTACACCTCCAATCACAAACCATTTGCGGCGTGTTCAATGCGTGACCAAAGGATGCACAGGATAACCTACTGTCTTTCCTTGTACCAGCCAGTGCTATTCCCGCAAGACAAATTTTACACATCAGGTAGACAAAGGCAACAGGACCCCAGGCAAGCGATAGACTGTACATCCTTGATCAGGAGGGTGGCTAGTGACTCACCCCTCCTGATTATAGATTTAGTGCTGCCACCACTGTCAGTCTACCACAGCCTCGGTACAGAGGACAGTAGCCACTCTCTGAAAAATAGGGGTGCACTAGGCATGCTTCTTCGACATCAGAGCCTAGCTCTAGAGTCTCAATCCATATATACAGGAAGACCCTCAGTGGACATGTATGATTGTCATGTTCACTGAGGTAGGGATCTTAAAACCACACAGTAGAGATCAGCAGAAGCCATCCTGTCCCAACAAGGTCCACTACTGACTGACTAATCACAGTAATATTCAGCATAGAGTAAACTGGTGCAAGTAAATACAATGAGAGAGCGCTACTAACATGATAATTATGGACTATCAAGCATGTACTAAAATGGCATAGTTATAGCTCTAACGCTATATAAATATCAATAACATATATAGTAGTGCCTCCTAAAGAGTTGTTTTCAGTGATGCTGTGCTACCAGGGACATAATTCACTGACCGGTATTGTTCTGTTGGGTCCAATCCACTGGTTAGCTAAATATTGATGATGAGTTTCCACTAACACTGTAGTTTAGACATAGTAATGGTGGCAAGAAACCTACAAATGTCAATAATGTATACAGCAGTGCATTCTAAAGTGTTTTCTCAATTGATACAGTGTTATCAGGGCATAATTCACTGGCTGGTAACACTCTGAAGGGTGCAGTTCACTGGTTATTTGAATATTGTTACTGAGTAATACTACAATGGTATTTTTGGCATAGTATAAAGCATGTGCTATGTTGGCATAATAATGGGAGTAAGCATTATACAAATGCCAATAACATTACATCACATATCTGACAACACATTCTCTTCTCTGCAGGAGTACTGCAGAGGCATCGCTCACTTCAAAAACCAAGCAGGAGGGTTTCCTTAAGTAACACAGAATGAATATGGTGGATGTACCTGATTCAACATTCTGGGGGATATTGCTTACTGCCAGGGTACTGCAAGAAAATGAATCTCCGCCACACCACCGAGAAAACCTGGGATTACTGTTTATTAATCTGAGGAGTATTTTTCTGTGCTGGAGGGTTTCTAGTGGCACTCGTTTAGAGGAGAAGTGTTATTAATGGCAAATCATCTCTCATAACATAGTAATGGGAATACCCAGGTAATCTCTTAGATAAGTGTCACGGTAATTCAACAAAGATAAAGAGTGCTGAGAAATAGGATGAGGAGCACAGTGAATGTGTGCAGTTACTTTTCACTTTTCTGGAGCATGTTTTGCGGGCAGAAAATATTTTAACATTATTAATGTCCTCAAGTATGAAATATGGGATACATTTTTCTCCTGTAAAATAATCAGAGGACTTTTTTGCAGGGATTAAATGGATTCTGAGAGTCGTTATTTACTAACAGTTTCCTACGAGAAATTATTTCTGCTGCCTCG
The DNA here is from genome assembly GCF_964263255.1 of Lissotriton vulgaris. Taxonomy (NCBI): domain Eukaryota; kingdom Metazoa; phylum Chordata; class Amphibia; order Caudata; family Salamandridae; genus Lissotriton; species Lissotriton vulgaris. The sequence continues at coordinate 64,094,614 of NC_141688.1, read as the reverse complement.
TTTTTGTGGGAGAAATTATTTCAGGTGACACTTTGTTGTGAAGCCCATTTGTAGTATTTCTGGCACACACCGTCTTGCGACACTAAATAAATAAACTGTTAGTAGAAAGCTGATGTGGAGCCAAAGTTCTATCGGATGTTGGGTTTTAACAGTTGAAGGGCAGGGTGTGGCAGCGCGGGGACACGCCGGTGCGCGTAACTCAGCGCTCTACAAATGCCCCTATTATTATTATTGGGAACAATGCTTTGTTTGCTGATTGGCTCAGGTGCCAGGACCTCCATGAGTACACAAGAGTTGATTCATTCCACGTGCTACCACCTGACTAATCACCCGTGACATATGAAGAACGAGGAACTGATTTGTTAGGGTATTTTGAAGACATTCTGGTATACAAAGGAAGGCACTTTCATGGTAAAATGTATGTGGCTGTCAACATTTTAAACATTCATGGGTGTTTCCATTAAGGCTTGTTTAGCATGATTTTGAGGCCCGGTGCCAAGGGACAGGTTTTTGCATGCCATTTAGCTTGGCTCTGGCGGTTTCGTTTTTTTGGAGGGTAATGTTTACATTACTCAAGGGGATTAAAAATGTAGCCATCTTTCAAGATGATGCTTTCAGATGCAAGATGCTGGTCTAAACCAAGTCCTCCCTGTTTATCATCGGCAGGCTGTTGTTTTGATAATAAAGAAGCGTGAATTTTTAAATGAAATTTTAGAGTACCTAGACCATGTGGTCTCTAGTTCTGGTATAAAACCTAAACCCAGGCTGGTCAGTGCTGTTCTAGAAGCCCCACCTGCCACAGATAAAGGTGGGGTTCAGTCCTACCTTGGATTGAGTGGATTTTACTCATGTTTCATTTCAGACTTTGCATCTAAGATTAGACCTATTTTGAATTTTCTAAAAAAACAAAAAATAGAGTTTTTCGGAAAGAAGAATGTATAGCAGCAATTTAGTGGGTGAAATCTCAGTTGACAAGTGTCAAGAAGCTTAAACTTTATGAAAACTCTTGATCCAAGTATCCAACCATTTATTATGGTGGCTGAAGAGTTATCGCCAGAGTATGGGCTGATTATGAGACTTAACAAATTAGTCCCTCCCGCAAGACTCTGGGGGTTGATACTAGGGAGTGCCAATGAAGGGCATCTAGGAGCCTTTGCTAATCATAGAGTACGTTCTGTATTCTGGTGGCCACTAATAGATAGGGAAGTCAACCTACTGATTATTAAAGATTGTGTTGTTGGCTCAATGAGGGACAAAGCTCGGAAAACATCTAACCCTCGTTATCTCTCATTGAACATCTAGACCATGATTGAAAATTGAAATTGATTTAGTGGGGCCATTCAACTCTCTTACCGGTTATTTATGGTATGCTATGGTTCTCATTGACTATTATTCTAAGTGGCCAGAGGTAAGATTTGTCGGGGAGCCAGATTTTAAATCAGTGCTAAATTTCTCAAAAGATGTATGCATGAGGGAACGGTTCACGTAGATCTTAGTTTCTGACAATGGAGTACAATTTGTGTCATCTGATGTTGAAGGATTTCCCAAAACGAGTAGTATAAGGTATCTCAGGAGCTCACAGTATCACCCTCAGGCAAACAGTATGGTTAAGTGCTCCAACCCTGTTTTGGGTGAATGTGTGAGGTGGCTTCACATAACAGATGTGTTGTAAACTCTGCAGTCCTAATGATGTTGTGGTTCTATAGGACCACGCCTCAGTCATCTACTAATGTCTCCCCATTTGAGCTGCTCAGGGGTAGGAAACTGGCAACTCAATTCAGGCTTGCATGGATTATAAGATAGTTGAAACAGAAGGTGTCTGTTGAGGGTATGGACGCACTTGGGAGAAAGAATGTGACTCATGCCCAACATAAGCAGAAGGTCTATTATGATATGAGCAAAAGTGTTTGTGCCAAACATTTACAGTAGGAGAGAATGTGCGCAGAAAGAACTGCTCCTATGTCAGGAAAGATGACGCAGAGTTCTCTAAACCTGTGGTTGTTGACAAAGAATGTGACAGTGCCGTTTGTGTTGAGGTTTACAATTGGTGGAATCTTGCTAAAGTTGTCAAAATTTCACTCAAGCAGGAAAATTCATATTGTAACTCTGAACATGGTAACAATGTTAAAAAATATCTGAATAAGTATGCAATATCTGAATAAGGAAGCACTCAAAATCTACTTTATATCCCTAGGATCAAGAGAGCCCGTTGGGGTGGCAGATCCTTTTCCTATCAAGTTCCAAAGCTTTGGAACAGTTTACCATCTTTACTACGTTCTGAAAAGAGCATAGCTAAGTTTAGAAAAGAGCTGAAGACCTGGCTCTTTGTGCTACCCTAACTCTGCTTTTTCCCCATCTCTTTGTCTCACAGCGCCAAGACGCCTCGGCATAAGAGCACTCTAAAAATGATTCACTCACTCACTCAGTGTACAAGATGGCCCTGACGTGGTGGGGAGAAATGTTCGAGAACACAGACTTCCCGATTAGTGAGGTACAGATGATTCTCTAGGGCATTTATAGGTATGAGAGCACAAACTCTCTGTGAGTGCAATACTATGTTATGTTCTGTTTCTCTCTTTATATACTGTACAACACCTTGTTTCAACTAGGGTATTGTTTTTTATTTAAGTTTACTTTGCTTTCAGGTCTTATGTAAAATTCATAATTGTTACATATTAGATTCAATCAGATTTATGTGTATGGACTATGCTCTCCACGATGAGAGCAACAATATTATGTATATACTTTCATTTTGTTTAAAAGTGGTTGGGTAATCGGTAATAATAAGTTTTATTTCTTATGCCTTAATGGGTCATTGGGAAATTGCAAGAAAAATGGTCTATTGTGAAAGAAAAGAACCCATGTAGTATTCTAGACAACACACCATTAGCAGAATGCTGTTGCGGAGCTAAAATAGAATGTTTGGATTGTTGAGTTTTGACAGTTGAAGTACCAAGGCTATTGGCCTGCATGGCCAGCAAATTGGGGTATTTTCTGTCTTCCGAAATCCAATAAAACGGATACCCTCAAGCCTGGCTCAGTCATGGAATTTACTGTACCATTATTTCTGCCGACACCATATTTCTGAGGAGAATTATTTTCTACAGTTTTAATTTGGTGTATTATTTTTCACACGAATACACTGTTTATGGTGAGCTCATATTTTGGTAAGTCATAGTATTCATATTGGTATGACTTTTATGAGTAACATAAATGGATCGATGTGTTTAGGATTTTAGGAAGCTAAAATCATATTTGAACAAACAAAATTCAAAATCTTCCCAATTCTCAGATTTCAGAAATCTATTAACAGAATTTCTCAAGGATTTTGGGAGTTGGGCGTGGTTGAGGTGAGGCATGTGCCTCTGTCCTGGGCCCCTCTGGCTCCGTTCTTGATTCTCGCCCCTGCTCTAGCCGGTCTCTATCCACCGCCCCGCGGATTTTCAGCGCCTGTTCGGCCGTCCCCAGGCCGACAGGAAAAGACCGCTCCCCCCGGCAGCAGAGAATGATACGTGGCCTGGCCCGTGAACTGGCCAGCCTCTTGGAGGAACTGTCGGTTCGTGAGGAGTGCTTCGCTATAGGCGCAGTCAGCCGGCTCGTAGCTGGGCAACTGGATGGAGACCTGCAGCGCAAGAATAGGAGGAAGACTGCGCCACATAGATGCTCCTTGTTGCTGACCGATCGAAGCTTGGACTTGGCACGAGCTGTTGGTCATCATGGAGACAGTCTTCTCGAGAAAATTATTTATACGCTTCCCAGGCTTCCAGACCATACAATTGAAGTAGCAGTTAACATGGTGGAACTTACAGCACTGCATGTTGATGACACCTCTAAAAATGTAATCGCTCCAGGCTGCCTTGCACAACCTGCGGTTGAAACATGTTGACCTACCACGACCTCACAAGAGTGACATATTCACCTGAGAACCGCCTATTTTGTATTTTTTTTTACATTGCCCCTTCCTTGTCAAAGAGAAGAATGTACAAAGGATTGGAGGTAATTTTACCCTCATTTTTTAATCACACCTGTCCGAAAAAGTCGTTCTCTCTCAAGGCGGAGAAGCGCAGGTCACGGAGAACAGAACAATCAATTGACATAAGAACCAATGAGGATGCTATTCACTTTTTTTTTTTAATTCTTTTTTATTCACTTAACTGACAGAGCGGAGAGCCAACATATACCACACCCAGAGTTAATTCTGAATGTCTTCAGGACAAGGTTTAGAAGACCCTGGGAAACATGACCTGTGATTCATTCTGCTCTGACTTTTGATTACTAGCCTGTGGAAGTTGAATGGCCCTTCCTTCCCTGTTAACCTCTGTCATTCTCGGCACACTCACTGTGTGGGAAAGGGTCCCAGGAGGCCTGACCCCAACATGACCGACAGTGGTGACTTTTTTCCCCCCTGTTGATCTTTATCTTTTACTTACAACACCCTGCCAGGACTGTGCCTAACCTCAAGAGGACGTCTGGAAATTTCTCGGACCATGGCTCTCCCGCACTATTCTGACATTCACCTGAGTACACTTAACTCCTACCCGGACAGCGGAGTTCGAGCATTTTGTCTGACGCCCGGTGGAGCTTCTCTGTTCAGCTAATTGAGATCGGCCTTGGTTCATCCCCTGACCGTCACCTGCCCAGCCGAACACTGGACACAGTTTCTCCCCTTCTCCCTGTCTCGCCCTCACCCTCCCTGCATATTTCTGCCATTCTGCTTTTTCCTTGTTTCCTTTCTTTCCATCTTTCTGACCGATACCCTTGGGAGCTTCCTAAATAGCTATAGAGGAGACTGGCTTTGGATTTCCTCCCTGACCATCACCTACCCTCTTGGTCTTTGGGCCGACTTTTCCCTTTATTACTTATTCCATCTTCCCCCTCGTCCACTCCCTTCTCACTCCCCCTCTCCTCCTTTCCCTCTCTACTTGTCTTGCCTGGAGTACACATGATCTCTACCCTGACAGTGGAGTCTGGGCATTTTGTCCGATGCCCAGTGGAGCTGCTCTGTTCAGCTAATGAGGAGATCGGTCTTGGTTTATCCCCTGACCGTCACCTGCCCTGCTGGACCTTGGGCACAAATTCTCCCTTTCTCCTTGTCTCTCCCCCCCCCTCCATCGTATTTCTGGCGCTCTGCATTCTCGTCGCCTTTCTTTCCAGCTTTCGGACCGATGACCATTGGAGTTTCCTAGAGAGGTATAGAGGAGACTGGCTTTGGATTATCTCCCTGGCCGTCACCTACCCACTCGGTCTTTGGGCTGACTTTCCCTTTATCTCTTTACTGTTTTCCCCCTCGTCCTCTCCCTTTCTCACTCCACCTCTCCCCTTTCCCTCTCTATTTGTCTCTCCGGACATTGGACACAGTTCTTCCTCATCTTTCTGCTGTGGCTCCTTCCACCCCTCCTTTCCTATAAATTCCCTCAACCTTGTTGTTTGTTTACTGTACCTTGCTACGCTAATGTAACTGATGTAATTTGTAACACAATGTTCCTCTGTTATAGCACTCTGACACCTACTGGTCTAGCCAACACTTTAGAATCCTTTTGATGTACCTTCTAATGCAACGTTCCCCTGGTTATGCGCTCTGATACCTCTGGGTCTAGATAGCGCTATGTAACCTTCGCTAATCAAAGAAACTAAAAACTGTTTGTTCCTGAACGCTGAGACCTGAGCAACATGGCTGATGACCGGTGGAGCTCCTTGACAGCTAATGAGGAGATTGGCCCTGGTTTTCCCCCTTGACCGTCACCTACCCAGCCGGACATTGGGCATTGTTCTTCCTCGTCTCCCCGCTATTACTCCTTCCTCCCCTCCCTCCTACGAATTATTGAAACATTATTGATGTGTACTGTACATTACTATGCTCTTGCATCTGATGTAACTTGTAAAGCGCTCCGATATCTTCTTGGGTCAAGTTCGCGCTATATAAAACTTTATAAATAAATAAATAGTTGTGAATTTGCTTCAATAGTTTTAAAAAGCCAGTGAGTTTATTAGCGGTAGTTTCTCTTTCATGTGCTTAAGAATGTACTGTGGTTATTAACCTCCTCTTGCTCAAAACTTGGCCTGCACATTTTATTAACTGTGTGAAAAACTCTACAAACTTTGTGAAACGTCATGCACTTTGTGAATTGTTTTGGGTTCTGCAGGAGAAAACCCCTAGAAAAATATCACTTATAAGAAAACATATCCCAATGTTATCTACTATGCACACCATTTGGAGTTCATAATAGTTAATGAAATGTCATGAAATTTACGTTGTGGTGGTGTACGTAGTAGAAAACGTCCCTTTCAAATCCCTTTTTGGTAATCGTGCACAATTTGGAATTTACATATTTATAAATGTCCCCCCTCAAAAGTCTGTCACAAATGCAGTAGGATATATAAGATACTGCCCGGTGCACATCCTAGAACTAAGCGTGGACAATCCATTTTTGTACATTCATTAAGCGCAGGTGTGTCCATCGTGGGTCCAGAAGAGCTAAATCTATACCAGATTCTCAGAATACCCACCAGGAAAAACATGTCCACTTGAATCTAATTTATTTCAAATAATTGTATATGTAATTCTGCAAATCTGGTATTGACCCGCCGACTTGGACTGCTGTTGAACATATCTCCTTAAATGAATCTGTGTCATTGTCTCTGCTGGATTCATCTACATATTGTACCAGTGATTCTGAAACATGAAAAATTAAGATTGTGATAATATTCATGATCACCCCTCTTTCAATTCCTTTTTAATTAAATTCTCTGAACAGGAGTTTTTTTTAAAGTGCAGGAGTTGACTCTCAGCATTCTCATCTTGTGCCCTATAATTCTGCACACTGTGAACTTTACACTTCTATGGAGTAGTTAGATCTGCCCTCCAAGTGGTCCAGGGATTCTAATCCTCTTTCTTTACTGCGGACGTTCTGTACGGATGAGCCAAGTGCAGAAGAAGGGCTGAGAGTTCGCGGAGGTTCATTATGTACCAAAGGTGGTGATAGATAGAAGCATAGCAGCCGAACGAGATCAATAAATAAGGGTCTCGAGGTGCCATATTAGTCAGATGCCTCTTCCAAGAGCAGCTTCAGCTCTCTGTATCTCAGGTTTACACGTCTCAGGAGAGCTGTCCCTCACAGTCTGATCATTACAGGAGGGAACATCATTCATCCAATGCATTTTCTGATGTGTTGACTCTTTCATCCATAAGACACACATTCGAAGAAAATTAGGAACTGCATCAATTTTTCATCATAAGGATCGCTGAGCGCCCAGGAAGGGCACACGTCCGGTGTGCGGTCCGCCCCATGGCAAGCGATGCTAACCCGCTAAAAGCCTTTCTCATGCCTCTCCAGTACATGTGAATGTTGTGACCTAGGTCTGTGAAGTGGGGAGACAGAATCGACAGATATTTTCACTACTTGTCAGCATTTTGTATGGATAAGGGCTGTTTTCCATAAAGCCTTGAATGGTTGTTTGTGTTATCTGTGCACGTCAGGTACAGCCCCAAACAGCCCCCACTCATTTATTGATGGAATCCTTCGAATGCGCAGAAGATCGATAACAAAAACAAGTTTGAGAACTTGAAGGTGTGACTGGTTCATCCTGGGAGGACATGAATGGATGAACTAACACAAACAGAAAGCTGGAAAGATATCCATCTTTAGATTTTCAGTATTTGCTCCAAAGAGTGGGGAAACAGACTAATTCCGTGTCTGCTCCATTCTATAGAAGAGTGGCCAGAAAGTAAAACCAGTGGAAATTAAAGGAAATACCTGGGAAGTAGGAGAGTGAGGAATGCATTGGTATGAGGCCTCGTGAGGACAAGAGGAGGTTTTGTGCGAGCAAAAGATAGAACTGAGTGAGAGTTTGTTTAGTTTTGAAGCTTATGCCCAGGTATTTGAAATAGAATTGGCTTGTTGAGCTCTCCAGGAGTAAAATGCAGTTACGTTTGCAGAGAAACCATCAAACATGTAAATGATCCTCCACGAGCCTCAGGTATATTTAAATTTCCCCCGTAAAGATGCATTGTGGCTCTCTGGAAAATATGAATGAATGTTAGTGTTTATGCACTCCATCAGCCCTGCCCTAATTTGAAATCATTTTTTTATAACAGCCAAAGTGAGATGCAAAGGGAAAGAGAATGTTGAATAAGGAAAGACTCTGGAAGGCTTGCCAAAAACAAATCAAAAATAGTAATCAGTGTTGGAATCACAAATCCTTTACTTCCAAAATGTTTAGTTCTACAATATAACTCCTTATATTTTTTGTTCATTTATGCTTGTGAATTGTTTCAGATAAAACACGAATAATATCACAGTAATGGGGAACATTTTGAGAGCAAACTATGCTTACTTGGTCAAGGGTTCTGTTCATTTTTATAAATGGAGGATCTCAACCTTGCGAAAATGTGTTCCAGAGGGAACATCTGCATTTTTATGCATTAATGTTTCATGCATTTCAAGCATAATTCCTAAGGAGGTTCTCCACGGTAAATGGAAGTTGCTGCGCTGCACTATCGTTCTAGAAATTGGATTTACAGAGGCAAATGCATAACCAATGTTCAACCCTATTAGAAATATGACTCTAAGGGACAAAAGTATGTGGCTGCTAAATCCACGATGGAATGAGAAGAAACTGTCATGCAAGTTCACCTAATCAGATGTTCAAAATAAAAAAGCCAGGCCTGGCTGCAGAAACAATAGTACGACTATAAACTGACAGATTATTGGCATATGAGTATAGTGACAGCACGCACTTAAGTTATGTCTCAAAACATAGTTGCAGGCACTTCATCCAGCAGCATGGGGGGAGAAGGAGGGCTGCTATCCCCTCAGCTCCACTACCAACTGGAAGAAAACGAGGCCAACACTGTCCCTGCCGCCACCTTGGCTATAGAGAGGTAGCAGAATGCAATGAGCTCTGTGCTTCGGCATCTCCGGGGCTAATTTACAACCCCCGAGACACCTCCTGTCTACTGCAGCTGCCATTCCTGCTCTTAGTTGCGACCCGCTAATATGGCGCATGCTGCCCTCTCCTGACCGCAACACTCACGCCACCCCGTATGCCAGAACCCCCATTTGATGTGCCTCCTCCCTGACCGCTCCCACCCGCCTGGGTACCCTGGAGTATATTTATTGATGGCTCCTGTCCCCAGCGACAGTTTTGCTTCCCAGAGTTTGGGCTGGCTGTCCAGGCCACTGGGGCCCATAGCTCAACACCTACTACTCATTACTAGTGGCTCCTGCTTGGCCCCAGGAACCATAGACAATGGCCCCCCTGCTCCAAGGAAGCCACTGGTCTGGAGGTGAGCGCGACTGTGATTGGGGAGTCTGTCTCTTTTCAACCTCTCTGGGAAGCCTCTGTTGGACCTGTCTTTACTTTTTCTTGTCTGCGGGACCTGGTGTGGATTTTTCCTCATCACGGAGTGTTCAAAGACAGCCCTTCTCCAGCAACCCATACCGCAGTGCTCACATCTACTGCTGGAGAGCCTGCTCATCACTCCCTCTCCTTCCTGCTCCCTCTGACCTCTCCCCAGGCTGCCCCACATATCCGAGGCTTCCTGAACGATGGCTATGCTGCCTGTAAGTATAACTGGGCATATTCCAGTCATCCTCCCACAGCCTTCTCCCCTCTTCAGGGCTTTAAGTGCGATGAAAAAACTGGGGGGTCTCTCAAAGGGGCGTGGCCAATGTAATTAAGGGTGTGGCTTAAAAACACGTAAGTTCAAAATCTGTGCATAGCATAGTGTGCCGCCGACTTGAAATTTGCTGTCGCTGTCATTGCATCCAGACATATGATAGTAACATCATACCTACAACAAGTTAATACTATTGGCTTTGTCAATGGTTGTTAGTTGCATTAGATAAATAAGCAGTAACTACGGCTTGTATATGATATTGAAAGAGCTTCCACTTAAGCCCTGGTGACACCACGACCATGTTGCTGCTCCTGAGTTTCAAAAGGAGAAGGGAAGTCCAGGGAGAAAATTACTCTCTTTAAAGGATTTCCCTTCCCCTACAACGCTCATCTGGCATGACGTCATGATGTAACTTCTCCACTAGTGAGAAGTGAGCAGTGTGAGCAGCGCACATCGATGTGCCTGCTGTCACTGCAGTCCAGAAAAAAAATACGGACCGCATGAGCCAGGGCACAAAACAGAGCCCGATATAGACCTGTTTCGAGGCCCCCTCAAAACAACTGACCGTGCTCAGCATGGGTGAGACCCGGCCCACTTACAGCCCTGCCCCCTTCTTAATAAATGATGGCAACAGGTAAAACGTTCCAGATAGCTCCTCTTCACTAAAGTGGTAGGCGGCTGCAAAAAGCGTCCCACTCTTGTGCCACCAGTGACCCCAGCCATGCCAGACAGACTCCTTGATGCTATCCTCAAAGAAATCACCCCTATTGGTACCCGCCTACCCTCCATGGACTTGAAAATGAGGGCTATCACCCAATCCCCAATGTGTAGTATTGTATTGCTGGCAATTTTTTCAATAAAACAGTTATATAAATACACCCAGCAGCACAATGTAAGGACTAATGCTGAGCTTCTATATCTGGCTGAACTCGTGTTGCACACAAGTGTGGCATGTTAGTCACTGGACTCTACTAGCATGACTAATTTATAAACTGGGTATTCAGTTTCAGAACTGAATATATTGTGACTGAGGTGGATTTCAAAACCAGAGACAATATACTCCTGATGTGGCACCCAGAATAGAACACAATACTCTAGAAGTTGTCCCCAGACCTAGATGCAACAGTCCCTCCCTGTAACACTTTGTCCTCCCCTGCCACCCGGCCCTCCAATTACCAACCTATTCTGTACCACTCTCATAAATACCCATTGTGTCACACTGGCTGCACCACTTCTGCCTGCCCCATTCCAGAGTCTGTTTCTACCTGACACCGCCTCTGTGGGTTCGCAACCACCCTCTCAGTCTTGCCCACTGTGCCTCCCTCGTACCCACTGTCTTTCACTGCCTCATTTGTCCTTCCCTGCATCTCCTTGTGACCCATTCTGTCATTCCTCTCTTTGCCTATTGGCATAATTCTTTTACCTCCCCTCTCACTAATATGTTCATAAGATGCCTATGACACTCATGCCATTAAGTCTAGTGTGGCTCTGATAACTCCTATGTATCCTGCATGGGAAACATCGGTGACATCGCATTGTTTACACCGCAATACCTTTACAACGTGGGTATTACAATAATGACTTGCGCTCGATGGTGCTTTAACCTAAGGAATAGTGTGATTTACCATTCCAACACCTTCCCTACTGTATGTAGACTGGAGTTGGAATAGTAAATCATACTATACCTAGGTCCAGCACCCTCCAACGCAAGTCGTTGTAACGCCTGTTTTGTAAAGATATCGCGGTGTAAACACCGTGATGTTATGTAGTTTATTCCCCACTTGTTTATTCCATCCACCTGCCACGCCCCGTATTCCATCTATGACAAATTTGCTTAATTTATTTATTTAGTCCCTCTTTTGTACCCTCTGTTCCTCCTCTGCCTAGTTGTGTTTCTTGTGTTTCCTTGCCTACTGTGTCCCCTTGACGTCCGGAAGTCCTTTTTGTGAAATTTGTCCCTAACTGTGAGGTAGCAGTTGTTTTTGAACCTGGGGTCCAGGGCACAAAGGTCTGTGGTAGAGTACCTGTGGGAGTGCCGAGGGCCAGTGTTTCTGGCACTGGGAGCGATCCAGGCGTGGATAGGTGCGTACAGGTTTGCCTTTGGTGCGTCTTTGGCTACACGGAACAAGTCTGCAGTCGGCAAGGAGCATCTGGTGCAGATCCCTTGGAAAGCCATACCCGCTCGGTGGAGACGCAAGGGGGCGCTATATGTCACATGCATATAATTAAGTTAGAGCAGCGGAAGTTATGTGGAAATCACCAGTTCTTGATGGTCCATCCTAGCTTCACGCCAGTCCACATTGTTGAGATCTCCCACCATGTGTCACAATCTAGAGAAGTGATACAGGACATCGTCAATTAAAGAGAGATAAATAAAAGAAATAGTTCCAGTCTGCAACTTCGGCATCAATAGTTTTGCTTTGAGGGGACTAACTCCGGGAACTACTTGCCTGGGGAGAACAATTGTCAACATGACGTGTCGCTGCTGGAAGTACTTATAAAATTGGGTGGGGGAGATCTGATAATGCTCCTGCAACTATTGAAACGCCTGCACGTATGCACCTGCCCAAACATCCCCAAGGTGGGTGATTCCAATCCTGTCCAACTCCACAAAGCCCTCCAGACCCGCAGTATGTTGTAGCCATGTCCCTTGCCACAGGGGGCCCAGTAAGTCGGCGGTTCACACCCAAAAAATGGAGAGCTGCCCTCCAGCAGCTCAATTTCACCAGGGTACAATTAGGGAGGGATTGAGGAGTAGAGTAGGCTCAGCAGCTTATCTAAGCCAGGCTAGCTCCATTAAGTAGGTCAGGTCATCCCACTCCTGCTAAATCAGTTGCTAATCGTGACTGTGAGGCCAAATAATAACAGTAAAGATCTGCCAAAGCCCTCCCTCCATCAAGGAGGGACTACAGGAAATTTGCAAAAACCATACAGGGGCATTCACCTGCCAAAAGAAGGTACCGATTATGGAAGCAAGGGTCTGAAACCATTGCAGGGGAATTGGCTTTCCAAAGTAAAAGAAACATGCATACATTTTCAAGCTTTAGGTCGGATTGTGCCCATGCTTCCAAGGGGATAGTGTTTCATTCCGATAGTGAAGTATGTGTGCTATCAGTGGATGGGCTGGGGCCCCAGATGGTCGCTGGTGGGCAAAGGACCTATGCCCCCTTTCCACCACGAACCACAGAAGCAGCTTTTTGGCCAGGACCTCGGACTGTAGCCAATCCTCAGGAGCCAACCCACATCAGCTGTCTCCGCGCCCTCTGGGAATCCAACAAACCAAAGACGGCTCCTCTTCGATCAATTTTCGACATCCTCATGCCGGTACTGGAACACTGCTGTCGGCGAGAGCAGTTTTGATGCCTGGAGTTTAAGGGTAATATTAGGGTGGCCACCTCATCCTCCACTGTGGACAGCCTGGTCTCCGCCTTTGCCACGCAACCATTGACATTGCAGAGGTGCTGGCGCAGTAGAAAAGTATCAACTCTTACCTGAATGTATTGATACTGGTGCCTAAACATATATAAAGACACATCTCTTTTTTGAGTCAGGAGCATCATTTACTGACTATTGTATTTTCAGTGGCTAACACTCTTCTCTGATAAGCCTAATGCTGCTCAAACACACTGCCCCCTAGAAGAGCACCTTGGATTTGCTAGAGCAAGCCCTTGCCACTGGTTAGGGAATATCCGGACTCTTTGCACGGTATATCTCTTTTTTGGTATACCATTCCTAGAACCGCCAAGAAATACAGATGCAGACTGGCAGACTGGCGTGCCAAATCCTCCCTGCTGATAACGGAGCGTTAAAATGTCCCACTAAATTCTATGACCCGTCCAATTCAGCTGGAGTAAGAGACTCCTCATAGTGACAAAAAAACTGTGAGTCAGAGCAATCAGTATGTTCATGAACAAGTATAAAAAACCGGGGAGGACGACCATCTTAATAATGACAATACGGCCCACCATAGACAATGAAAATGTAATACAAAGTTCAATTTGCATGGGCAAGTTGTTGACGGCCGGCCCATAACTCAAGGGAATAACCGCCTCTTTCTGCTTATGCAGTATAAACCGCAGGTATTTCATAAATTACTCACACCACGAGTGGTGGTACTCCAGTAGACACCACGCTATGGCTTCCGAGAGGAGAGAGTTCCGATATGGCTCAGTTGACAGAGAGGCCAGATATGCCACCAAATTGAATACATTCTCTTTTGAGAGGGGGTAGGTTATTCGCAGGATGTCTTACAAAGTGCAAGATATCACCCGAATACATAGATACCAACAGGGGGCCAGGGCCAAATCAAAAGCCCCGATGGAGATATCACTTCTGTAGTTGCCTAACCAGGGTGTACACTGTATGTCTTATGCTTAAAGACCTCTCCCATCTTGCCTCTTGTTACGCCAGTCTCTTCTGTCATGCATTTGCCCCTGTGAAAACTGCCTTTTCTCTCTTTTGTAGCACACACCCATCCAACAGGCTGCAGCTTGTTGTCCTCTTCTCCCTACCCCTCCTGGTGTCCACTGGGCCTGCTCTGACCCTCAGGTAGCGCCGCCACCCATGTCAATTTCCTTGCATGCCAATGCCCCTCCACCCTTGCAACTGTTATCATAAGTCTTCCTCTGAACTGCTTTCGCCCTCAACAGTCTTCTCATCAGGACTTCTGAGTCTTCTGTCACCATCTACACGGGTCACCTCAGCTGTCCCGAGATCTTTCTTCCCTAGTTAGGCCTCTAGGCGCCTGCTCATTGCACCATTCCCGAATGAAGCTGCTGTCTCTGCTGTATTTTTTTCTGTGTGTGATGGAGGCTTAGGCAGCTGCCCTGGTGATACATATATTGTGTGGCTTACAGAGGCTTGAGAAACTCATTTCACTATACAAAAAGTAACAACCATTGTTTTTTTCAGTGCGTGCATCTCGTTGTTCCTTTATTCTCTGATTTTCTTTACTCGTCCATTCTCCCTTCTCTTTCCCATTCGTACAAGTCCTCTTTTTTTCCACCTTCCATGCATCACCTACTTCCCTTTCTTCTCTCTCTCTCTCCCTCAATCACATTCTTTTTCCAGAACTGCTTCTCTTCCTCACCCCTCCCTTTCCCGATGTCCATGACGTCGACACTGAGGTGTGAGGAAGAGGAGCTGTGCGTTGTCGCCTCTAGCACAGTGTGCTGCCTGCATTTGCCCTAGCCCTGCCGAACCTCCTGGCCACGGGAGAGCTGTCTCTGTGGGATGCTGCTGAAGGTGTTAGTGGAGGCAGGAGCACCGCGAGACAGAGCGAAGCTGTGAAAATGAGCCATTTCTGCATTCTGAGAGCCCCCCGTGCCCCCAGACAGCACTGTAAAAATTAAATACCACTGTGAAAAATAGTCCCCTGGAGCAGAACTCTAACCAGAAAATCTCAGAATCACAAGATGTTCTTAAAGCTGAGGCACGCCTGGGTTTTGGAATAGTATGTTTTTTATTTTTTTAATATCAGCGGATTATTATACCAGAAATCTGTTCGGGCGCATTCTGGAAGTGTGAGATTCTGAGCAAAAATACGAAAAAACCTGAATACTCCATAAGGACCAAAAGGCTTCTCCACTGTGCCTACCTACTTCTCCGCTGCAGCATAATAGACCCAAGTGGTAAACACTGGTCCACACTCACTGGAGCCATGCCAGGGTTTCAGGGTGTTAGTATTAAAACATGAATACTCAACTAATCTTTATGGAAAGTATTCATTTAATTACAAAATAACTTATTTTGCTTTGAAACCCTTATAAACATTGACATGTGCACAATAAATTGGATAACTATTAAAATACACTTACTGAGTATCATATAAAAGATCCATTTGAATAAGGTAACTGCATAATTATGTGTTGAAATAAGGTAAAAATTAAAAAAAACACTAGTGTAGTTTACTGAGCTAACTATAACTTTTATGCCCGCAAATTATATCATTGATGAGATCACTGATAGGACCATAGTCAAATACATCATAGACTTTCTGAGTGGGCACGTGTGGGCCCATACTATGAAACAGCATAAGCCCTATAAGCAAGCGTGATTGTTCATGTTGAAAGTTATATTGTATAGTTTACAAACTACTAAAGTTTGTAAGCAACACAGCAGAGTGCAAAAGAAGAAGAAATGTCCAGTCAAACGAAGTAGAAAAAAAAGTGAATGCTGATAAAAAATAAATAAAAGACATACAGACTCATCCAGTGACCCATGGTATAAGGGGAAGTGTTTCTTTCCTTGAGTTTTCTGTATGGTTCTTTCAGGAACATGTTGGGGAACCCCAGCAGAATGTGAAGTGCTTCAGATTGGGATTCTGTTAGGTCTTATAAGTCGCTGTGGGTGACAACGAGTGTGATCTTTGACATTTCTATTGTGAGTCTGAATGGGAAACATCAGTGGCCCTCCCTGGGAAAGAGTTTAACAATGGAGCTTGCTGAACAAGATTATCTCCCAAGATGAGATGACATTAACTACTTTAGTTTAAATCTCAGCCTAATGTGAAGAATTTGGCCAGGATCCAGAGGAGCTTATATGTATTACCTAATCAATGATACTGTCTTTCCTGAAAGTCAGTCTATTAGATAGGAATATGGAGGAAGCTCAAACTTGATGAGTAAAAAGTGGAATCACTCACTGATGATCATTCACCTCACTTGAGATCTAGCCACCTCAATACAAAAAAATTGAATTTGGGAGAGGAACTTTAACTGGAGTCCCCATCTTCTTTGTTTTATTTTAATCTTCGTCATCTTTTTCACTTTCCTTTCACCTCCTACTGCCAACAACGGCTAGCCTATTTATAGCTGAACAATAACTAGATTTCCCATCACATTCATGTTAGCAGACACTTGTCTGGCATAAACCTAATACCCCGAATATAATTTGAAAAAATATTGCCTTTTTGGATTTAACAATAGAAAATCTAAGCGCATTGAAACATATTTGTGCAAAGGATATCTAGGGCATTATATGTATGTCAGACAGTATTTCTATATTAAATATTCTGACATACATTCCTATCCCAGGACCATGCCTGTCATCTGTGTCGATATCAACAAGGTTTGATAACACAAGTTTAAAGGTCCCTTCTCAGCACAAGAGAGTTTTATTTTAATTGAATAACTCTTTAAGTTCATTAATAGCTAGATCGCCACTCTAAATGAAACAATATCCTACTACAAAATGTGGCATGATTAATAACAACCATTCTTATCTAGGTCCAGTCTCTTGACTGGGTTAACTCTTGATGTATTCAGTAAACATAAGCTTAAGTTTGCTGAGATCTTTAGCATTACCACAGCGTCAAGGAGCTCAGGTGGTCTCCAATGAAATATAAGCGGACATTCCAGACTCAGAACAGAAGACAAGTGATGAGTTCTTATTCTTTCATGGGTCATTTTTGTATTGTTACAACAAAGCCTTAGCCTCACTAGGGAAAATTAATTCATTAGTAATACTGTAGTGGAGCAGAAAGTTGCACTTCATAATTTATTCCTCTCCTAAAAAGTGTGTCTATTGCTGCACAGTCAGTTGCAGTGTAAAGTATCATGATACTCTATCCTGTCCTTCCTCTAACCCCCAAGTTCCTCCTTTTGTCCTGTACATCTGCTCTCCTCCTTTCACACCCTTTTCATTCTTGTTTTTCTCCTTCTATTCCTCACTGTTTGAATTTCTTTATTTTCTCTCCCTTGATATCACTCATCTCACCGTCTTCTCTAGCATTATTCTTCTGACGAATATTTGAGACCCAATATTTTTGTCAAGCGAAATTTAGTCCACTATATTCTGGTGCAATTATAGGATACGTGCTAACAAGGGATTTTACTGCACAGACAATTATACATTTATATAGTTTCCTAGGATGCTCTATTGTAGCATCATAAATACGTTTTCATAAACATTATTTACATTTCAACAACGGATTAAATCTCAACAGAACCGGACGAGGATAGGTGGAGGAGACGGTATGCAAGATAGTCGATAATTACAGCATTGGACAAGTTCTAAAATTGATTTATCATCTTGTACCACACACAGTACCACGCACCGAAATATACGACCTTGTGAAAGATATCTACAGAGTCGTTCATCTATTTTTGGCAAGATCTATCAGTTTTATAATACTGATCTGCACACAAAAGGTTATTTTATCTTCAAATGATTGTTAAGTCCTGAAGATGGTCTTAAAGATTCACTACAAAAAAGACTGAAACTTAGAAACTTCAACCAATTTTCTGTCTAATTGTTGTTCAAGCACTGTTGATGGATGCAATCTAGACACTATAAATAGACCAGTTTTTGATACGCGGTAGAAGTGGGTTTTACAAAAAAGACTGACACTTCATAGCATCAACCAATTTTCTGTCCATTTGTTGTCCAAGCACTGTTGATGAATGAAATCTAGGCACTATAAATAGACCAGTTTTTCATAAGCAGTAGAAATGGGTTTTGTACATTGCTGAGTAGGAGACATCTGTCACCAATGTACTTGAAGCAACATTTGAACCCTGACATTTTGAGAGTAAGTCACAAACTGTGGAACTGACGCAGTGTCTAAGGAGACAATCTGACGTCCTCTTGGGGGAGGAGGTAAGGTATGGGCCAAAGCTGGTGACCATGGAGCTGAGAAAACAGGTTTGAGTTTCGGTGTCGGCTTAACATTCTTGATTTTGAGCAAACCACTTAATCTTGGTGTGCCTACAAAAATGTAGATGTCCTTGTGTAAAGTAACCGGTACTAATGTAAAGCGCCCCAATACCTTCAGGTATGTGTTGGTGCTATATAAACCTGCACACAAAAAAGTAACTGGATCTTATGTAAAGCTCTCCAATACCTTTGTGTGGTGTTGGCGCTACACAAAACTGCACATAAAATGTGAAAAATCGAGTCCGTGGAGGAGAGGATCTGTGCAAGGGAGTTCAGCAGGGGCAAGCAGCAATAGGTGGGTTGTGGGCAGGCAAACAACAGCAAATGCAGATAGTCACGAGAAGATTAAGATATTTGCCATAATCACAAAATGTGGAACTGAGGCCGAAGTTAAGGAGATGATGTGCCATCTTCTTGGGCGAGGATGGGCGTAAGGGCCAGAGCTGCAGATTATGGCGCTGGGTAACCGTTTTTTGAGTTTCGGCGTCTGCTCAACATCCTTGATTCTGGGCAAATCACTTAATCTCCCATTCCTAAAAAAATTCCTTGTGTAAAGGAACAGTGGTTAATGCAAAGTGCTCTAATACTTTCGGGTGGTGTTGGCACTATACAAAACAGCACAAAAAAACCCAGAAAGCATCGCAGTGTTAGGCGGGTTTACATAATGAATGTGAGGAAATACATTGCATAGCCAACCACATCTTTTTCCTTCCGGCAACAGCGGAGTTAATTAGCAGCAGGAGATTTAGAAGCTAGTTAGAGCCAAATTGTTGGTTTGGATACATTTGTGTGACGAGACTAAACAGCAGTCTATCCACCGGAGTTCATCTGCCAGATAAACCCATCACCCTTTGTTTATGTATACATTGATCTGAGTGTACTTACTGTATGTGATTCTGGAACAGAATACCTTGGCCAGTGGGGGGCTTGGGAGGGAGTCCCTTGAGTTGGGGTCCTCTACCAACCAAGCTTGTCCGACTAGTACTATATAGGTTAGCAATGTATGTTGAATCCTTCCTCCATGCCCCCTCGGTGTACAGCTTTGACAATCACACATGAATGCACCTACCAGTGTTTGCAAAATTGTTCCTCTTTAAATGACTGACTTCTCTAAGCCCCTGGGGTTTGTGCACGATGGTTATGTTATGCTTACATTCTCTAACTAGAATGTCATTTAGCTGTTCATGTTAATGAGATGCTTATAAACACATATAGAAAGGGCGACAGAAATGTCGGATATGAGTAATGCTGTTAACTGCGATGGAAACCTTCAGCATATATTTGCAATTTATGCAAGCTTGTCAAGATTTATGCGATGCTGCTAATAGAAATCTTTTGTGAATAAAAAAGAAAAGGCAGCAGCCTCGGGTGCCCCAGAAGTGGGACTCTAAACTGTCCCTTCAACTATTAGGGTCCTTCATAGCCCATCAGTTGGTGGGTGGCATATTGGCACTTTACGTTTACCCTTAAGATTGGTACAAAAGATATGTGAAGACAGAATTACTGCTGAAAGCCATGAGGCAGAGGATTCTGGATACGCACTACACCATATTCACTTGGGCATTTGCACCCTGACATGGGAGTAGGCCGGGGCACTATGCCCACGATGCTGGAGTAATCGGAGTAATTTTGGTAATTCTGCATTACTCTCTGACACTAAATTACTGATAATTTTGCAATTGCTTCTTCGAATGTAATAAAGCGTATTTTGGGGGTAAAGTTTTACCGTTAGAGCACAATTTGCGAATGTGAGCGGCTGCTTGCTATTTGCGTTCCGTTGCATTTAGCGACGATTCATAGCCCAAAATCCAAAAGAGGACATTTACCGAGAACCGGCTGGCACTCATGCTCGCTGTGCCTGCTCTGCTGCATGTAAAGCTATTTCTTAGTGGAAAATATTTCCTTACATCGGGGCATTTTTGCAGTATGGAATTGCGTTGCATACAGAATTACTCTTCTCACATAGTTCAAGCGAGTTACGCCCACCCCATCATATTACTCAAAAGAATACCACTGCATCTACATGCATAACAGATCAAGAAATACACAGGTTTGGAATAAATGTGGGCGATGTGCTAAGAATTAGGCCTTGGCGATATTTTAGGTATGGCAGAGTAATTTTGGTCATTTCACGTTACTATTTTGATGAAAATTGACTGAAAATGACAAAATTACATCCATTCTCATAATTGTGAGTAATTTGGCACAAAAGTCCTACCACAGGAGCACAGGAACAACAAGCATGTTCTGTTGCATTTAGCACTATTTTCTTAGCATAAAATGCATCCTATGGTCCATTTTAGATGAAAGGGTTTGTTTTGTGTAAAGAAAATAGTGCAAATGTTGGGTACACTCCTCGTGTAATCTTGCATAATTTTGCTGTAATTATGCTCACCCATACTAAGAATTAGTGGAGGTGAAGAATTAGAGTTATTTTCAGGGCTAGGTGTAGGAATTAGAGTTAGGATAAAGTTTAGTGGCAGGCTTAAGTTTAGGTTTTTCTTTACAGTCAGGGAACATTCAATATTTAGTTTTAGTGTTCAGGTTTGGCTTAGGTTCAGCATTAGGTGTTTAGAGTGAACCCAGGCAAAATTTAAATGACACCAGCGTAATTTTGGAAATTTCCCATTATGCTTGTAAAGCCAAATTCCCAAAATTACGATATAATACCATGTTGCGTAATTATGCTGCAGTTTATGGCAACATTTTGGCCCTTGAGAATGGCAACAATGCAAACAACCAAAACATAAACAGCTATAGAAAGCTCTTGGATCTGTCTCTGCATGTTTCCCTGTTCGTTCTCAGATGGAAAGTACTTAACATGGGATCTTGGTGCAGGAGCTCGTCTAGAGCCTGGAAATCTTGTAGTCATCCAGCAGTCACCAATAAAGAGGTGCCAGACAGGGCCATAGCAGATTGTGCAGGAAGGTCAAGGGAATTGTTACTTGAAGTGGAGTGATCGAAAAGGTTTCTGAGTTGGGAGCAGTGGGAGAGACATTTTTAATCTCCCCCATGGGGGGAGGTGGCTCAATTCAGGGCACGGGCAAGCAAAACCTGTCTCCCCGCTGTCATGTGGGGCCCTTTTCTGTGGAAGTAGTATTTGCCCATTATTGCAAAAGGCTGTTGAACTGTCACACTTTTTTTCCCCTCTTTGCATTTTGCCAAGCTCATGGATATTGCAAGTTCTCAACCCCCTAATCTTTATGCATATAGACCATTATCAGACCCTATTCGGGGGTGTGGAGATACTGGGCCAAACCCATGGTACTACAGGTTGTTTGCTACTGGTAACCATGGATCAGTCTTACAGTCGCTCTGCCAACTGGGTGAAACACGATTCCTTCCACCCTTTACAATCAGGTTGGTGAGGGGAATCAGTCACAGGCTTCTCAGGGAGGTAGTGTGGGGGTCTGGGGTGGATAAGAGCTCAGAACTCAGCAAACAAAACAATTACCCAACACAATAGGTGAATATCCTGGCCAGTGCTTCATGTTTTGAAAAAGAAAGCACCTTTAATCTCATAGCAAAATTAAGGACTGTGCAATTCAACGGATGTGACATGCAGGGTTGCGGAAGGCTGTCTTCTGTCATTGAGGTGGTACAACCCTTTCCGGTATTCATCATCCTTCCTTCCAAGTCCAAGATTCCTGCTATACCCGTCTCCACATTTCTGTGGCTTTTTGTAGGATTAGCCTCAGGTGCAGCTATCTCTAATCTGTTCACCGTTTTAGGTATGTCGCCCGCTTCAGCACTTTATTATTCCTGTAGTATCAAACAACAGTCTATTGTGGGCACAATAGACCGGCCCACGTGTCTTTGCATCTTTCGGCCCAAGCTCAGCTTGCAGTTTACCTGCTAGTTACCCTCAATTGTCCCGGGTATGTGGCAGATGCAGTTATACCTTCATACCTTAAAATTGTTGTCTCTTTGTTGTGGAACTGGATGAGCAGCTATTCTGGATGCTATTGCCATATGAACTTGTAGAAGCAGATCCTTCGTAGCAGTGCCTGGATCAGCAGCAGAGGCCTCCTTGTTTGGTTGTAAACAAGTGCTCAGGAGAGGTAGTTGGAGTCTCCATGCCCAATTTCTTGGGGAGTTATCTTCATGCAGTGATGGCAGGCAGTGGCAGTACCTGGGCAGTTTGGGCTCTCTGCTCAATGATAATGCAGTCCTTCACTCAATGATGGCGACTGCAGCACCAGGTGATCAAATCCATGGCCAGTGATTGGTTGACAAGTTTCTCGTACAAACTTAGTAAAGGTTGGTGATGTTGCTTTTCGTCATCCGCTAGCGTTATAATCCAACTAAGAGTATGGATAGAACACAGCTCTAGTAAAGCCCCAGCTTGGTGTTGGGGCTATACTGGGATGGCCTCCACACATTTTTCATCACCCTGAAGGTATTCTTGGCCTTGTTCAGTCTGCTCTTGATGTCACTGCCTGCCCCTCCGTCATGTCTTCTAATACTGCCTAGGTAAGTGAACTCACTAGTCATGATTAGGTCCTTTACATATGCTTTTATTGTTGAAGCATTTGGGATGTTGAGTGGCATGACTTCTGATTTCTTCATGTTGAGCTTCAGGACCACTTGCTGTGCATAGATGTTGAGGCAAAATGCATTTTCCTACATATGCTCATCTGGGTGAAACCGCAATGCTAGGTCATCTGCCTAGTCAAAATCCAGTGGAGAGCAAAAGATCCATCTGATACCTCTGGCTTAGTCTTCAGTTGTGCGTTGCAACACCGAGTCATTGACTAGGTTGAAGAGCAACGCTAAAATCGTGCATCCCTGTCTCACGCGGTGGGCATCCAAGAAGCGCAAACAGACTTGGATATGAACAACGCCCTAACACAGAAAGAAGAAATCTTGACTGCAATCTGATTTCTCAAGAACAGAAGAGCTCTAGGCCACGACAACCTGAATGCAGAACTGTCCACAGCAGACCCTGAAACACCAGCCAGGATCATCCAACCACTGTTTTCATTGATTTGGGAAGGGACGAAAGTACTAGAAGACTAGAACCAAGGCATCGTTGTCAAGATTCAAATGAAGGGAGCATTAACCAATGATAACAACTAAAATGGAATTACCATTCTCTCAAACCCAAGTAAAATCCTGGCAAAAATCTTTATACAGTGCATTTTTGATGCCATGAATACCTAGTTACGAAAAACAGGCTAGGTTGCACAAGAGCAAATGGTGTGTTTATCAGATCCTTACACTATGCAACACCAGAGAGCAGCGCGCAAGTGGCAGAGACAACTATCCATTCACTACATTGATTTTGAGAATGCCTTTCACAGTATCCACTGTGACAGCCTCTGGCCTATCGTGAGAGCCTATGGCGTACTGCAGCATATAGTTTTCCTCATCAACAGCTTCTTTGATAATTGTATCTGCAAGGTGGTAGACACTAAGTATATGCTATTCATTCCGCATGTACCTTATTGTAAATATACACAAATATTACCATACTATTTTTTCTCCTAACCATCATTCTGAGTACAAGGTAATCTGACTATATGTTAATCTGAGTCTTCACTACGTTCGCTTAACACTTGTGAGACTACACAGTTCCAAAGTAGCCAACATGCCAAGTACACACAAGGTAGTGTTAGGAGAAAATGCCAATATACTTCTTTAAAAAGAACAAATTGACATTTCTTTATTGTGTATTAGCCAAATCGCAACATAAAACAATGTACAAAGTGGGCACATGCCCTTATAAGGTCATCAATGGTGGAGTCGGAGCTGTCCACCGTACTAGACGTGGGCTGGACTCCCCCGTATATGAGTATTTAGCCAGGGAGCATGCAAAAACAATGTTTTCAAACACTCAATAGGTTCATTGGCATGCACTTTGGGTGACACATGTTTACATCAACAGTGAAAAATCAAAGTTATAACGTTTAGGGGTATGGGGCTCACCTTTTAAAGCATACACCAATCATGACCAATAATTATTCCTTTCTCAGGGTAGTATCTTATCACTTTTGACCTCTAACTTCGTAATAAAGATGTCCCAGAGCATGGGTAATGGACCCTTCCCACTTGAGCGTCGGGCATTGTTAATGGCGTCCGACTCTGCCTTGATCCACCTCAACAGCACCTGCAGCCAGTGCTTCGTATCATGTGCCACACTGACATTCTAGGACCATGCTAGCAGTCTCCTAAAAGTACTAAGGTCCAGTCAATAAACCTGTGAATAGATGCGTCCCCTTTGGTTTTAGGAGTGGTATTGTGCAGTCAACCAAGTCTAATATGATTCCTGCCACCCCCCTCCACATGTGCTGAAGAACCTGGCATCCCATACCATGTGGTTAAAGCTGACAACCTGATGCCGACAGCTAGGACATTTTCAATGGGGTCCCTGGGAACATGCAGTGAATATGCAGTGGTTTCAGGTAAGTCTGGTGAAGAAAGTTAAACTGCATAGAATGGAAACTGTGTGTTTCTAGATATCTTCCACTTGTAATTTAGTGTTGGCCCATTGTTTGTCGGTCAGCACGGTGCCGAAGTTGAGTGACCGCCATCCATGGCTGGCAAATTTGCCGGGTAGGGCATTGTATATTACAGTATAGGCTTTCCTTGCGTCTCCCTGCATTGGTAGTTTGCAGGGGCGGCGATGTTTTTGGCTCAGTCCCTCCCACCCACAGTGGGTAACAAAAGCATGTACTATACTGTTATACTCTAGAAACTGACCCACCAATATCCCATTCGTGTCCCTCAGGTCTTGGAAAGACCTTAGGTAGCACCCCTGCCTCGCTCCAAGGGCATGTGTCACTTCACCCTATACTGTCTCTGAATATCGGTATGGTCCAAATTGGTACGGAGGGGCCTAAGGTGGGTGGCGCCCCCCCTACATACGTATTAATGGTAACATCTGCGCGCAACTGCCATTTGTCTGGTCTCTGATGATCATGAGTGTGTATTGTGCGGCAGCCAGGTGGAAATATTTTCGCCGTGCAAGATATGTTTCACCACTTCCCTTTCTGCATTTGGGGAGGTCCCCAACCAGCGCATCGGCCACTGCAGTTGTGCCGCTGCATAGTAAAGCTCATAATTAGGTGCCCCCAGCCTCCAATCTGCTAAATGGCATTGTGCCACCTGCAATGTGACACTTTATGTGCCTGTCCCCCATATTAGGTCCAACAGCAGTCCTTGAAGGACACTGACTAAATAAATGTGAAGGATTACTGGTAGTCCCGGTAAGAAGTACAGTAGTTGGGGTAGTACCAATAATTTAGCTCTAGTCACATGGCCCACCGGGGACATCGGCCAGATGAAAAAGAAAGAGCACCCTAAAGCTAAAATTTTATCCAGGTTTCCTTCTGTAAATATTCCTCTCAGATATTTAAATGTAGCATATTGCCACACGAGCCGGATTTTCTCCGATAGTCCGGTACCCACTGGAGCAGGAACAGGCCAGATGTGGAGCAATTACATTTAAGGCCTGGTATCTCCCTAAAGTTGTTCAGCATCTTCATCAATGGCACTAGGGATGCCTGAGCATGTTATAAGTAAATCAGCGCATCATCTGCATATAGCGATACTATATGCCATTCCTTGAACGCCTGCATGCTTCACAATTGGGCCTCAGTGCATAGGCAGCTTGCCATGGGCTCCATTGCGAGTGAGAAGCTGAGCAAGAAAAGAGGGTATCCCTGCCTACTGCATCTATATATTTCAAACCTGTCCACTATTGTCCAACCAGTTTTGACCCTCGCTTTTGGATTGCTATACAGTGTTCTTACCTACTGCAGTTAGGATGGATCCACTCCCAATCTCTCCAGTACTGCAAAAAGGTACGCCCAGTCTAGGGTGTCAAACACTTTTTCTATAATTAGCAACACCGCCAGACAGGAATCTGGATCTCCAGGGTTCATACCCATTAGAATCAGTAACCGTTGAATAGTCAGGAATGTCTTGCACTCCAGAATAAAACCATTCTGGTCTGTGTGGACATGTTTTCTTATTACTGGCAATAATCTATTTGCCAGGAGCTTCCCCAGTATTTTATAGTCCAGGTTTAATAGCAAGTGGTTAATACAACCGTAGGCCCAATGTGTCTCACCCTGGCTTGGGAAGCACCACTATCTGGGCTTCTTTAAGGGTTTCTGGGAGCACTCCCCTATCCTTCACCTTTTCGTATACTTTTAACAGGTGGTGAGGTGAGTAAGCTACAGAAATATCTAAGGGGAAACCACCTATAACCGGCTTCTATTTCCATGCTATCTGTGTTATTGCCTCACATATCTCTTCCACTTGTATGGTTTCATCTAGTCTTGCTCGCTGAAGCAGATTGAGGTTGGTAAAATGGATCTCTCTTAGGAAGTCCTCTTATTTTATCCATGATTGCGTCATCTTGTGCTGTGTATAGGGTGCAGTGGTATTCCACAAAGGTGCAATTAATAGCTACCATAAGTAGTGTGAATGACCCCTATTAGTGAGTGCGGCAGTTCCCCCTGTTTGGACCCTCAGCCTGTTCTGGGAGGCCCAGGAGGTGAACATTATTTTGTTGCGAGCGTCCCTCAGCTTCTACCACTCTCAGACGCAGGCGTGTAATGTCGGACCTCATGAGTTACACCTGAGATTTTAGTTCCTTTAGGTTGGGGCGCATTGTAGTTATTGCAGATTCTGTGCCTTGACCGTCACAGTTTCCAGTGTTCAGCATGTAGCAAGGACACTCCTATTGAGACTCTGTCAATCTTGGTCTCCAATGTAGTTTTAGTGTCTTGTATTGCCTGCAGTATTTTTTCAAACTGTTCCGAGTGCTTTCCCGAGGTGGTTTTAAGTTGAATTCGAGGGGCCTTCACCCTGCTTTGCCGGGCCAAGGTATTCCACTATGTCTTTAGTGAGTGGTAGGGGCGGCCTTTTCACCTTGGGTTTCACCATTATGTACTGAAGGATAACGCCATTGGGAGATCACCTATGCACTGGGCCCATGCACTGGGTACCTCCTCTCCCACTGCCGAGCACACCCTTGGGGATGTCACTAACTTGTGACTGTGCAGCCACTGCTCCTCCCATGAGTCAATGCCACCTTGTGTACCCACACATTGGACACACAAGCGTGGCCCCAGACCAATTTGCATATTGGGGTCCAAACAAATAGCCCCCATGCGTACAGTATACAGGGAGGCCTCAAGGCTCGCCTCGGGTGCCAAAGTCTCAAGTTGCATGGCTCATCTTAGAGTGCTGTTCATAGGGTTGTCAGTCTTTCTTCCCACTGTCCTTGAGACAGGGCCCGCACAAGCAAACCCTGCTGGGGTGACACACCGAGCAAAGCAGCGAAAACCACCAGGCTTAAGAGGCCGTACAATCTCTCCAGGCCTACCGCAGTGCTGTTTTGGGCCATCAGTGCATCCCCCCATTTGTAGCACGCATTGACCTCTCACTCCAATCCAACCCTTGAAGTGCTCATTCTCAGCAGGCCCCCAGTGGAAGACCGAGTGTTTACTCCCACATCGGTGCTTAGCCCTGCCGGGCTTCCCTCGGGCTCTGTGGCGCCTGCCAGAGGGCCTCCTCATGAGCCCCATGCCAGATCAAGCTTGTTGGTAAGCAGCTCCTTTTGGCAAGGTCCATCACACCGCCAGCGCCCGCTCCGTCTACAAACCTGCCCCGGAGGACAATCCTCCGCTGTCTGCTCTATGAACAGTGCTTCACCACTCCAACAACTCACCTTTACTAGAGCCCTCGGCCAGCCAGAAGGCGGTGCTTCTCCCTCCGCGCCCACCAGCCCCCAAAGGCCAGATTCTTCAGGGCATCTCACACTGGCCCGCAGCCACCAGGAAGCAGACTACCTGACTGCTCCCTCGGGGGTGGGGGGCAATAGCCTCGTTTTACACAATCGCACAAACTGTACTTATAAGTAGTTTTACCTACTTCCATGATACTCTTATTCCTTGTGTAATTTACTTTGCGCTATTGTAAAGCACTCTGGCGCTTCTGGGTAAAGTTTGCGCTATATAAAAATGCATAAATAAACAAATACATAAACATGGAATGAGGAACTTTCCTAATATGACCCCAAGATGGTGCAAGTTTTTGAAATATCGCAGGGCGCACTTCGTAGGGGAGCAAACTAAGTAATTAGTGCATATATTTTTTGCTATTTATTTGTATTTAATTTCATGCTTTAATCGTTTCTTTAATATTTTAACAACTAAAAATAGGCAAAACAGTTTGTGAAAAGAGGGCTGCGTGTTTAAGAAATTTCAAATAAGAGACTTTAAAAGAAAACTATAAATGAGCCCTAAATTCAGTTCCATATATCTGAAAGCCAAAAAAAAGAATGCACAGTGCTAATGTGAGAGAAAACGCCTCTGATGGGAGTGGTAGGGCATGTAAAGTGTAATTGAATAACAGGTTAGAACTTTCATGCTCTTTCAAAAATGGAAAAGTGAGAAGTCTTCACAATTTAAGAGGTCATTCCAGATCAAAGGCCAGCTCTAATATGAAGATACTTTTTCAGTGCTGGCTGGTGACATTTGAAAGTGGTGAGGCGTAAAAGTTCTGGATGAGTGACCTGTAATGAGAGAGCCCAGCCATCATGAGGAAGGTTCGGCGGGATTCTCCCCCCCCCAATGAGAACATAGAGTGGGCAAATGGGACATTTTCAAGCACATTTGAGAAAGCAAGAAGGTCAATAAGGCAGTTGTGAAAGTGTAGTTATGGCATCCATAAAGAGAATCGATACTACGTGAGGTGAAGAGGGGGTCAAGGGGGATCCCCCTTTCGGAACTAAAACTCTCACACACCCAGCAAGCAAGGTGTCATGCTTCATCATCTGGGTTTTGCTCCTCGTCCTATCGGGTCGTTACCAGCCTTCTTCTTTAAGGTTGCTTTTGCCCCGGCATTCGCTTTTGGGGCCATACCTCCTCCTCGCTGTCTCTCGCTCCTCTGTGAGCTCAGGGCACTCCTAGGGCTCCGTGACCGTCACCCGCTTCGCTTCTCACGGCTTCCTCTGAGCTCAGCTCCGAGCTCTGCTTCCAGCCCTCTCACGCCGCTCCGCCCACCAGTTCTGCCGAAGAGCCAGCAGGAGGGAGATAGGAAAGCCCGGATCAAAGCTGCTGCTTCGCTAAGACGGCTCGCCGGACCCCGCAAGATCAACCGGCAGGTTATGCCTGCATATATCTAATCACCAGTTTACGAAGCTCCCGTACAGCTGCCTACACAGCGTGCTCCTTCGGGGTTATCCGACCATGTCCTCACTGCTAACTGCAACTCGGCCACAACTACGCGGCAGCCATCTTGCTCCAATTCACTCTGGTGCAATGATCCAGCAGTGTAGGTTCTATTGCACCAGAGTGTATTTTCACCTCACTATTTTTATCAAGGGAGTTAACCACCCAATTAAAAAGTTTTAGTGGATTAATTAACCTTTTTTAAATTCACCCACTTATCACCTCTACACTCCCACTAGAGCCCTTACACCCACATGCACCAACTGGCAGGAACAAAAGATCTCCGGTAAAGAGCCCGTCAGACATTGCAGCGCCAGCCTGACGAGGAGCAAAACCCAGATGATGAAGCATGACACCTAGCTTGCTGGGTGTGTGAGGGTTTTAGTTCCGAAAGGGGGATCCCCCTTGACCCCCTCTTCACCTCACGTAGTATCGGTTGATTTATTCTACTTCCCCTGGGGAACAGTGTATCCTTCTTTGATGATGTAGCGCCAGGGCCTATACACTGGGCCCCTGTTAAAAATAGCCCTCTTGGTTCCTCCCTCTGTTGAATAATCAATAAAGAGAATTCTTATATAATGATGTAGGTAGCTGCTTATTCAGTATAACCACAGAACTTCATGGGGGAATTATGCTTGTCCTTTCTCAGCGGTAGTCACACAATTTGCAAAATAAGGCACCACTGTTTACACCTAGGGTGCTGCTTTATTCACCAGACTAAACTGCTAAATATTTTAAGTTTAAATCTGGAGGATTTCTCAAATCAGCTCTACAACTCAAAGAACCTCTGGGTGGCTAAAATAAAGCACAAATATTTACCCTTGTTTGGGGACCTCTCACCCTTGCCTACTGCAAGGCTTGGTCTAGCCCTCAGGCCAAACAAAAGACAAAATAACTCCCAATCTCTGAGCTGTCTCAGAGAGATTGCTGGGGCCAGCCATCAGGTGGGGCTGCATTTCAAGCACAGCGCAGACAGCAGCACGCATCCCCATGTTGCATTTTGTCTACAAATTCAGATGCAAACGCTTTCCAACTCTGCCGAGCCCCATTACCCACATGGTAAGTAGCACACGATTTTACTTGGATTACACTGTGCTGCTTATAGTGAAAATGCTGCGCGTGCGCAGTTGCAGCAACTAAAACATTACCGAAATGACTGCATTTGAGTTGCACGTCATCTTTGAAGATGTCTGCCTGTGTCTGACATGGTCACCTTAAAGGTGTCTGCATGTCTCTCTATGGCTGACTGTCACATTTAAAGTGTCTTTGTGTTTCCCTGTGGCTGACACTAGCAGGGCTCAGAATTTATCACAAGCGGCCACTGCAGCAAGGGACCTCTTTGCCTGCACAACGCAGGCCCCCACCCAAAGAGTTAAATGCTAATGTTAGAGTGGGGCTGTCTTAAAAGACAGACGTTAAGCACCAGCGGCTGCAGAGACGTCAAGCCAATGCTGCTGGCTGCAAGCTAACTTTACTGTGAAAGGCACATCACTGGGATGTACGACATTACAACGTATGCTTTTACATCGCATGCTTTTACAACGCGGGTTTTACAACGCATACCATTACAACGCATAGTGCTTTGGTGCGCTGGATAGTGAATAGTTTAATTTACTATTCCAACTCCAGTCCCCGTGGATAGTAGGGAAGGTGTTGGACAGTATATTAAACCTATTCCCTATCCTAGAGCGCCCCCCAGCGCAATGCGTTGTAATGGTTTGCGTTGTCAAAGTTGCGTCGTAAAGGCACTGCGTTGTAAAAGTTGCATTGTAAGTGATGTTTCCCCATCACTGAGTTATCATTTTTGTTTGATTGAAACCACTTTAATCAATATTTGATGTAACGTGTCTTCCCGCAATAAATAAATAAATAACAACTCATATTTCGCTGGTGCATCATTTGTGTTCTGCATCTAGTTATCTAGTTTACTTTTACTTCACGCTAGTGACACCTCAGCACATCACACTTCCTATTGAATTTTTCACTGCAGTCACATGAAAGCATTCAGCTGGTGCGTAGGCCTTCTTTTACACCTGCATATAGCGAATTTAAATGTATAATTTTCAGTTAAGATAAAGTTGTAACATTTAGAACCTTAAATAGCCAGAGTGCCATATCAAAGACAAAAAAAACTCTGTAGTTAGCACACTCAAGGCACCTTTCCTCAGTGAGTTAAGTATTTTAACAACAAGCGCTTAAAGACACTTATTCTAACAGAAAATAATAGTGGGCAATGTAAAGAGGGAATGTAGTGCAGCAGGTAAGGAAACGCGGATTTCTGCTCCTCCTGACCAATGGGCAGTAGTGGCTGGCTTGGAATGTGGGTGGGAGGGTGGGGGGTGGGGCAGTGGAATGGGAAGCAAGGTATACAAAAAAACACTTACCTATTCCGCCAGCCGCATCTCTCCTCCGGTTCTCTTTAGTCCTGGAACTAGGAAGTGCCCAGGCTCCCCTAAGCCAATCATAAAGCTGCAATGCAGCGTTGTGATTGGTCCGAGTGCCATGAGATGGGGACTGGGGCCTGGGCATGTTCCCCACTAGGCTGTGTAATGTAGCATGGTGGGGAACATGCAAAGTTTGCATGACTATTGGCTGCCCAAGACGGCCAGCCAAGCAGTCATGCGAATTTGCAGTGTGCAAACCACTCCTACCCTGTGCCACTAGCCCTGCCCTGCCCTAACTGAGCCCCGAACCCGCTCTGGGAGCAGTGGGGCGACGCTCCTCTGCCTTTGCGGAGATGCCGCCCCTGTTTACAATATCAGT
Source organism: Lissotriton vulgaris (assembly GCF_964263255.1). Classification (NCBI taxonomy): domain Eukaryota; kingdom Metazoa; phylum Chordata; class Amphibia; order Caudata; family Salamandridae; genus Lissotriton; species Lissotriton vulgaris. The sequence continues at coordinate 64,062,391 of NC_141688.1, read as the reverse complement.
GTGGAACAGTAACTGAAAATAGGCATTGGGAAAGTCAATGGCTCTGACATATAAATTTGAATCATACGACAGACCAACTGTGGCCCAGTGGACGGATAAGAAAGAACCTTTGGATAGGATGAACAGCATCAGTGGCTCAGAGGCTGGATGAGAAGGAGTAGCCAGGCACATTTAACAGCAGCCATTGCGCTGCGGCACGATGGAAAGGAGCTACAGGCCTTATTGAGAGGCAGCAGCAGGCCAGAGGCAGGATGAGAAAGAAGCCACACCGTGCACTACTGCCTGAGGAGTTGCAACTTAAAAGCTGGTGTGTAGAACTGATGGCCTGAACCCAAATTGCATGCCTGCACTCTTACAAGATTACACTATTTATTACTGATTCTGCAAGACTTTGGGCAGTGTATTTGAGGACAATCTGTCCATGTTAGCAAGAGAAAATGTCAGTAGGATGTCCATCTTAAGGTTGCAGTCATACTGAAGTGCTGTCCATAACATTTAAACAATAGCTGCTGCTATGAAAAAAATGATGTTTTATGTATAAAATGAATGTGTGAGATAAAAGTTCAATCTAACAAAAAACTGATACGCGTAGGTACCTTTGAGATTTAAAATATACCCTCATGTATTAGAATGCAAGCACTCCATAAGAGGAGGAATGATACATTAAACAGCCAATGGTAAGACTTGAGATAGAATTATTACTCAGGACTGAACCAAAGGCACTCTGTGTAGTTTTAAGAAATAGTAATAATAGATCTCGTAGACAGCTGCACTGTCAAGTCAGGTCTAAAGCAAGGAAAAGGAACTGGAGAAATAAAATCAGCCAGTTTGATCAGGAAGACTTTTTGAAAATATTTGCACCACTTCCATCGCTATAAACAATTAATGTAGTTTTATCACCACCTGCAGTTTAACTGGAGACAAAATTATTGTCTTTGACCCCCCAAGTGAATATAGGGCTTAGAGGGTTCTTGTAAGTGCCCATTCCCTGATTTAGTCGGTTCACATCCTGAAATTCCAGTATGGTCGGCAAATAGTGTCTTTCTCCCAGAACCCCCGCCCTCTGGTGTTTATCTTGTAGAACAATCTGAGCAGTAGCATGACCCGTTTCACAAGTCTTTGCTCCATTAGTGCATATTTCAAGCCATTGTGGTAAAGCAAATAGTTCTAAAAATGAATGGCCCAGAAAGCTCAAAAAATTGATGACTGCCATCATGCCATAAACATTCGGATAATGAGTAGCCACCTGAAGCTCAGCATCGCAAAGACAGAAATCATGACCTGTGAACAATGGCAAAATACTAACCTATCACCATATTGCCCAAGGAGCTTCAGGCTCCTATAACAGTATGAAGAGAAGTCAGAAACCAAGGAGTAACTTTGGATTTAAACCTACCCTTGATAACACATGTCAACAACATCGCAAAGAATGCCTCCTACACAATCAAAACACTGCTTCACATCTTCCCATACCGTGGGTACCAACAAAACTACAAGACATCCACAGTCTCATAATCTCCAAGCTTGACTATGCCTTTGTGTACCCAGATTAATCATATGCAAACTAATCCAAAATGCTGCCTTCACCCAAGAAAATGCATGGCTCAAGTTCTGCAGTCACTTCACTGGATACCTATGGCTAGAAGAGCAATGTTTAAGGCAATCAGCATTGTCGGAAAAGCCTCCCAAGGAAAATGATTACTATACCTGCAAGTTAAAATAAAGCAGTACAAAGAAAGTACCACGAAAACACAGGACACTGTGCTCCAGACATGCCCCGCAAATACCACCTTGCCACCTTTCCATAAGAAAGAACATAGGATGCAATACTTTCTCAGTACAGCTGCCCTGCTCTAAAGCTCACTAATAACCAAGAGTCTAAGCATCCCGGAACATATACGCTTCAGAAGGAAGTTGGGTATTTCCAAGATAACTACAACATGCCACAACCTTTGAATTGAACCCAGAAAGATAATCACACCTTCACGTGCAATCTATAGTTTAAATCCCACAGAAATAGAACAACCCAACAAACACACTACTTTCTATATCCAAGAAAGCTTAATATTATATAATATTCTCAATTCATTTTATAACTTTTCTGGCACACATTAGTACTATTCCATAACACTCAGCAGTCATCAGCCCAATAGCTTACTCCTCTTACACTCACATAAGACAAATAATGTGATCAGTCTTGTCCATCATCCAGTACTGTGCCAGCCAGTCAACCAGCCAGCACCATCTGAACAGGCATGGAATAACTGGAAATATTTGTCATATACTACTAGCTTGTCAGAGGACTCTCATCTACTCAACCACTACACATCTCAACCAGCTACTCGGAATGCCGCTTGTTTACATCTCACAATGACATTCAAACACAGTACAACAGTAAAAGCACATTTCGCTCTCTGACCATGCCTGCTCAGCAGCAAAAACCTTAAACAAAATATCAGGTTGGACAACCCAGTGTAGAAACTCCCTAAGTAGACTATAATGATTAGAAATACCATAAAAGGGCCCACCCAGATGTTCACAGCTGCCAAGTACTGAAAACCATACCACTTCATGCACTACACTGCTAAGCACAGTACTCAAATGGTTTGCCTCATTCCTCTCAGACAGATCCCAAACAATCAAGATTGCGAACAGTCTCTCGTCTCCACATGTTGTTTGTTCAAGGCGTCCCTCAAGGTTCTATCCTTGCTCCCACTCGGTTTAATCTCTATCTTGAACCAATAGGGAACCTCCTTAGCAAATCTGGAATCCTCTACCATCTCTATGCGGATGACACCCAAATCTACCTCAAGGTGTCTTCCTCTCATGATCTTTCACTACTCTCAACTCTATTCACAACTGGATGCTAGTTCACCAACTCATTCTCAATCCCTCCAAAACGGAATTCCTCCTCTTATCTAGCTCTCTCTCCCCACCTCCTGTTCATCCTGGATGGATCAGTTGAATTTACTCAACAGTAAACCCGTCATTGTTGATTGCGCTAAATCCTTAGGTGTCATTCTTGATAAAAGACTCAACCTAATCTAACACATCAACTCCATTGCCAAGAGCACACGTTATAAGCTGCGCCTTGTATGGGGGATTCATCGGTTCTTCCCTGAGAATGACCTAAAAACCTTGGTCCAATTGCTAGTTCTCTCTAGACTGGATTATTTTAATTCTCTTCTAACGGGCCTTCCCTAATCTCACCTCTCACCCCTCAAATCCGTCCTCCATTCGGCAGCCCGCTTCATTTCAGGGTCCAAATGAAAAGACCACATCACTCCTATCCTGTCTTCTCTCCGATGGCTTACCATCGAGGCTAGAGCTACTTACAAAACGGTGTGCATCACCCAAAAAGCTTTGCAGTCTTCCTCCCCTCGCTATCTGGTAACTAAACTGAACTGGTCTGGAGGCTCAAGACCTTCTCAGAATGCGGAAAAGTTCCTGCTTGAGCGCCCCTCCTTTAAAAAGGTAAAATTGATGGCGCAATCGTTCATAGGTAATGCGGCGGGAATCTGGAACTCGCTTCGGGCCTTCACCTCCATCCAGATCTTGAAAGTGGACCTCAAATCTCTTCTATTCCAAAGACACTTTCAGAACTAATTCCCTCCTTCTCAGACCCCGCCAGGAAGTTCTTTAGTCATTGTAAATTTGTCTAATATATTTATATTTTAGTTTGTACATCCTGTGCTTGTTGTGTTTGATATTGTGTTTCTTTTGCCTATGCTGTTTCGATTCTATGACCTGCTATTTTTCGCCAGGAAGTTTTTGTCTTTGTAAATTGAGTCATATATATTTATATTTTTGTTTGTACATTCTGTTCTTGCTGTGGTTGATATTGTGTTCCTTTTGCCTGCGTTGTTTTGATTCTATGGCCTGCTATTTTTGTTTGTTCCATTTTTGTAACATTTCTCTCATGTAACGTAACTGGTTCTATTGTACAGTGCTCTGACACCTTCAGGTAAAGTCCGTGCGTTCTAAAAATGCATAAAATAAAATAAAATACATGGAATCAATTCCACGTCGGATCAAAAAACAAAGACCCTTCCAGCCACACACCCTGCATGTCTGCACATAGGGATAGTATGCCCTTTATAACTGCTGCAATACAATGCCATACTATGCTAGGCACTGTTTTGTCTTTGCACAATTTTGATTGCGCACAACTCTGAAGGCTTTCCAGACTCCAACCTACATAAACGGCACATTATGAAGATTGTAAACGACTACGTAAGAAGAATTCTTTATTCTCTTTACAGTCACCTCCGTCTGCACACGTTTGTACATGCCCAGTATTCTTAATAGTGACTAACATTCAACAGCATATTGCTGGACCCAGGCTATTTCATCCACACAGTTTTTGAACCGCGGCACAAAAGCCATCTCTGACGGCCGCTCAGCCCCATGGGAGGACGTGTTTTATGTTTGAAATACAGCGTGGGACCAAACACCGCCTCTGCTGACTGCTCCGAGCGGTAATGACTGAGCACACCGCGCAAGCCTGTGTTTGTCAGCCCAGTAATTTGTTATGTGATCTTTTATAGCCCGGTGCCTGTGGGGACAGAGCTGTCCTACGCGTGACCCACAAAAGTGACGTTGTTTATGGCTGCCGCGTGTGGCTCAGGACACTGCTGTTGATCGGTTGATTCTCCTTTACCCCCCGTGGGTCTCCCCTCTTCCCTGTCTGATCTCTCTGTTTCGCCCTATTCTGCCTCAAATCCCGTTCCTCGTCTTTTCTTGTGCTCCCTCCCGAAGGTCTTATCACCCTATCTACAAATTATTAATTCACGCCCGTCTCCATGCTACATGGTCTGGGTTCGCTCTGGCTGTAAAGGCAACGTGTGTTATGAATTCTGATATTTGGAGCTTCTGATGAAGCGGCCAGCACTGCACGCCCCGAGGACCATCCCAGGGGGTTTAACATTCTTATCCTATCTACAATCTTCTTCTTAAACGTCCCTTCTAACTTCCATTCTCAGTCTGTCCTGTTTTATGCTCAAGGGCAAAACAGCACAATTCATGTTCAGTGCATATTGTGTTTTGCATAGCGCTGTATTGTCGTTAGTATGGACTCGAAGCGCTGTGAGAGTTCAGGTACTTGCCCTACCAGGTCTTCAGGATTGCAGACAGCCAAAAATCAAATTTCTGATTTATTGAGAGAATCATCAGTGCTGCTTTTGTTTGTGTGTTTGTTTGGTTGGTCAGTCACAGCCCTTGCTTAAACACTCAAGCTTTTATCCACTGTAATGCCTCACAGCACCCCACATTAAAGCAGCCTCAATGCTATGAAGTGTTCAATGGGGCTAATGCGCCTGCCAAATCTGAAGGCCTCTTGATCAGAATTTGGACCTACTTTGGCTGATTAAAGACTGATTCTTACTTCAGTCAAACCCCTTTATTTACAGGATTATTCCAGCTCGCTGCTCAATTGTAAGGCATGGCAGGGAAGATAAGATTGGTAGAGGATTAGCAGCTATATAGAAGAGTGATATCAAATGTGGATGCAAGATGACCCCAAGACACTCACCATTTGAATGCACCCAGATTAATATCCCACTCTCCAGCAATAGATCTCTCGCCTCCAGCCTCATCTATCTCTCTCAAGGAGACAGATGCACCTACACTGAGGAACAAATTGACTTCATTATTATGGATGGTGGATGTGCATAATATTTGCTATGCATGCGTATCTCGTAAAATGCAGAGTTGTTTTAGCTACAAGGAGTACCCAAAGCTTGTCCCATTTGCTTTGCATACCCAGGTGTGGTGAAAATGTTTGTTTACACTTTCCAGGATGTCCTTCAGTGGGACTTCTTGGAGGAGGAAGAGGAAATGAGTACTGCTAAAGCCTACCATGATCACAGTATGTGCCAAGGTTAGTGAGTGTTGGACCCGGCTTATTGGGCAGGTTCACCCCTAGACTTTTTGCTTTTTCCTAGCCTGTTTATGGAACCTGGTGTTGGGGATTTTAGGCCTCTGCGCACTTTTTCACTGTGGTACAGTGTAAAGTGCTTGAGCTCTCTGTATGTGTGGTGAGTGACCTGCCCTCCCATGAATGGGGAATATGTATGCCCATGGTAGTTCCTGATGTGTGGGGAGTGCAGGGGCGAGTTTGGTATGTATGATCTCGTGAGAACGATTGCTGCAAAATGATATATGCTGCATGACTGTGTCTAGTCTAGAAGTACTACTTTTGGAAGTTGGCATATTTGTGTAAGTTGGTGCTGGCGTGTGATTGGCTGGTGAGCCTGGCCCAGAGTGCCTGGGCCTGCTTGTGGATTGACTGTCTGGTTTGAGGATGACAGGGGCTAGAGAGCCCAGGAGGTTGTCTGAAGTCAGCCCATGGATGAAAGGCAGCATGTGCTGCCAGGGAAGTGGGAGGAGATGGCACCTGATAGTGAAGGGCTGTGCCTGCCTAACTACAAAGCTGGCTCCACCTCCCGCTGGGCGACTGTCACCTCTGTCCCTGATACTGAAGGGACTTCCCTGTAACCAGTTCTAGCTGGTTCTCATACTGCCTGCTTCAAAGGACTTCAAAGGACTTCAAAGACTTTTCTGTGTATAAGAAGGGGCTGTGTCCCCTTCCAAAATGTTCTTGTTTCTGACTTGAATCTACCAGGGGCGGGCGCTGCCCAGCCCCTGGATGCCTGGAGGACTCCTGGGGGGACCCCTCTGCCTTCCCTGGGCTGAGGGGGGACTTTGCTGGACTTTCTGCCCCCCTAAGCACCTTGAAGTGCTTTTTCTCTGCTAGCGCTGGGAGCGCTGGATTTGTCCTTATAGCGCCTGGAGGCGCTGTGATTTTCCCCTAGGACCTTTTGGGCATTTTCTTCTGACTGCAGGGCAGAGCACTGTGGTTTTCCCTCGTGGGGAAGCGCTCCTGTCCTTGGTGTGCTCGAGTGCTGCTGCGCACTCTATTGAGAGAGCCCACCTCGCTTATTGTGATTTTAATTGGCCGGTGCCACCCGGCCTTGGCACTGCGGCGTTGCCGCCACCTTTATCTTTTAAAAATTACGTTCCGCGAGGGAGCCCACTCCTCGGGAAAATCTCTGCCCGCCTGCCTGTCTGGAAACGGGCCGCCGCGCTGCCCGCGACGACCCGGATGTAGTGGGGCCGGCCAACCAATCGTAGCACGGCCCCGGGAGAAGGAACCAGAAGTCCGGCCCTCGGCATTGCAGCGCGAGGGGAGAGACCGGAGTGGCGGCGGAGAAGAAGCGTGACGGCCGGCTTGCAGGGCTCCCGTGATGCAAGGGAGCCCTGCTGCATCTAGAAGAGAAGCACCGCCGAGGTATGGAGCGGAGGGGGCGCGGGGCACATTGTCGGTGCCCGCCCCCGCCACCACACAAGACGTCGGCGAGGCTCTCCTGAGTCCGAGAGCCCTGCCCGCCGCTGCAGGAAAAGAGAGAGACCGGCAGCAACGAGAGCCCCGGTGAGTGAAGCTCCGTGAGGGGGCGGCTGGTTCCAAGTGGTGGCCAGGGGGGAGGACGCAGCATTAGAGCGGCCCCGTGGCAGCGGGCCGCTTCCCTTTTGCCCGCATGTCATTTAAGAGCCGCAGAGGCTCCCCTTGGGCATTTCTGAGCTCAGAGTCCCCCATGGGGGACTCCAACGGCGGAGCATTTTGTCTAGAAAGCCCAGAGAGGCCCAGGGGCCATTTGTGTGATGTCGAGCCCCAGAGGGGGGCTCCAACGACCCCGCCCTCATATTTCTTTGAAGAGCCTGTTAGGCTCAAGGGGCATTGTTGTGGCCAGAGCCTGAGAGCTCCAATGCTGGGGGCATGTGTTGTGCAGAGCCTGTGTGGCTCCAACCCTGGCGCAGTTTGTTTCTGGGGCTAGTGAGAGCCCCCAGCCGCAGTGTTGACGATTTCTCCAGCTGCCCAGCAATTAGTGGGCAGCTGCACCGTTTAGGCCTTCTCTGTGAGTACACAGCTGCCCAGCACTTTGTGGGCACCTGCCACGTTTAGGCCTTCACTGGTGACTGGCGCTGCATGGCAGCGCACCCTGACTTTGGACTCAGGGCATCTTTGCCCCACAAGGCCAGTTGGCCTAGGGACTGCCACAGGTAGTGGCTTATGTAGTGGCTTATGTAGTGTTGGCGCAATGTGATTTCTATGCTTTTTAATAGTTATTGCTAATGTGAGTTTTTGCGCTATTGATTTATCATGCACCTCTGAATGTGTTATTGCATCATGTGTCTTTTCTTTCCCTTATTACTCCTCTGAATGTAGGTTGGTGCATCATGAGTAATGTGTTCTTTCTTAGACCCCTAAACGCTGTGTGATACTTAGGTGGTTGTCTTTATTACTCCTCTGAATGTAGGTTATTGCATCATGGGTAATGTGTTCTTTTCCTAGACCCCTAAACGCTGAGTGATACTTAGGTGGTTGTCTTTTCTACTCCTCTGAATGTAGGTTTATTGCATCATGAGTAATGTATTCTTTCTTAGACCCCTAAATGCTAGGTGATACTTAGGTGGTTCTTTTTTTTTTAGTACAGGTGGTCGTAGTAAGGTCCTGGTTCCTGTTACCAGTGGTTACTGGTTGTTATCTTTGATTATTATTTTATGTTACATTTATTCTTTATTCTGGAAGTGATTTTACATTCTACATTTTATGTGAAGTGCTATATCTGATTCTGACAGGCGCCTATGTGGCCCTGTCTTTTGTACATAATCCCTGTGAATATTGCCCGTGCCAGTTGGCACCATGTATATTGTGTGATTTTATCTGATGTGTTTTTACAATACAAAAGTTATTTTTATAAAAACCTTATGTGGAGTCTCTTTTGTGGTGTGCATAGTATGTTGTTGCTGTTGTGCGCTGGCGCAAATGCTTTACACATTGCCTCCGAGTTTAGCCTTACTGCTTGTGCCAAGCTACCAAGGGGGTGAGCAGGGGTTATCTTGGCATGTGACTTCTTTGCCCTGACTAGAATGGTGGTTTCTGCCTGGCTTTGGCGTCAGCCTTAGCCTACCAGAAATAGCCAGTTCTAACAGTGAGGCACAGCACTGATGGGTAGAAAGATAGGCATATGTTGTGGGCTTGTACAGAGGGCAGCAGGCGGGATGGAGCAGGGACCTCGAAGGCTGACAAGGATTTCTCTTAGGTGGGTGTTTGGATTTTAGATGAGAGTCTCTGTGACCACCAGTTGCCGAGATAGAATGCTTCAAAGCAGTGACTCTAACCCTGGGCGTAGTTCGCGTAGTAGCACTATGCGTAGCTACGCGAAGTGCGCTTTGCACTACGCAAGCTACGCGTAGCTATGTGAACTGCGTAGTGCACTGTGCAAAATGCTGTTCACACTGATTGCACAGTGCCGGATGCTTGTCCACACTGTGCAGTCAGTGCAAACCGCATCTTGCACAGTGCAAGCCATTGTTTTCTGCCGCTCAAGTAGATTTCTACTCGAGCGGCAGCTTTCTCAACATGGACTAATAGTTTCTCATCTGGAGCGGTCGCGAGCATACGCGACCACTAGCAAAGAGAAACCTGACCTCCCCGCGTTGAGAATGTTGGCGGGAGGTTTATTTTCCAAGCTTGCGATCAGCAACTTGATGTTGCTGATCGCGAACAAGGAAAAAGTCTCGTCAGATATCATTTTGCTTGCTCGCGGTAGTCAACTTGCCGTTGAGGACCACGAGCAAGCAAAAAATGACTGCTGCACTTCGCTACGTGTGTTTGCACTGTGCTTTGTGCAATTCACTTAGTCCGAAGTAGTGCAAACTTCCCAAACTACGCGACCGTAGGGTAGTACTTCACCCAGGGTTACAATTCTCCCATCCCTCTTTGCGTTAACCAGCCACTAAATTTATTTTTTAGGTTTCACCTGCACAGTGCTTGTACTGTGCTTGAAGAATTTATTGTTTCATAGCATAAACTTAAAAGTGACTTACATCCTGCCTCATCTCTTTCCTGTCTTCTTATTGGTTGCTGTGCATACTACTTACCTTTCCTCCATTTTCATTGGCAGTAGCATATATTCCTGCATTTACCAATGCTTGTTCCTACTCTGCTATTCTCATCAGTTTCCTGCTCCCGAAATACTGTTAACATCCGCTTTGGTGGAACTAAATTTTCATTAAGTTTTGCCTTTTTCTAGTACAGCACATTTATATAACAATTTATCACCGAAGAGATTAAGTGATTTGCATCGAAACACAGGATGTGTGCAGCGCCGCCGAAACTCAAACCAGGATCCCTAGCTCTCGAGTCAGGCCTCTGCGCCACATCTTCCCCACTCTTGTGTTATGTCAGGAAGTTCTTTCCTTCTCCCGGACGATGATTGATGAAAACAGTTTTTTTATGTATTACATAGGCGAAACTGATGCATTGCCATTGCTTGTTTACCTATATGAATGCTATGTACTGAAAGAAAAAAAACAATATTAGGTTGTGAGCTTTGAGGCTGTACACATTTAGGGCCCATCGGGAGACAGGGAGGGGAAAGACCGACCGGAGACAATATAAGGTGTGATAAAGGCCGCTTTATTGGGAAGAGGTGCATCTTAGACAATATCACATCCTTGGCCTTTACCGTACAAAACTAGACCTAACTAAATATACACATTCCTACCAAACCCCCACCCCCACCCCTAAAATGTTCCACCACAAACAACATATACATAATTACCAACTACCCAAACGCCTGCCTCAACTGTTTAACCACTTGCCATATGTACGCTCCCTCCCCCTCTGTCCAGGAAACCTCATTCCTCCTATCCTACCCCCCCCCCCTTAAACTAGGAAAAGCGCCACCTCCAGACCATCTTACCAGCATCTTCCCCAGTGACATCAGACCCCGGACAACCTAACCAAAAACGCACCTGCTCCCAACAAAACCCTTCCTGAACAACCCCCAGGACCAATGAAAGAAACCCCCACTCAAAACCACCTGCAGGCCCCTGCCAACGTAGGGCGGGTGGGAGGGCAAAAACTGTCCTGCCTGCACTCGGCTGCTGGGTCACTGTCCCCAAAATGGTGACCAGTGACCCAACATGGCCGCTCTTATACCCCCCCGCCCAAAGGTAGCCCAAAGGCAGCCCAATTCCCCCATGCAGCCCAACCAGCCCAACCTGGCTTCCTGTCCCCCAGTCAATACCCTCCCCTCCCCTTCCTCCCGGGGCCCCAAACTTCCCGGGGGGGCGAGCCTCCCTCTGGTCGGCTACCCCCCGCAAAGCCCCATTGGGGCCCATTGAGAGACGGGGAGGGAAAAGACCGCCCGGAGACAATATAAGGTGTGAAAAAGGCCGCTTTATTGGGAACAGGTGCATCTTAGACAATACCACATCCTTGGCCTTTGCCGTACAAAACTAGACCTTAATAAATATACACATTCCTGCCAAACCCCCACCCCCACCCCTAAAATGTTCCCCTGCAAACAACATATACATAATTACTAACTACCCAAACGCCTGCCTCAACTGTTTAACCACTTGCCATATGTACGCTCCCTCCCCCTCTGTCCAGGAAACCTCATTCCTCCTATCCTACCCCACCCCTAATCTAGGAAAAGCGCCACTCGAAAGCCCCATACAGCTTTCGACCCCCCCTAGGGCCCCAGTACCTTTGGATACCTGCGCACCCCAACTGCCTGATCCACTGCCTACTTCAGCTGCACAATATAGAGCTCCATCCCATATCGTGACAAGTGCGCGCCATCCTCCCTGAAAAAAATACACTGCCCCATACCTCAGCTCTGGGTGCTCCATCCTACCCAAACCTTCTTTCTGACAGAATGCCTGCATTTCCCTGTTAATTTTTCTCCACGTCCTGTCAATAGCTGCAGGCCTCTGTGCCCCCTTCCAGCATCGCCTAGGAATGAATTCCGACCAAATGACATAGCACCCGCCCACTGCCTCCGAATTTCCAGCAAATCCCTCTTCATCTGTTTCACGAGTGCCAGTCCCTTACGCTGCACCAAATCATTTTCTCCCAAGTGGATGACTACAACATCCGGACAGACACCCCTGCACAACATTGTTTAAAACCGGCACCAACTCGTGCCAACGCATGCCCCCTTTTCCCCTCCAATGACACCTAAACAACTGGTCATCTAACTCCAAATTGAGGTTCCTATTTTTCTCCCATTCGTCCCTCTCCGCTCTCTTAACAAAGGAATGGCCCACCATGTAAATGCTCATCGCTGCCGCAGTAGGCCCCGCCACCGCACCTGCAAAGATACATATGTAAGCAATGGGCCAAACATGTACACTTCACTCCACACCTACCCCCTGCATTCTAACGTACGTCCTATAACAGTCCGATTTCCAGCGTCCCAGCCGTTTGATCTCCTCCTTTACCCAACCCCTTCACGCCGCCTCTGTCGCCGCACCAATACAAAAGGAATGCGTCCCTAATTCCTTCATGTCCTGACCCATAGACCGTAGGGCGTGCCGCAGGACCCACAGTAACTGAGCCGCCGTCACCCGACCTGCCTCTCCCCGGCCGAACACCTCCGCCCTGTCCTGCGCCTGCCCTCCCACCAGTCGTCTCCCCCACTCCGCCGGACACACCGCTTCTGCCCCTCCACGACCCATCACCACTCACGTACCCTCTCCACGCTGATCAGTCTTAGACCTTCACAGACGCACCGCCACCTCCCGACCTTTCAACTCCACCTCCCCCCACCTCACTCCCGGACGTCCTTGCAACCCCACCAACTCAGACTCCCGGAACGCTCCAAAAAACATCTACGACATCAGTGTGGAAAACAAAACCGTCTCCGCCTGATCCCTGCACACTCCCGGTAGGCGGCGCACCAAGCCCTCCAGCATCACCTCCGTAATCGGATGCCGTTGCCGCTGCCGCACCCGCGCCCCCTTCTCCATCTCCCACCCCGCCAAAAGACGCCGACCCCTAACTCTCCTGCCGAAGGCACATAACCCCACCAGAGCTTTCCCATGAACGCCACCCCGGCCAACTTCCCAGCGATCGTTACCCTCGCGAGTCCTTTGTCCATCAAACCGAGCATGAACTGAACCACCTGCTCCTCCCTGGCGCCACTTGCCACGTTGCCTTACCGCTCCAAAGCGTAGAAACTCCAGCCAACCCTGCTCATACGCTTTCCACATGGACGCCGCCAGAGACGCCTTCACCAACTGAACGACCCGCGCTCTCCCACCAACCAAAGCTCCTCCGGCACCTGCGTCTTGACCGCGGCCGCCTCCGTGGCTAGCCCACGGAACCTCTGCCACTGTGAACGAGACAACGCATCCGCAATGTCATTGTCCACCCCTGGCACATGCTGAGCTCGGAAAAGAATGTCATGCTCCAAGCACCTCAACACGAAAACTCGCATCAACTTCAGCACTTCTGGCTCCCTCGCAGACTGCCGATTCACCACCTGCACCACTGACATATTCACCCTGAACAAAACTTGTTTGTGCGCCAGGTCCTGCGCCCACACTTGTCACAGCCACCACCAGCGGAAAAAGCTCCAGGAACGCAATACTCCTTCCCCCCGCCTGCCAATGAGCCGGCCACTGTTCCACGCACCATCTCCCTGCCCAGTAGAGCCCGAAGCGGCCGACTCCCGCCGTGTCCGACGACATGGTGACGTCCCACTCCCAGTCCTCCGGCGGCGCCATGGGCACTCCATTGAAACGCCCCAGAAAAGCCAGCCGCATGCTCAAGTCCTCTTTAGAACCCACCGACAAGCAGACGTGATGGTGTGGCAACATCAGACTGGACAATGCCAGCCCCAGCCGACGGCAAAAAGTCTGCCCCGCCCGCACGACCCGGCACACAAAGTTAAAATGCCCAAGCAACACCTGCACCTCCCGTACCGTCACCTTCTGCCTGGCCAACATGCCACTCGAGCTCTATACCGAGAAAGGACAGCACTGAGCTGGGACTCTGCGTCTTCTCCGGCGCCAAGGGAACCCCCAAGTAACCCATCAAGTCCGTAAAACTGTCCAGCTGTTGCTGGTAGTCCGTCGAACCGGGCTGACTCACCAGGAAGAAGTCGTCCAGGTAGTGCGTCACCGCCTCAGAGCCTGTGGGCCAGGAAAAAGCCCACTGCAAGAAGGAGCTGAACCTCTCAAACAATGCACATGACACGGAGCACCCCATGGGAAGTGCTCTATCCACGAAAATGAGGCTGTCAAACTGGATTCCCAGCAACTGGTGATCCGCCGGATGCACCGGCAACAACCGAAACGCAGATTTCACATCGCATTTTGCCATGAGTGCACCCCGCCCCGCCCCCGTCACCAGCCTCCTCGCCATGTCCACGGACGAGTACGATACCGACGCATAATCCGCCGAGATATAATCGTTCACCGACGTGCCCTCTGGCCATGACAGGTGCTGAATCAGCCGAAACTGCCCCGGCTTTTTGAGGACCACTCCAATCGGGGAAATGATCAAATCCGGCAGGGGCGGCCCATTTAAGGGGCCCACCATCCTCCCCTCCTTCACCTCCTTGAAAAGCTTCTCCCGGACGATACCTCTGTGCGCATTCATGGATTTCAGGTTCTCAGCCCACCGAGCGATCCGCGGACCCTCGTACCCTAACCGAAACCCCTGCCGGAAACCCCGACGCAGCACAGCCGCATCGTCCGCCCGCGGATAAGCCGCCAAGAGAGGTTCGAGCCTGTCCAGCCTAACCGGTGTACAAGACTTTTTCCCATTGCACCCCCCCCTGCCGCCCCCTCTCCCCCCCATGGAAGCCGCCGCGGAGACTGCTGCCCTTGTGCGGGCCCTCCTCCGAGCCCCCAGCAGCGCACCACTGGGGGTCTCCTTCCGCACTTGGAGCATTCGTGCCAAAAATGGCACACTTGCCTGAGACGGGACCCCTTATTGAAGTCCCAGCAAGCCCCGACGCTGTTAGTGCTCCCGGTGTCCCCTGCCCCCACCCTACCCCGGGTGGGACGGGCCGAAAAGGGGGGGGTGCCAGTGGAAGCCCGCTGGCCGTGTAAATGGTGCGGCCAAACTTCGCCCCACTCATCGTCTGCTGATACAAGTCCGTGTTGGATTCCACTGGCCCAAACACTGCAGGAACGATGTATGCCCAAATCCACTACCCCGACTCAGATGCCTCCCATGAGATAGATAGCCATGAGAGGACACCCGAGCCCAGGGCAGGGGACAGGAAGACGAAAAGAAAAGGACGTCAAAAGAAAAAGGCTTCACCCCTGAGCTGGACGGGACAATGGGACTCGACCACCTCCTCCACGCTTCTGTACCTACGGAACAACACACACACAATTACTCTGTGTCCTATGCTGATATGTACCCCTTAATCTCCCAATACCATAACCACACTCCACCATGCAATGAAATAACACCTCCTTACTTGAAGACTTGTACAGGCTCAGCCTCGGGAGGTCTGTGGCAGCAGGAAGGATTCAATCTCCACTGAAGTATGAGTTCCCAGAACCAGCTAGGGGTAGGATATAAGGGGACTGCACTCGAGGGTGCTTCCTGCCAAAAACAGTACTTTAGGGGGGAAAAGCCTTTGGACTCGGCATAAAAAACTCCAATTAAATGTCTTTGCGAGCATTCACAGTCTCAAAATGGGAAGGAGGTCACAACAAACAAACGAATCCCTCGTCCGGGATCAGCAGCTCCTCCGCTCTCCCAGCGCGACTGAAAGCGCCCAAGCGGCACACAATGAGGCGAATAGCCTACTAAACACGCGGAAGTAGAGGGCGCTGCTCGGGATCCATGCAGCAAAGACGCCCGGTGTTGTTGCTCCGGACAATAATTGACTGTCCTCCCGAGAAGTCGTAATTCGAGGGGACTGGAGCCCCAGTACCCTCGATAAACAAAAACACAACAGTGCTAAAGGTTCAGGATAACCAGGAATACAAAGTCAGACAAGGGAAGGGGAAGGGGGGGGGGGGGGCGGGGCAGGATGCAGAATCTCCTAAGACGACTCCAATGAAGGGGAAAACACAAAAACAACCAGGGAAGGGAACAGGCAAGGCAATAATAGAACAAAGGACTCAGGGGGAATCCAAGGACAAGGAACACGAGCCCGTGAACCAATTTACTCTCTAATAGCTTAGATACCCCAACCCAGCACCTGGAACCCCAAGCTAAAAGATATCAAGCACTGAAAAGAGGGAGGGGCGGTTCTTTTATCCCCTCAGAGTCAATCATGTGATGATGGAGTATGGCCATAGAAGACAGACTATACCTAGTTCCTAACAGTATCTCCCCCAATAGTCCTCCCCACCGGACGGGGTTTAGAGGGGTGCTGTCTATGGAACAAACGAACCAGTTGAGGCGCATGCACACTACCAGCTGGCTCCCATGTCCGATCTTCAGGCGCATAACCCTTCCAATCTACAAGGTAGAAGAGGCGACCTCTCCTCCGCTTGGAATCCAGTATAGCCTGAACCTCGAACTCCTCTTCCCCATCGATTAACAAAGGTGGGGGTGGTGGCAGAACCTGTGTTGTTGGTGTATAGGGTTTCAACAGTGACGTATGAAACACCGGATGGAGCTTGTACTCATCAGGCAGAACAAGCTTCATGGCCACAGGATTAATCACCTGCTTTATATCAAATGGTCCCACAAACCGAGGCTGCAATTTACGTGACCCCTGCAACCTAAGATTACGCGAAGCTAGCCACACCTGATCGCCCACCTTATAAGATGGAGCGGGGACTCTATGTTTATCTGCCTGAGCCTTCATGGTGACTTTGGTTGCCTGTAACTGTTCACAAGCCTTGTCCCATATTCCACCCAAGGACCTACATATATCGTCTATGGCTGGCACATGCCCACTAGGCTGGATGGCTAAGGCCCTAGGATGGTAACCCAATGAACAGAAGAAAGGAGTCATACCCACTGCTGAATGCAGGCTGTTATTGTAGGCAAACTCCGCAATAGGAAGAGCCACCATCCAATGACAAGACAGCGATGACACAAGACACCTCAAATATTGCTCCATAGTCTGGTTTGTCCGTTCAGTCTGACCATCTGATTGCGGGTGGTACGCAGATGACAATCGTACCTCTATTCTCAGCACAGAACACAGTTCCGTCCAAAAATGCGACACAAATTGTGCTCCCCTGTCCGAAATAATCGCAGATGGCAACCCATGGATCCTGACTATGGATGACATAAAGACCAAAGCCATCTCCCTGGCAGTAGGAACCTTAAGTAACGGGATGAAGTGTGCCATCTTTGTAAACAGGTCTACTACCACCATTATGGCTGTGTGTCCTGACACAGGAGGTAGATCTGTCACAAAATCCATACTAATAGTGTGCCAAGGAGCAGGAGGGACCTCTAAGGGCTGCAACAGACCTGACGGCATGCTATGGGTAGGTTTACTAGTGGCACAAATGGGACAAGCGGCCACGTAACACTGTATGTCCTTACTCAACGAGTCCCACCAAAACCATCGCAAACACATCTCCCTCGTCTTTTGTATCCCCGGATGTGCTACCAGCGAGGAGGAATGACACCACTCCAAAACCATCTTTCTCAAAGCAGGGGGAACGAACAGACGGTTCCCATGATACAACAACCCATCCTGCATCAATACCTGGGGTAAAGCCATCCAAGGGGCCAAATCCAGTTGCCTTAATTGCCCTTTGACTAGTGAGGGGAAATCCTCAGTGTGTGTCACCCCTACAATCTACTCTTCACTGATCATAGGTCTGTCCGCTTTCACTCGTCCCTCCTCCTTACTTTCCACATGTATCCTAGAAAGGGCATCAGATTTTATCTGCTGTGCGGCGGGTCGATAGGTAATGACAAAGTCATACTCGTTAAGAAACAAGACCCACCGCATCTGGCGGGGTGTTAACGCCTGAGCAGACCGAAAGAATTCAAGATTCTTATGATCAGTATAGATCGTAACTGTGTGTCGAGCGCCCCAGAGATAATGACGCCACTCCTCAAAGGACAATTTCACCGCCAGCAGTTCCCTCTCAGCCACGGTATAATTACGCTCCGCAGGCAACAGGGTCTTAGAAAAAAAGGCAATGGGGTGCATCTGACCCGTCTCCGTGTCTCTTTGGGACAATACACCTCCCACTGCACACAATGAGGCATCCGTTTCCACAAAAAACGGTAAGGCAGTATCAGGATGCACCAAAACAGGAGCTGATATGAAGGATCGTAGCAATTGATGAAAGGCATCCTGGACTTCAGCGGACCAGACAAAGGGAACCCCCTTCCTTAACAATCGGGTCATTGGGGATATGATATCAGAGAAATGGGGGATGAAACGCCGATAGAAATTGGCGAACCCCAGAAGAGCCTGGATCTGTTTGACAGTAGAAGGTATGGGCCAGGTAATTATAGCCTCAGTCTTTCTAGGGTCCATTCGAATGCCCTCTGCTGTGATGATAAACCCCAGGAATTCTACCTTCTGAGTGCCGAACTGGCATTTCTCCAGTTTGGCATACAGATGATGGTCCTGTAGCTTCTGTAACACCTTAGATACGTGTTCATGGTGTTCAGCCCCTGTCTCTGAGAAAATCAATATGTCGTCCAAATAGACGATAACGCTTCTGTCCAGATATTCCCGGAGAACCTCGTTAATGAAGTATTGGAAGGCCGCTGGCGCATTGCACAAGCCGAACGGCATCACACAATACTCGAATAGGCCAAATTTGGTCTTAAACGCCGTCTTCCATTCATCCCCGGGTCGGACTCGAATGAGATGGTAAGCACCCCGCAAGTCCAGTTTGGTAAATATGGTTGCCTTGCGGAGCTGGTCCAACAACACGGGGATAAGTGGAAGAGGGTACCTATTCTTTACGGTAGCTTTGTTTAGAGCCCTGTAGTCCACACATGCCCTCAATGTCCCTTCCTTCTTCGGAATGAAAAAGATCGCTGATGACACAGGCGAGCAAGAGGGACGAATAAATCCCATCCTCAGCATCTCCTCCAAGTACTCCTTAAGATGCAACTCCTCAGGTTCAGAGAGCGCGTATATACGACAAGAAGGCAAAGGGGCGCCAGGTACCAAATCGATTTTACAGTCAAAAGACCGGTGAGGAGGGAGACCCTGTGCCTTAACCTTATCAAAAACACCCCGAAAGGCGGAATACTGAGAGGGAACCGACAGCACCTCCACCCCTGCACAAGAGAAAGGAGGAATCCGTTCGCTAGCCTCCCTGTAACAATGCGTAAGTCAATGCCTGGAGTCTAGAGTCACCAAACGTTGCACCCAGTCGATCTTAGGGTTGTGTTCCTGAAGCCAAGGGACTCCTAACACCAAACCAAAAGAGGGGGCGTCAATAAGGTCAAAAACCACCGACTCCGAGTGACCGTTCTCACACAACAACATCACTGGTTCTGTCTGGCGTGTAATGGAACCCTAGGTTAGTTCAGTCCCATCGATGGCTCTCACAGGCTCTGGTTGTCTTTTATGTTGACATGGGATTTCTAACTTTTCCGCCAACGAGATGTCAATGAAATTCCCAGTAGCCCCGGAATCCAACAAAACAGACACAGGTACACACCTACTCCCCTCCATCAAGAGTTGTGCCGGAATAATGAAATGTCTTGGCACCTGATCTATCACACCCAGAACCTCATAAGTCCCCCCTGCTCCTCTTTTCATGGCTTGACTACGGTCCACCTGTATGCATGCTACCTTTTTACTGAATGCCTGTCCGGAGGGTTTAACAGGGCACTCACGGGCAAAGTGGCCCCCTTGGCCACAATACAAACATAAGTTCTGTTCCCTCCTCCTTCTTTTCTCTTCCATGGTTAACGGGCCGCTCACCCCTCCTATCTCCATAGGCTCAGGAGCAGACTTATGTTCCCCAAAGGTTTTTGTTGTTTCTGGTTTCGTATAACTCCTCCAGGGTCCCTGAACCCGACTACGGTCACCACGCCTCTCAGTCAACCTATGGTTTAACTTCACCACCAGATCTATAAAGGCAGCACAGTCGTCTGGAGGATCAACCACCTGAGATACCACATCTTTCAGCTCATCACACAAACCCTGATAAAACAAGGAGGTTCTTTTGTCTGTGGGCCAATGAGTCTCTGACACCAACCTATTGAATGTCGAAACATAAGTTAGTAGATCCTGTTTGCCCTGTCTTAACTTAAGGAGCTCCGCATCGCATACCTGCATAAAAGCATGTTTAGCAAACAGGCCTCTCATTAATTCTTTAAACGCCAAGTAATCGTGCAATACCGGAGCATCACTTTCCACCAGAGGAATTGCCCACTGAGCAGCAGTGCCAGCCAAATACGATATTGTAAAAGCCACTTTAGCCGTATCATCCGGAAAAGCGGTCGGCCTGCACATAAAATGCAGTTGGCATGAGTCATAAAGGTCCCATATTTATTGCTGTCTCCCATGAACCTCTCAGGGGGAGCTAATGGAACAGGAACAGGCGTCGTAACAGTTACTGCTACAGGGGCTCCCCCCTCCACTCTCTGTCCCATCCCGCCACCATACTGAAATGTGGCTGGTTGAATGATAGGACCCTGTCCCCTATCTCTCAACTGTTCTCTGGCCTTCACGGCCCCTAGCTCCTGTTTAAGTCCTGCGTTCTCCTGTTGTAGGTCCTGTACCTGAGCCTGTAAGGCAGCTACCGCCCCTACTATATCCTGCATCGTAGGCATCCGTTCAGCTCCTCCCATGGGTCCACCCAAGTCTTCGTCCATACCTCGTCCGGGCAGTGTATTTTATCGTGGGCTTGATATTCTGTTGGATTCCACTGGCCCAAACACTGCAGGAACGATGTATGCCCAAATCCACTACCCCGACTCAGATGCCTCCCATGAGATAGATAGCCATGAGAGGACACCCGAGCCCAAGGCAGGGGACAGGAAGACGAAAAGAAAGGGACGTCAAAAGAAAAAGGCTTCACCCCTGAGCTGGACGGGACAATGGGACTCGACCACCTCCTCCACGCCTCTGTACCTACGGAACAACACACACACAATTACTCTGTGTCCTATGCTGATATGTACCCCTTAATCTCCCAATACCATAACCACACTCCACCATGCAATGAAATAACACCTCCTTACTTGAAGACTTGTACAGGCTCAGCCTCGGGAGGTCTGTGGCAGCAGGAAGGATTCATTCTCCACTGAAGTATGAGTTCCCAGAACCAGCTAGGGGTAGGATATAAGGGGACTGCACTCTAGGGTGCTTCCTGCCAAAAACAGTACTTTAGGGGGAAAAAGCCTTTGGACTCGGCATAAAAAACCCCAATTAAATGTCTTTGCGAGCATTCACAGTCTCAAAACGGGAAGGAGGTCACAACAAACAAACGAATCTCTCGTCCGGGATCAGCAGCTCCTCCGCTCTCCGAGCGCGACTGAAAGCGCCCAAGCGGCACACAATGAGGCGAATAGCCTACTAAACACGCGGAAGTAGAGGGCGCTGCTCGGGATCCATGCAGCAAAGACGCCCGGTGTTGTTGCTCCAGGCAATAACTGACTGTCCTCCCGAGAAGTCGTAATTCGAGGGGACTGGAGCCCCAGTACCCTCGATAAACAACACAACAGCGCTAAAGGTTCAGGATAACCAGGAATACAAAGTCAGACAAGGGAAGGGGAAGGGGGGGGGGGCAGGATGCAGAATCTCCTAAGACGACTCCAATGAAGGGGAAAACACAAAAACAACCAGGGAAGGGAACAGGCAAGGCAATAATAGAACAAAGGACTCAGGGGGAATCCAAGGACAAGGAACACGAGCCCGTGAACCAATTTACTCTCTAATAGCTTTGATACCCCAACCCAGCACCTGGAACCCCAAGCTAAAAGATATCAAGCACTGAAAAGAGGAAGGGGCGGTTCTTTTATCCCCTCAGAGTCAATCATGTGATGGTGGAGTATGGCCATAGAAGACAGACTAGACCTAATTCCTAACAGTCCGCATCCAACTCCCCCCACTTCGCATCTGGATCCGACGCCATGCGGGCCCGGAACTCCTCGTCGTAATGCGACCACGCGTAACCTCCGTAGGTCACTTGAGCCCACCGCACCACATCCATATATTTGAACAAAGCGACCGACCTGTCCGGCTACTATTCGCAGTAAACACTGGCGTATATAAGAAAGGCCGCCGACCAATTTTCAATGGTCACTGGCACCTTAGGGCGCCTTGCTAGCTCCTGCTCCTCCTCCTTCGAACCCTCCTTGGCCATCAACTACCTGTGAAGCAACTTCAAAATCTCCACGTTCTCCCCCTTCCAAATCCTCTCCTTAGTAGCCAGTGACAAGTGCACCCCCAGTGGTTTCGCCACCCCCATATAAGGCAGCTTCCGGACCGGCACATCGCAACTTTCCTTTGCACCGCCCGCCGCCGCTGCCCCTCCGGACGTCACCGCATCCCCCGCCACAGCGCCCACCGCCGCCGCGTCTCCCGCCGCTCCCTCCATCCTAGTACCCACCCCCGCATCCATCACATACCTGCCCTTTACCAGTCTCACCACGTCCCCTCCTGCCGCATCCGTACCCACAGACACCTGGCCTCCCTGAGGCGTGTCCAAACCACCCCCCCGGCTTCCGCACCCGCAGACACCTGGCCTCCATGAGGCCCGCCCAAGCCACTCCCCAACCGTGCACCGGCCTTACCTGGCATCAAGGCTGGCGTCCGCACCGGATCCCACCGCCTAACCAGTTCCGCTGGGGGGGCCGTCACTCGCGGCACCGTCTGTCGGGGGCGTACCTGCAAAACACTTCCAACAGCATTACTCATTTCCCCCTCCCCCTCCCTCAGCTCCCCCTCCTCCTCTGACTCCAAGTCCCTGCCTTTGCCTCCATCCCCCCACTGCCTTGCCTGTTGACCTCCAGCGCTCACCCTGCTCAAACCTGCCTTGTCCCTGCATGCCCTCATCAATGCCCCTAAGTCCACACTGTCCCTCCTCCCACTCTAAGCTTGGTAATCTGCATAGTCTGCCACATTCGCACTCCATCCCAGTCCCCCGGCAGCCGTCTCGACC